>NC_143580.1:81317593-81637802 GCF_048544385.1 Mastigoproctus giganteus
GAATAGTGTAAGGTCTATGGAGAACATCATCCATCAACAGTTGCATATGAGTAAAGGGTCTGCTAGATGGGTTCTCAGACTTATGATCCCCTTACCAGAAGAAGGAAAGGGCACAATGTGCACATGAAATGTTAATGGTTCAAGAAAAACTGAAATATCGATGCATCCTGCTTATTATCCCGATTTTGCACCCTCAGATTTTTTCTTATTTCCTGCCCTGAAGTCCATTTTTCGTTGAAAACACTTTGTTGTTGATGATGATGATGAGGTGATTACTGTTGCCAAGTCATAGTTTGGACAGTCAGAGGAATTCTATAAAACTAGCCTGTGGAATTGTATTGAGAGGCAGCAAAAAATGTGCCATTTTGTCTGGTGACTATGTTGAAGAAGTGTAATATTTGTTTCAGCCTTCTATCACAACTACTTCTGGGTGAATGTAAATCTTTTTTGAAACCCCCCCTACCCCCGTAATAATGTTCTATAAGGCATGGAAATAAAGTTTCTGGAATGGTGCTATTGTGGTCGTATTCAATGAGTTTGAAAATAAACACAAATGGTATGGTGTCGTTCAAACTTCCTCCAACAGATGGTGGTAAGGAGACTGTCCAGTAGGCTGAAGGATGCAAGTAAAAACCAGTTTTGCTAGCAGCATTAATGTTCCATGTCATGATTTTGCAATAGCGCAACAAACAAATATCAAATTTTGCTTTAAACTGGGAAAATCTGCAACAGAAACATGAAATGTTAAAAACTGTTTATGGTGATGAACCATGAAGTTCTACTAGTGTGTTTGAATGGTATAAGCAGTTCAAAGATGAACATGAGGGTGTTCGTGATGACCTAAGAAGTGAACTTCGATCAACCTCTTGAAATGAAGACAGAGCTGCAAAAGTTTAGAAAATTGTGGCAAAGATCATTGTTTGACCTCAGAATGATGGCTGATGAGTTGAAAATGAATAAGAAGGTCTAAGCAAAATTTGAGTGGCATAGCCTCATGGAGCAGAAGCAACAAAGTGTCATCATGCACAGACTTCCTCCAGACTTCTCAAGACAATCCTAATTTCACTGACTGTATTGTCACTGGAAGGAAGTGAGTGTTGGGTGTTTCATTGCAACCCAGAGATAAAGCATCACAGCATGTGATGGACTTCAAAATCATCGCCACGGCCCAAACAGTTCCATTTCAGAAGTCCAGGATCAAGATAATGCTGATTATGATATTTAACAAACGTGTGATTCACAAGGAATCTATCAATGCTGCATTCTATGTACAAGTGCTTCAAAGACTACTGAAGTGCATTTCCCGGGTGAGGTTGCACTTTCAAGAAAAAGGTAGCTGGTTGTTGTACAACAATGCTCTTGCTCATTTTGCACTTGTTGCAAAGACGTTTCTAATGAAACATGCCATTGTAGAAGCTCAACCATCCACAATACTCTCCAATCTAGCATTAGCAGATTTCTTCCTCTTTGCCAAAGTGAAAACTGCCTTCAAAGTAATGAGATTTCAGGGTGCTGAGGACATAAAGAAAAATGTAACCGTCAAATTGAACATGATCTCCTTAGATACCTTTGCTGACTCTTTTCATAAACTTTCAGAATGGTGTAATAAGTGCATTCAGTCAAGTGGTGATTACTTTGAATAAAAATAAAACAATTTTTGAACTCCTTTACTTTGTGTTCTTTTTATTGCACCAGTCCGAGAACTTTATTGCTACATCTCATACAATGATGACTGCATGAATATTTCCACAAATATTCATACAGTCATCTTTTCTTCATTCAGGCTATATAATGTTCTGTGTAGGCAGGTGCACCTAATACATACTGTACAATTTCTCTCACTTAATTTTTAGCACAATAAATTCTATTTTAAATTAATTCATCTGGTTTACTGGGGTTTCTTCTTTTTAACAGCAATTGTGAGTTGTTTTTAAGATTAGCTTCATAACAGGTAGGTCTAATAATCACACACAAAAAAAAAAAAAAAAAAAAAAAAACTGAATGAAAAGTTAGAAACTGATGTCAAGCAGATACATTTTAGGAATGCCTATTAACACGTTAACATTTTTAAATCAAAAGAATAAAGAATCATCTAACAATGCTGTTTAATGTTTCTATGGCTGATAATAAATTTCATACAAAATTAGACATCAGAGGCTTACATGAATTACTATACACAAGAATAACAAAAAAAAAAAAAAAACACATACCAACAGGATCTTCATGAGTACTTTGATAGCTGAATGATAAATGCCCTTGGTTAATTTCTTGTCTATGAGCAAATGCTTTTGCTATCATTTTATGCCTTTTGAGTCTCACCGGTTCATCAACTGGCTGATGAAAAAGCCTGAAACATTAAAAGTAAATAAATTAAATTTCATAATCACATATCTATAACGTGTAACATTTTCATTAAAAATTCATTTTTTAAAAGGATGGTTTGAAACCATAACTCATGCTTGGAAAAAAATCTTAAATTTAAACAGCTACATACCAGACAGTAACTGTTTCTCACTTCTAACGAGCAAATTTTTTTTCACAATACCCAGTGTATTTTGTCTCTAAACTGCATTGTACTGCCTATTTTTCTGCATAAAAAACTAAAGTTTCTTTTGACAGGAGGAGGGGATCGTGCTGCTTTCATCCAAGAATAACTAATTTGACCAGAATGTGAAGAAAGAAAAAAAAAAATTCCTCCTGTGTTCGATGGCAGATTCAAACCAAGACCTCTTCTTGTGGTGTAGAAGAATAGAAAAACTATGGAACTTCTCCACTAATGCAGGCATTCATTGGGGAATGCCTGCATTAGTGGAGAAGTTCCATAGTTTTGCTGATGATAATAGATTGCATCCTGCCTTCCAATTTGAGAAATCTTGCCCTGCACAAACAGCTTCAACTTCTCGAATATCCATTACCAATTCCCTAAATGCTGATCTCCAGGTAATTCTCCAGTGGGGCAAAGACAACTTGGTTGATTTAAATCCTTCTAAAACTCAGTCCTGTCTTATATTCACAAAAAGGATTCTTCTGCTCCTATGCTTAACTTCGTTGACAATCCGATTTCTAGGCAAGATGATATCTCTATTGGAGATTACCATGACTTCTGATCTCTGTTGGCGTAAGCACATTACAAATACAGTCTGTCCTCGTATAGCACGATAGTTGCGTTCCTAGAAACCCTCGTGCAATGCGAAATCGTGCAATATAAACAACAGGCCCTATGGGAAAAGTAGGGTTAGGTCGGGTAATTTTTATCGTTATAATCGGGTAATCGTTATAATCGTTATAATCGGGTAACGATTAAAATACGTAATAAAAATATTATAATAAAGTATTTTTAGTATTTTTTAATACTAAAAAAGTATTTTTTACGAATAAAATACGTATTTTATTCGTAAAAAAATTATTATATTAAATAAAATAGTCGTAATAAAATACTTACGTATTTTATAATACGTAGGTATAAATTATAATATGTAAGTCGTAATAAAATATTGCTAATGCTTTTGCTTCTATCGTAAGCAAACTTGCTTTTTGTTTGATTTTCTATCCAAACAGATGACAGCCGTTCCATTTCTTCCAATTCTTGTGTCTTAATCTAATGGATTTTAATTACACTGAGTTGTTCCTGCTATGAAAGTTGTTTTTATTTTCTCTCCATTCTTTGTAATTCTCGGCGTTGCCTGATTTAGGTCTATAGCACGTGCAATATCACATGGCCTTTCATTTCGCTCAAAGCGTTTCACAATTTCATAATTTTTCTCTATCGACAGAGGCGGGCAGAAGCCTTACGGGGGAAACCACGGTGGGCCGAAGGCCTGTGTGATTTTGGCCATAAACCGCAGTATGAGGCCACTATAAATTTTCCCGGTTAAGAATTTTTGATCCAGTCCACCTCTGTTTATCGATATTGCTTTTTTTTTTCTCTGAATCCGCAGTGTCTTAGCCAGAATGCTTCCTTTTCACACCTTTTAAGTATTTTACTCATTTTTTGGGAATAAAGCACAATTACAAAACGAGGAGGCACGCTTGATACACATAAACAAAGCTGTGCGCGTGTAGCAACTGAATAAACAACACCGTAAAGGCCGAGATACACTATTAACACCTCACATTTTACTAAAGCACATTTCTGGGGGTTACTACCATAAAACAATAAAAACAATTTCCAGTTGCATTTCTGCTAGTGGAATCTGTTATAAACTGGTAGTAAACTCCATCTAATTGCATTTGCGATTATACCGATAGCTGGAATTGTGTTGGTTTTTACGTTATTATGGTGAAATGTGTTTCCCCTTCACTTATATAAAACACATAAATACATTTTCAGAATCTTCTTCATTCCTATCGTGTTGCGTTCAGTTGGGGTGATTCCGTGTTCGACTGCCATTTCTTGTAAACACAAATGCGAATCGTGTATAAGCGAATTCGGTTTGTGTTATATAAGATAACGTTCCCCTATTTATAAATCGTGTATGATCGAATTCGTGTAATGTAAACACGTGTTATACGAGGACCGACTGTACTGCTTCCATGCACCTAAAAAACTGGGTTTTCTCTTTCGCTCTTGACATTGCTTTTCTTTCAAACAGCTACTCGCTCTGTACAAATTGCAAATCTGCCCTAGAATGTAACGCTGTTCCAACATTTAGGGTGTGCCCCCAAAAAATGTCAGGCGTATAGATTAATTAATGACCAATCTCTAACAAAGTCCCTCCGTTCTCTGTCTCATAGACACTTTCTGTTGAATATGAAGGTGAATATAAAGTTTTCTAACCAGTACAGACAGGCTGCCAGAGCAGGTCATGAGGTCCTGTCAATGAATACAGGAATTTTGTTAGCAAGTACTGCGTGTCTGGAAGCCTAATTTTAGGAAGCATGTAGGGTTGTTAGAATGAGTACAGAGAAGGGCAACAAGACTGGTGAGGGGAACAAAGGGAAAAGTGCTCTTACGAAGAAAGGCTTAAGTTCTGCAAATTGCTGCATCTGGAGACTAGGCACTAGTGAGGTGATTTGATTGAGGTGTATAAGGCCTTGAATGGATTGAGCAGGCTCAATGCTAATGGGATTCTTCCTCTTGCTCAGATTACGAACCTGAGGGGGCATAAACTAAAATTGAAGAAAGACAGTCATCGAATAGATGTGTTGAAATTTGCCTTTGGCCAGCGAGTAGTTGATTTCTAGAACAAACTTACATCTGTCGTGGAAGTTGATAGCTTAAATAAATTCAGGGAAGGAGTGAACAAACTTTAGTAGAGAATGGATGGGTGAAATGGGAAGGTTTTTTTTTTTCCCCCCTGGCTGAAGCTGTATAAGCTTGCTTTCTTGCATCATATGCCTTTACTAATACTAATGCTAAAATACCACCACTTTGCTTATTGGAGGCTTGAAGTGGTGAAACGCATGTTTAGTCACCAGAGTAAAGTTTCCTGCATCCCCTTCCTCCCCATCTCCTTCAACTCATGCATGGTACTAAGTACTATAGGTTTTATACCTTTCATGTTTGGGGGTTTCATAAAAAAAAAAACTGTCAGCAGTGAGTATCCTTTTACCGTCCAACTTCAAACTCACAAAACCAACTCCCACCCCTCATATATTCCCTCAACTTCCGTTTTCTGGATCACTCTCCCTTCATATGTATTTCCTGATAATTACAATCTACAGAAATTCAAGTCTAATGTCAATAATTATCTTCTTTCATCTTCTCAACCTTCAACTCATGCACAGCACCAAGTACTATATGTCTTCTCGTGCTGGGGCTTTTATATATATATATATATATATATATATATATATATATATATAAAAAAAACCTGTCTAACTGCGCAGGCTCTTCTAACTTTTACCATAAAGCCTACGTAACCTAATGTTTGAAAGTAAAGATTTTTCAAGACAAAAAATGATTATCCCCATTCAAGCATGGTTTCATGCCAGCATATTGGTCCCATCAGCTACCTTCAGAACCCAAAATCTGGTCTGATCAAGAAATTCAATTTGTACTTTAGAAATAAAGCTGCTTTTAATATAAATATTGGGACTGATTAGAGAAAAAAAATTTTCCCTATCAATAAACAAATTGAAACAAGCTAAACGTGGTTAAGCATTATTTCTTAAAACTTACTTAACAGTAAACCCACATGAGGTGATCTGATTGAGATGTTTAAGACACTGAATGGTTTGAGCAAGCTCAGTGTTGATGGGATTCTTCCTCTTGCTCAGATTACACACTTGAGACGGCATAAATTCAAACTGAGGAAAGATGGTTGCAGAATATATGGGTGGAAATTTGCTTTGGCAAGCGAGTGGTTGATTACTGAAACAAACTTCTGTCATTGTGGAAGTTGATAGCTTAAATAAATTCAAGGCAAAACTAGATAAACTATTGGAGGGAATGAACAGGTGAAATGGGAAGTGTTGTGCTTTTTTTGGTTGATGCTGTATAAGCTTTCTTTCTTGCATCATATACCACTGCTAATACTAATGTCCTTTCTATATTAGCACATTCAAACTGGACTGCAAATCACACATTTATGGCTACAGGCAGCAATTTTTTCAGAATTTCATTCTATTCCCTCTGGAATGGAATGAAATTCTGAAAAAATTAGCATTAGCATTAGTAGAGGCATATGATGCAAGAAAGCAAGCTTATTCAGCATCAGCCAAAAAAAAAAAAAAAAAACACACACCACTCCCACTTCACCCCTCCGTTCGTTCGAAATACCTGTCCAGTTGAGCCTTAAATTTGTTTAGGCTATCAACTTCAACAACAAGTGACGGAATTTGGTTCCACCAACCTACCACCCGCTGGCCAAAGGCAAATTTCCGCACATCTATCCGACATCCGTCCTTCCTCAATTTGAATTTATGCCCTCTGAGGTGATTATTTTGAGCAAGATGAAGAATCCCATTGGCATTGAGCATGCTCAAACCATTCAAAGCCTTATACACCTCTATCAGATCACCTCGCCGGTGCCTAGTCTCCAGACCCTGTAATTTGCAAAACTTAAGCCTTTCTTCGTAAGACCAACACTTTGTTCCATTCACTAATCTTGTTGCGCTTCTCTGTACCTGTTCCAGCAGCTCTACATCCTTCTTGAAATGAGGCCTCCAGACCTGTATACAGTACTCAAGATGTGGCCTAACCATTGCCTTATACAAGGGAATAATCACCTCCTTATCCCTGCTAGAAAAATTCCTGTATATCATTGACAAGACACCATGAGCTACTCTTGCAGCTCATCAGCACTGCTCAGAGAACTTCATATCTGTCTGCACAATTACCCCCAGGTCCTTTTCATTCTCCACCACTGTCAGTGTAGTACCGCAGAGTTGATATGTTGCTCTGGGGTTACTGTTTCCCATATGTAGTACTTTACATTTGTCAATGTTAAACTTCATTTGCCACCTCTCAGCCCATCTGTTCAACCTTTCCAGATCCTGTTGCAGCAGCATAGCGTCAGTAGTGTCCTTAACAACCCTGCCAACCTTTGTATCATCTGCAAACTTGGACATTAAACTTGATATCCCATCATCAATATCATTCATAAACACCGAAAACAACAACGGACCCAACACTGAACCCTGAGGAACTCCACTAATAACATTAGTCCACGTTGAGCAGTGTCCATTGATTACCACTCTCTATCTTCTGCCACTCAACCATCCCCTTATCCATAGCAGCAATTTGCCTCCAATGCCACACTGCTCCAATTTGTGCAGCAGTCTTCCATGTGCAACAGTATCAAAAGCCTTTCTAAGATCCAAATATATAATATCAAAGTTATTCCCTGCATCCAGTTCTTTTGTGACTACATCATAGTATCCAATCAAATTGGTCAGGCAAGACCTGCCCTTAACAAAACCATGCTGCGTCTGAGCTATAACTGAATTCTTGTCTAGATGATCCTGCAGTGCTTCTTTAACCAGTGCCTCCATTAATTTCCCTGGAACAGAAGTTAAACTAACAGGTCTATAATTACTTGTGTCAGCCTTTGATCCTCCTTTGTGAATTGGGGTTACATTTGCACATCTCCAGTCTATGGGTACCTCCCCTGAGTCCAAAGAAGCTCTCATAATTATGGCTAGGGGTTTGCTTACTTCCTTTGCTGCCTCCTTTAATATAACTGGATAGATCCCATCCACCCCAGGTGCCTTTTTTATGTTTATCCTCAACAATCTCTCCTCCACTTTCCTCTCAGTTATTACAAAATCATCCAGCTCACTGCCAATGTTTACTTTACCTACATCATTCTCCTTCCTGAATAACGCCTCATGCGTGAATCTAGATGCAAAATACTCGTTTAGTTTGTTAGCCACCTGAGCAGGATCCTCAACTGTTGAACCATCAATATCCAGTGGACCAATCTGATTCATCCCTTTCCTTCTTGAGTTTAAATAGGTAAAGAACTCTTTTCTGTTTTTCTTTGCATCCTTTGCCAAGGATTTTTCGTAGTCTACCTTTGCCTGCCTAATCTCCTTTGTGACTTGGTTACAGGCCAACTTACATCTATCATAGGCTTCCATGTCACCCATTAATTTGTATGTATCCCATGCATTTTTCTTCTCTGCCACATGTCTCATTAGTTCATCTGACAACCATTTAGGCCTAAATCTTGAACAATATTTCTTAGTTGGTATGTAAAGCCTGGTAGCCTCCAAGATTAGTTCCTTGAATGCTTCCCATTTTGAGTTTGCTGTTGGTAACATCATCAGTTGGTCCCACTATATAGAATTTAAATACTGTCTCAGACCATCATAGTCGCCTTTACGAAAACAAAAACCCTTCCCTTTACCTCTGATGGTAGTTACCTCCTTGAGTAAATCCCATTTCAACACACTGTGATCACTGCCGCCTAGTGGTTCATTTATCTGCAGATTCTTAATGCATGAAGAATCACTACTGATAATCAGATCAAGAGTATTGCTCCCTCTTGTTGCCTCACGAACATGCTGATGTAGAAAACAATCATCCAATAAATCCACAAAAGCCTTGCTAGTGTGAGAGTGACCAATCCACAAATTCCAGTCAATATCTGGGAAATTAAAATCCCCCAATTATAAGACTCTCTGATTTACTGGCCCACTCTATTTCCCTGTACAATATCTTATTATACTCATCAGAGTCATTAGGCCTATAGCACACTCCTACTCTCAATTTTGATTTCCCTATGCTTATGTCACACCAAACTGACTCGACACTGCCCTGTCCATCGATGTCGACTGGCTTCACTTCCTTGGACTTTATGTGTTTCTTAACTAATAGCATAACCCCTCCTCCCCTCCTGTCCTGTCTATCCTTTCTATACACATTGTATTCCCCAAATTCCAGTTCCGCATTCCTTATATCTGTGTGACACCACGTCTCTGATATCCCAACAATATCTGCCTTTGATGTTTTGAGCAATACCTCAAATTCATCAAATTTATTTCCCAAACTCCTAGCATTGGTGTACACGCAGGTATACATGCACCTGTTTCTATTCTCAGCTACCCTAACACAACCCATGTGTTTACTTGTACCGCAATGACTCCCAGCAGTCTCTGAAATATCCTGCCTCTTGTTTTTCAGGCTTCTGCTCATTTCAATAGAAGCAGTGCAAGAATCACTTCCACCTCTGCCAGTGGCTACTGTTAATCTATTAGTCCTTGTATCCCCCCAACTAGCAGTTTTCCGACCCACCTAACACTGCCTCGACAGCATCAGCAAAAATTCTTGCACCCTTTCTATTTAAGTGTATCCCATCCCTGTAGAAGCAATCTCTCCTGTTAACAAGTACAGTCTAGGCTGAAAAAAATTCTACCCCTTGAGCCTTGCACAATCCCTCCAGGGCCGAATTGATCGACAAGGCTCTCATCATATACTCCCTCATATCGTGTCTGGGCAGAATTGCAGACACTTTCAAATTCAACCCTAATTCATGGCTTTTTTTCAACAGTGACCTGTACTTGCTAAGTAATTCCGCTGGTCTCCTACTCTTAATATCATTAGTGCCAACGTGTGCAACTATATGCCCTTAAATTGCTAGAACAAACTTACATCTGTCATTGTGGAATGCTTAATTGTTGTTTCTGTCACGTCTTGACTCCACACTTTTGCCAAATCTGATATGCACATCCATAAGAGAATCTATAAGTTGGCTGGTTTCTATTCTTGGTAATGAAATATACAGGGTGTCTCAAAAATATTGGTACAAACGTTTAGAGGAGGTAGGTAACATCTCAAGGAATGTGAATTGCATAGGAACCCATAACCAGAAACGTCATGGGAAAGTAGCAGCAGAGGCACAAAAAGTAGAAATGACACAAGACAGTAATTAGTGGAAAACATTTATTTGACATAATATTAACAATGGAGTACGAGATGGGTGCATTTCATGATGTTACAACAGATGCGCGCCTCCGTAGCCAGGTGGGAAGGAGCAGAAGTGCATATCACATGCTTCTTGATTAGACCGGGGTTCGAGCCCGTCACCACCAAATACGGAAGATGCGGAAAGGTCAGGGAATGACCACCGCATATCCCGGAGCAATATGACCTTAGTTGCTAATGCTCCTAAAAACCAAAAAAACAACAAACAACAAACAACAACAGATGCTTGAAGGTTCCACCATGAGACGCGATGTATGCGTGACACCGACGCAGCATGGATTGGTGAACACGGTCGAACACACCTGGAGTTTCTTTGACAGTAGCAGCAGTGCAGACGAGTCTTGCCACGGGATCCATCCATTTCCGTCTCCACAGGAGATTCATACACGATATATTTGAGGGCCCCCACAGAGAGAAATCAAGGCTCGATAAATCAGGTGAGCATGGGGGCCAGGCAACGGGTCCGCCACGGCCAATTGATCGATGCCCAAAACGCCTGTTCAAATGGTCACAAACACACCTTCCATAATGGGCAGGCGCCCTGTCATGTTGAAACCAAATGTTGCGTCTCACATTTGCTGGAACATAGTCAAATAATCCTGGTAGAACTTGTTCAAGAAAGATCCGATATTTAGTGGAGTTCATGCGGGATGGTAACAGATATGAGCCGACTAAGAAGTCAACGACCATACCTGCCCACACATTTATTGCGAAGCGATGTTGTACCGCATACCGTGTGGGCCCTCTACTAATCCATACACTAGGTGCATGTCTATCAGCTCACAGTTCGTATATCGATGCATGCTCTTCGTGCGGAGACTACTGCTTGAATGAGTAAACCAGAAATTTTCCCTCTCACAAACTGATAAACAGCGCCGTGTACCAACTTATGACGACGTAGTAATAGTAGTAGTAGTAGTAGTAGCAGTGGCATTTGCCCAGTGGTCAGGAGCGAGAGTGCATAGCACGTGTTCCTTGAGTGGACCGGGGTTCAAGCCCGTGACTACTAAATACGATAAATATTTGTATTGACGATTTATTGTAAACTCTACTGACTTGGTTCTTGTGCCAGAGTATAAACAGAAAATTTATTTGATGCAAGAAAGCAAGTGTATGAGCTTATGCAGCATCAGCCAAAAAAAAAAAAAAAAAATCACACCATCCCCCTACAAATGCCTGTCCAGTTCCTCCTTAAATTAATTCAACCTATCAACTTCCACAACGACAGATGGAAGTTTATTCCAGCAATTAACCACCCGCTGGCTAAAGTCAAATTTCCGCACATCTAATCTACACCTGTCTTTTCTTAATTTGAATTTATGCCCCCTTAGGTTCGTAATCTGAACAAGTGGAAGAATCCCATCAGAATTCAGCGTGCTTAACCCATTCAAGGCCTTATACACCTCAATAAGATCACCGCGCAGGTGCCTAGTCTCCAGCCACTGCAATTGGCAGAACTCTTTTGTTGCCCTTCTCTGTACACGCTCAAGTAAATCTACATCCTTCCTAAAATGAGGCCTCCAGACCTGTACGCAGTACTCAAGGCATGGCCTGACCTTATACAGAGGGATAATCACCTCCTTTTCCCTGCTAGCAAAATTCCTATATATCATTGACAAAACGCCATGACCTGCCCTGGCAGCCTGTCTGCATTGCTCAGAAAACTTCATATCTGACTGCACAATTACTCCCAGGTCTTTTTCATTTTCTACCACCTTAAGTGTAGTACCACACAGTTGGTACATTTCTCTGGGGTTACTTCTACCCATATGCAGTACTTTGCATTTGTCACGGTTAAACTTCAGTTGCCACTTCTTAGCCCATCTGCCCAAATTATCTAGATCCTGTTGCAGTAGCACACTGTCATTAACAACCCTGTCAACCTTTGTATCATCTGCAAACTTTGACATTAAGCCTGATATACCTTCATCAATATCATTGATAAATATACAAAACAACAGTGGACCTAACACCGAACCCTGTGGGACTCCACAGGGTTCGGTGGAACCCATAACTGGAAATGTTCGAACATTTCTGGTTATGGGTTCCTATGCGATTCGCATTCCCTTAGATGTTACCTACCTCCCCTAAACGTTTGTACCGATATTTTTGAGACACCCTGTATAAGTGTATATATAACATTTTAAAACAATTAATTTATTAATACACACATATTAAGAAATGACTACTTATGATGTGCACAATATATTAGTACACTTTAAAGAATTATTTCATAAAATATTTGGTTATTTTTTTTTCAAAAAGGCCTCTAAGGTTGGGAAAGTTTATGTTCACTTTTTTTTTTAATATAAAATTAATACACAAACCATTTAAATTAACATATTTTAATATTTACAAAAATAATGGATATTATAAAATAATCTATTTACAATGACTTACTATATATATAATAAAATACAATAAAATAAAATAAAAAAGTTAAAATACAATAAAATATAAATACTTAAAAGCGATAAAACTGCGCAATTGTAGCTATCGGGGGCGCCTGCCTCCTTTCTCAACAACACAGCACATTAAGCAACACATTCTTAAGTATCAAGTTCATGGCACACGTGGTTGACCAGGTGCATGAGCAGTATAATCTTCGTGTGTACCAGAACCGGAAGCGATTCGGGAGCGTGGAAAGCAGAAACGCTCATCTTTTGTGAGGATTACAGCCTCGAATAGGGGGTGAAGCCGAACACCCCTATCTCTATTCATAGTATTATTTTCAAATGAACCAATCCACAAGCTCTTGAGCCACTTGTGGTCCCAGAATTTATGCGCCTGGTCAAGGATGACAGCATTCTCTGGGGAGACCTGGTGTTGTTTTTCCCAAAAGTGCTCGGCAATAGCGGACTTGCTAAACTCTGCAGTCTGTATAGCCCTCGTCTGTTCCCCCACATGATCTTTGAGCCGCCATCCTGTTTCCCCCACATAACTCTCCCCACAATCCGGGCATCTGATCTCGTATATGACCCCACTGCCGGAATCCCTTGCAATGGGGTCCTTAACCTGCGACACTACTGTGTGCAACCTCCGACCCAGAAGCTGCACACAGCGTGCCTGGTAAGTACGGAATATCCTTGCAATACATTCTGAAAGGCATGGATAGTAGGGAATGTAGGCTGTGGTGACTGGAACAGACGGCACTCTATCACTAGGCTCCACACTCCTACTATATTTATCTAAGATCCTCTGGAGATAACTGCATTTCATAAGGTCCGTCGAGATTTGTCCGATTTCTTTTTCTCTCTCCTCAGGGATACTACAATGCATACCAACCCTATCCAGAAGTGCCTTAGCGATGCTGTTCTTATGTTGTAAAGTCTGCGCCGACTTGTAATGGGTGTACTGGCTCCTACACATTGGTTTCCTATAGACTGTGGTCTTAAGTCTAGAGCCTTCTCCGTACACCATTACATCCAGGAATGGGAGGGCACCATCTACTTCTACCTCTGAGGTAAACTTTATAAATGGAGAGAAACCATTGAGAAAACAAAGCACACCCTCTTCTCTCCCCTTCTGAACAAAAGTGAACGTGTTATCCATTCAAGGGGTGATGCACAAGCAGGTTCATGGCACATCTATGGATTCTCCCATTAGCGCCATTGTTGCAAACTTAGCTATGGAAGAATTAGAAAATAGAATCTTTGAAAGATTGGAGTTCCCTATGTGGAAGTGGAAGAGATACGTGGATAACGTTCACTTTTGACATGGCATGACGAGCCAACTACACCCACTCGATGTTTCAGTCAACAAACCATTTAAGGATTACTTGAGAAAGGAAAATGAATCCTGGCTGTTGACTGACAATCTTCCGGAAAAATTAAGAAAGTGCAGGCATCAAAATTGGCAGAATGGGTATCAACAGCTTGGAAGCTGATCCAAGAAAGAATAGTAAAGCACTCATTTAAAAAATGTTGCATCACCAATGCTCTCGATGGCTCAGAAGGACACTGAATTTGAAGTAGATGCTGATATTGATTCAGATACAGATATGGCCGGCTCAGAAGGAAGTGATGAATAACATACCTACTGATAAATACAGGTACTATTGTTGATAGTAAATTGAATTCTATTACAATAAAAATATTTGTTAGATTTATTTTAGTGTTCTATTTTATTTATCTATTTTTCTTAGAATCAAAGCTTTTTTTTTTTTTCTGAAATTAAGGTACTGAAATTAAAGCGTCTTACAATCGATGGTGTCTTAGAATACAAGAAATACGGTAGTTAACAAACCATAAGATGGAAGCTTGTTTAGAAGACCTTTATGCCAAACATGATCGAAAGCCTTTGAGATGTCAAGAGTAACTGCTTGTGGATTTGTCCATAAATGGGTAACATAAGCCAGAATATTACCAGTGGATTGACACTGATGGAATCCATACTGGCGATTGTTAATTAGATGGAATGTTTCTAGATAGTTTAAGAGTTGGCAGTTAATTGATTTCTCCATTACTTTAGAAACAGAAGTAATTGCAATGGGACAATAATTGGATGGGAGGAATTTGTCACCCTTTTTAGGAACTGGCTGGATATGAGCAAATTTCCAAGCAGTAGGAAAAACACCTTTAGAATTAGAAAGTGAAAAATGGCAGCAAAGAACAGGAGTAAATTCAGGAACACAGGTTTTGAGAACAAGTGGAGAAATACCATCAGGACCTGGAGCTTTCTTAGTATCAAGAGTGGTAAAAATCCTTCTCACATCCTTTTGACGAAAAACCCAGCAAACATTGAATGGAGCGTGCTGCGAATGGTGGGAGGTGTTATACCAAGATCATTAATACATAAGTTGGAAGAAAAATGGGATGCTAGCAGGTCAGCTTTATCCTTGGCTGAAGTGACAATAGAACCATCTGGTTTTGACAGAGGTGGTAGCAGAGATGGGCAAAAGTTGCAGGCAGTAGCTTTGGCAAGAGACCAGAATGCTCAACTACCATTAGGGCAAGAAGCAAGTTTTCTACTCTTAGCCTGTTCAAAATCTAGTTTGGACTGATTAATAACTGCTTTACAATTGTTGTGAGCCCTGCTATAGGCAGAAAATGAAACTGAAGAATTGGAAACAAGCCAATTACGGTATGCAACATTCTTCTCTTGAACAGCCTTAGCATATTTATTGGAAAACCAAGGCAGATAAAGGACGAAATTTTAAAGTTGAGTGTGGAATAAAGGATTCCATTCCTATAAGAATAATTTTATTGACACGATCTGAGCAAACATTGACATCAGGAGTTTTGAAACAGTAATCCGACAAGGAAAAGAAAAGAAATCTCACAGGTCATCACATTTTGCATTCTTGCAATGCCAACTGACACAAGGTTAGGGATAGCCGTAAGATAAAGGCTCCATTGGAGAAGAGACAATCATCAAGTTGTGATCTGAGGTGCCTAAAGGACCACTCACTTCGAATGTGTACTTAGAAGGGTTGTTTGTGAGAAAAAGATCACGCATGTTGGCTGTATGGTTAGGATTCTGGTGTTCTGGTAGGTAAATGAACAATCTGTGCAAAGTCATTAGTAATTGCAAAAGCCTCAGCATCTCGACCAGCTGGGTCGGTGTAACTAGAAAACAGAAGCCAGCTGTAGTTGTGAACATTAAAATCACAAAGGAAAATTATCTCACTGTTAGGAAAGTTGGACTGGAGAAAGTCAAGTTGCAAAGAGAGGAAGTCAAAGAGATTCAAGTGATTAGTGGAGTTGGGAGAATGGTAGAGAAACAGATGAATTTGACACAATGAGGTAGAGAGATTTTAAGCCAGAGAAGATTGAAAAGAGGAGATTCCAAATTACCAAGTTTCTGGCAGGGAATATTGGAATGTGCATATGCACAAGTACTACCTTTGAGGTGAAAGGAAGCATACAGCGAATAATTTAGGCAACTGAGATGAGCACTAGTTGAATCAACCGATAACTGAGATTTTGTCAGAAAAAGTACATGGGGTTTGGTAGACTGCAAGTGGAAATAGACATCGTTGAGATCAGAACTGAGACCATAATTTGTGAAATGAACCAGGAAGTGTTTGGGAGGTTTAGATCTTTTTGCAGATAAGCTTACTCTTACTCCAGTGGGGCAAAGACAACTTAGTTGATTTCAATCCTTCTAAAATTCAGTCTTGTCTTATATCTTGCAAAAAGGATTCTTCTGCTCCTATGCTTATCTTTGGTGACATTCCGATTTCTAGGCAAGATGATATATCTCTTTTGGGGATCACCCTGACTTCTAATCTCTCTTGGCACAAGTTTTTTAGATGCAGAGGAAGTAATGTGCACAAGCACATTACTTCCTCTGCATCTAAAAAACTTGGTTTTCTCTTTTGCTTTCAGCTTGTTTGTTTGTTTGTTAGGTTTTATTGGCGCATTAGCAACTAAGGCTATAATGCTCCAAAACTAGGTGATATCTAAAAATTTTAATTTCACTGACCTAATTATTAAGGTCACCAAGTCAAGATATAAATTAACAACGGTATAAAATGTAAAAAAGATAAATCAATAAAGAATTAACATCAACAAATAAATTTTAAATACAAGTAAAAACCTTTATTGATTTAAAATAGCTAAAAACAGCAGACACATTATCATTGTCAGATAAAATCTGACTGAGTGTATAAGGCTCAGTCAGATGGTTAAAAGCGGTAAAACGGATATTGCTAAAATCTGGACAGTCAACTAAAATGTGTCTAATAGATAAAATTGTGCTACAGGACTCACACATAGGAGGGTCATCAGCCCTCAGCAAAAAAGAATGAGTTAAATGACTATGTCCTATGTGGGTCCGAGCAAAGAACAACTTCCTCCTTACGATTCCTGCACAGACTAGACTGCCATGGTTCAATTACAGGCTTCATACAATATAATTTTTCGCAGTCTGTCTATTCCACGAATCCTGCCATTGGGAGTGTATCTTTTGGTGTATTATTTGCCTGTAGTCTGTATAGGGGACTGACAGGCAGCGATTATTATTGGGAATTGCTGATTTGGCTGCGGTGTCAGCCAAATCATTTCCCCTAATCTCAACGTGGCTAGGAATCCAGCAGAAGCGGATATCATATTGACATTCACGGAGGAAGTGAATCTTCTGCTGAATACTAAACAGAACTGGATGAGGATTATATATCACAGATATTAAAGCCTGTAACACACTAAGGGAGTCGGAATATAAAATGAACCGTTGGTATTGACATTTACTAATGTGATCCAAGGCTAACTCTATAGCGTGCAGCTCTGCAGTAAATATGCTGCACTCAGAGGGAATCTGCTCTGATGTAGTGCTGTCTGTAAAGACAGCAGCAGATCCCACATATGATTCCGACTTTGAACCGTCTGTGTAAACTGGCGCGAAGTCAGAATGTTCAGCTCGGTGTGCTGAATAAAGCTGCAGGTAGACCGATGATGGAGTGTCCGACTTTCCCCAATTTCTAAGGGACAAGTCACATGCCGGGACATGAGCATGCCGGGGTGGAAGGTGTTGCTTTGGTGTTTGGGCAACCTTTGTCTACCTTGATATTAAGTTCTTTGAATAGCTCTTGGAGACGAATACCAAAAGGACGATTGGTAGTCTTACGGGTATTGTACAAATTTTCCCATTGTGGCTCAGAAACGAATGGCCATGTAGGATGGTCTGGCAGGGATTTCAGTTTTAAAGCGTACTTTAAAGACAACTGCTTACGTCGAAGCGATAACGGTGGTTCGTTTGCTTTGACGTATAAGCTCTGGACAGGAGATGTGCGATATGCTCCAGTAGAGATACGGAGGGCCTGATGATGGACAGGGTCCAGCCATCAAAGGACACTGTCTCTGGCTGAGGAATATACCTGGGACCCATAATCTAATTTGGATCGCACAAGTGCACGGTAAAGCCGTAGAAGGGTGCATCGATCTGCTCCCCAAGATGTAGAGGAGAGCGAGTGGAGAATATTAAGCCCTCGAGTGCACTTTGTGTGGAGTTGACGGATGTGATCCAGAAAGGTCAGTTTTTAATCAAATATGAGTCCCAAGAATTTTGTGTCCGCTGCTACTGGAATAGCATTTTGTCCGAGCCTT
Source organism: Mastigoproctus giganteus (assembly GCF_048544385.1). Classification (NCBI taxonomy): domain Eukaryota; kingdom Metazoa; phylum Arthropoda; class Arachnida; order Uropygi; family Thelyphonidae; genus Mastigoproctus; species Mastigoproctus giganteus. Next base: position 81,336,008 of record NC_143580.1, read on the forward strand.
AATTCAGGTTCAGGATGAAGATTACGCTTACGACAAAAGTGTAAGCAAACGGTCTTCTCCGGCGAGAACCTGAAGCCATTAGCAAGTGCCCAAGAATTGAGGCGATCAATGGCTTTCTGCAGTTGTCTTTCAATGACCCTCATGTTGCATGACTGACAAAATATGCTAAAGTTATCAACATAGAGGGCACTGTTTACAGTTGGAGGAAGTTGTTCTGCGATGGAATTTATTTTGATGGCGAAAAGCATGACACTTAATACTGATCCTTGTGGTACTCCCTCCTCTTGGCTGAAGGAATGAGACAGTGAGGATCCCACACGAACTTGGAAAGCTCGTTTGGCTAAAAAGTTTTGAATAAAAAAGGGGAGACGTCCTCTAAGGCCTAGGCTATGTAAATCTTTTAAGATGCCAAATCTCCAAGTTGTGTCATACGCTTTCTCCATGTCAAAGAACACTGACACCAAGTGTTCGCGTTTTAGGAAAGCATCCCGGATGGATGTTTCCAGTCTAATTAGATGGTCCGAAGTGGACCGGTTCCTTTGGAAGCCGCACTGGATGTTGGAGAGAAGGTCATTTGATTCTAAATACCAAATTAAACAAAAATTAACCATTCTCTCCAGAATTTTGCACATACAGCTAGTCAGAGCAATAGGACGATAATTAGTAGTGACTTTTGGATCCTTTCCTGGCTTAGCAAAGGCAAGAACGATTGCCTTGCACCAGGAAACTGCCCTTCAATAAAGATTCTGTTATATAGAAGGAATAGATAATCCATAGATTTTGGTGAAAGATGCTTAATCATTTCACAATGGATGCCATCTGCTCCAACAGCACTTGCATTGGAAAGAGTGAGGGCTCTTTTCAGTTCCTCTACAGTGAATGCCCCGTTGTAGGGATAGAGTCCCTTGGATTTAAAATTAAGTGCCTGTTTTTCAATTTTATGTTTCAGGACCAGGAACTCTGGGGAATACGAAAATGGTGCAGAGATGTTAGAGAAAATTTCCCCAAGAGAATTGGCTATTGCAGTTGAATCTGCAATAGTGCATCCATTATAATCTAGGATTGAATAAGGGTGGGATGTATATTTTCCCTTCATTTTCCGGATTTTATCCCAGACTACCTTAGAATTGGCAGCCTTGTTAATAGATGATGTAAAACGGATCAATGATTCCTTTGGACTCTGACGGCGAATGTAGCGTGCTTTGGTTTGTGCACGCTTGAAGGCTATTAGATTAACAGTGGTACGATATCGGCGGAATATCCCCCACGCTTTGTTTTGAGCCTTTTTTGCTGCTGTGCATTGTGAATTCCACCAAGGTTTGGGAAATGGTGGAAACCGGGTAGATGTTTTTGGAACAGCATTCGCAGCTGCTTGGACGATAATTTCTGTGATGTATGTTACTGCATCATTGATCGGCTCCTGACTGACCGTACTGAGGTCAAAATTTGCCTGATGTTGAAAGGCAGTCCAGTCAGCCTGATCAAACTTCCACCGTGGTAACCTGAAGGGAAGACATGGTCTTCCACTGTGTAACGAGGTTATCACAGGGAAGTGGTCACTTCCGTATGGATTCTCCTCCACTTCCCAAGTGAATGAAGGGAGTAGAGAAAGGGAGCAGATAGAGAGATCAATGGCAGAAAGAGTACGGGTAGGCACGTGGAAGAAGGTATTTGTTCTAATATTTAGAAGGGAAAGGTCATTGTCATTTAGCATACGCTCTATGACTTCCATTGATGTTAACACTACCCCACAGGGTGTTATGTCCATTAAAGTCCCCGAGAAGTAAGAAATGGGGAGGCAACTGCATTACAAGATCATCAAGGTCTTCATGGGAGATGTCAGTCCCAGGTGGCAAATAAATAGAGCACACAGTTAATAAAAATCCCACTGAAAGGCGAATTGCAACAGCCTCTGCTGGTTGTAACTAGCAAGGGCTGAACTGGGTCTGGTTGCCCACAAGGATAGCCACTCCTCCATGAGCAGGACCATCCGCAATTCTACCCTTTCGAAAAATTGTGATGTTATGCATGGTGGGATCATTATTTGCTTTTAGATAAGTCTCCTGCAAGCAAAAGCAAACTGGCTCGTGCTTTTGCAGGAGGGCCTTGATGTCATCAGTATTTCGCCGGAATCCACGACAATTCCATTGTAGGAATTTATCCATTATTTTGGCTTGGTGAGTCCGTCAGGCGGCTTCCGAGGTGCTGAGGGCTTTATTTTGTCAGTCTTGGATTTATCTTTTTTGGGGAAGAATGGACGCTGTCCGGTGTCCATTTCTTCCTCTGCAAAGAGTTCCAAGACTGATTCATCCGGTACCTCCTTGTTCTCTACATCCATTGTTTCTGGTGTCACGGATGACTCTTCTGAAGCTTTTGGCTTTTCTTTACCACTTGGTTTTGGTAGTGGTGGAGCACTAGGAGGTACAGATATAGGAGTGGCAGCTGACTGTGTTTTTTTGGTGGGCTTTTGTGAACTCAATAAATAGCGTGCAATCGGGGTGAATGACTCTCTTGGTGGTATAGTCATCTCAGTTTGTGTACCGATAGTGCACTTAGCAGAAACCTTCTGGGCATACGAAGGTTTTCTGTTATTTATTGGTTGGATACGTTTTATAGCCTCTGGGTAGGAAATATTCAGCTCTGTTTTCAGTTTTTGGATTTCTTTTTCATCCTTCTACCGCTGGCATGCTCTAGAGTAGGCGGGGTGCTCTCCTTGGCAGTTAGACACAGGTCTGTTTGGGAGCTGAACATTCCTTGCTCTCGTGGTCTTTAACACCACATCAAGCACAGGCAGGGTTACCACGACAAGATGTTTGTGAGTGGCCGTATTTTTGGCATCTAAAACACCGCAGTGGGTTTGGGATATAAATCCTCACTGGCCAATTTAGATAGCCTGCCTTGATGAAACTTGGAGGCCGTGAGGTGTTAAATGTTAGGATGAGAACTCGGGTAGGGACGAGATTCCCATCCTTTCTCATTGATATTCTTTTGACAGCCGTCACTCCTTGTTCTTTCAATTCAGAGCAGATCTCTTCTTCAGGAACATGAAGAAGGTCCCACTCTGAAATGACACCATGTGAAGAGTTCAAAGTTTTGTGGGGGGTTATGATGATAGGTATTCCCCCTATGGATGTAGAGTTCAAGAATTTTTCAGCTTGTTTTGTGCTGGAAGCTTCAACCAAAAGGTCGCCAGAATGCAGTCGTTTAACGGATTTTGGTGAACCTGCCAACCCTTCTAATTCTTTCTGGATAAAGAAGGGTGACATCTTTCCAATTGACTGCTCTCCGGTAGAATGGAGAATGAGGAAAAGCGGAGTCATTGATGGTGGTGTTCTATCCTCAGTTCTGGCTCTTTTTGCAGAATTGCTCTCACTCTCATCTGACCGATTAGGTAGGGGCCTTGTTGGGGCCCCAGAAGAAATTGGATTTAAATTACTCATATGAGTAAAGAGAAAGTGTCTGATGCCCAAGTACCTCACCCACCACGGAGCCCTATGAGGGGACGCCCACTCGTGAACTAGCAGGTACTGCGTACACGAATCGGACGCCGAGTTCGCTTAGGAGCACCATACCCACGTTACCAATAACTCATTATCCCGTCCCAGGACCATAGGGAGGAAGACTTATTGGAACGCAGTTGACCCTAGCAGTAAAAAACCACCCGCCGATTGATCCCGTCTTGTCGAAGCAGGGGCCAAAGTGGTGTTTTAAGGCTGGGCTCCTCAACCACCAGGATCCCCCTTTCCGAAATCCACGGGTCGCGGCGCACGGCTGCACACGCCGGATTCCAATGATGTAACCCTGGAACCAAGGTATGGGCGTTAGATCCCAGTGATGCTAATCTGGAAAACCAGCAGCATCACTGGGAGGTCCCCTCACCACGTACAGGTGCCCACGTCAAGGGGCTTTTGCTTTCAGCATTACAGGAATACCTCACATAGCACAGTTTCGAACAGCATAGGTTTCGCTATAGCGCAGTTTACAAATTGAAAAATAAATAAATAAATAAAATAAATAATTAACTATATTACGCACCAATACATTTGATATGTATGTATGTATGTATTATAATGCCATCATGTAGGCCAATGCGTTATGGATTCAAGGCCATTCTGAAACTCCCATTATATACAGACTCTTCTAGCATTCATACATTGCACCTTCACGATGGTGGGACTGTTAGTAATCCTGGGTAAAACCTCCATGCACAAGTACATGGTGGGTGACCACCCAGGTGTGAACCAACGTAAGCAGGGGTCGAGGTGTGGTGCCGCACCACATGGAGGAACGCCGCCCCTCTGTGTTGCCAGGCAGTACTAGGTGGTAGATGACTCTCATCAACCGGTGAAATACCACCACTTTGCTTATTGGAGGCTTGAAGTGGTGGAACCCATGTTTAGTCTCTAGAGCTAAGTTCCGGTCAACTCTTCCCTATCTCTTCCATCATGCAATATGATTGATGACTTTTGAGGTTATGATGAACATCGTGGCGAGATCCAATATTCCTTACATTTCGAGGGTACAGCTCTAAAACGGTGTTCGCAGGCCGGCCGCTAGTTAGTACACCGGACCGAACCTATTGGTAACTCTCTAGGAGGCTTCCGGATCAGCTAGTGTATAATCTTGCTACCTCTACTCTGCCAGATAGTGACTGGAGGGAGTCCGAGTAGTGTGTATGCGGGGAGCATTGTCGAGGCCACGTTATGTCAAGGATCTGGGTATATTCATACCATGTGTACGCCATATCCAAAAATTTCATTACTTCATACAGCATGTCCCACCCACTTTTTCTTGCTATTGAATACACCATGAATTGTCAAACTAATAGAGCAAGCTTATCTGCGAAAAGATCTAAACCTCCCAAGCACTTCCTAATTCATTTCACAAATATACGTGGTCTCAATTCTAATCTCAACGATGTCCATTTCCACTTGCAGTCTGCCAAACCACATGTACGTTTTCTGACAGAATCTCAGTTATCGGTTGATTCAACTACTGCTCATCTCAGGTGCCCAAATTATTCGCTGTATGATTCCTTTCGCCTCAAAGGTGGTACATGTGCATATGTCCATTCTGATATTTCCTGTCAGAGACTTGGCAATTTGGAATCTCCTCTCTTTGATCTTCTCTGGCTTAAAATCTCTCTACCTCATTGTGTCAAAATCATCTGTTGTCTCTACCGTTCTCCCAACTCCACTAATCACTTGGAGCTCTTTGACTCCCTCTCTTTGCAACTTGACTTTCTCCAGTCCAACTTTCCTAACAGTGAGGTAATTTTCCTTAGTGATTTTAATGTTCACAACTCCAGCTGGCTTCCGTTTTCTAGTCACGCCGACCCAGCTGGTCGAGATGCTGAGGCTTTTGCAATTACTAATGACCTAACACAGATTGTTCATTTACCTACAAGAATTCCAGACAATCCTAATCATACAGCCAATATGCTTGATCTTTTTCTCACAAACAACCCTTCTAAGTACATGGTCGAAGTCAGAGGTCCTTTAGGCACTTCAGATCACAACTTGGTGATTGTCTCTTCTCCAATGGAACCTTTATCTCATGGCTATTCCCAACCTCGTGTTGTTTGGCATTACAAGAATGCAAAGTGGGATGACCTGTGAGACTTCTTTTCTTCTTTTCCATGGTCGGATTACTGTTTCAAAACTTCTGATGTCAACGTTTGCTCAGATCATATCAGTGAAATTATTCTTGCAGGAATGGAATCCTTTATCCCACACTCCACTTTAAAATCTCGTCCCTTATCTAAACCTTGGTTTTCCAATAAATGTGCTAAGGCTGTTCAAGAGAAGAATGTTGCATATCGTAATTGGCTTGTTTCTAATTCTTCAGTTTCATTTTCTGCCTACACCAAAGCTCGCAACAATTGTAAAGCAGTTATTAATCAGTCCAAACAAGAGTTTGAACAGGCTAAGAGTAGAAAACTTGCTTCTTGTCCTAATGGTAGCCGAGCATTCTGGTCTCTTGCCAAAGCTATTGGCCGCAACTTTTGCCCATCTCTGCTCCCACCTCTGTCCAAACCAGATGGTTCTGTTGTCACTTTAGCCAAGGATAAAGCTGACCTGCTAGCATCCCATTTTTTTTCCAGCTCATGTATTAATGATCTTGTTAAAACAACTCCCACCATTCCCAACACGCTCCATTCAATGCCTCCTGTGGTCTTTCGCCAAAAGGATATCAGAAGGATTTTGATGAATCTCAATGCTAAGAAAGCTCCAGGTCCTGATGGTATTTCTCCACTTGTTCTCAAAACCTGTGCTTCTGAACTTACTCCTATTCTTTGCCGCCTTTTTTCACTTTCTTATTCCAAAGGTGTTTTTCCTTCTGCTTGGAAATTTGCTCATATCCAGCCAGTTCCTAAAAAGGGTTACAAATCCCTCCCATCCAATTATCGTCCCATTGCAATTACTTCTACTCTTTCTAAGGTAATGGAGAAATCAATTAACCGCCAAACCTTAAACTACCTAGAAACCTTCCGTCTGATCAATGATCGCCAGTATGGATTCCATCAGTGTCGATCCACTGGTGATATTCTGGCTTATGTTACTCATTTATGGACTAATTCAATGGAAAAGTTCAGTGAAACACAAATAGTTGCTCTTGACATCTCAAACGCTTTTGATCGCGTTTGGCATAAAGGTCTTCTAAACAAGCGTCCATCTTATGTTTTGCCAACTGTTTTTAGTAATTGGTTATCCAGTTTTCTCTCTGATCGCTCACTGAAAGTGATGGTAGATAGCTCTCTGTCTTCTAACTTCTCCACTAATGCCGGTGTCCCCCAAGGTTCAGTTCTTTTCCCCCACTCTTTTCCTCTTGTATATCAATGACCTTCTTCCATTGACTGGAAATCCGATGATAGCACATAGCATTCAACTTTCCATTTTGAGAAACCTTGTACTGCTCAATCAGCTTCAACTTCTCGAAAATCTGCTACCAATTCCTTAAATGCCGATCTTCAGGTAATTCTCCAATGGGGCAAAGACAACTTAGTTGATTCAATCCTTCTTAAACTTAGTCTTGTCTTATATCTTGCAAAAAGGATTCTTCTGCTCCTATGCTTATCTTTAGTGACACTCTGATTTCTAGGCAAAATGATATATCTCTTTTGGGGATTACCCTGACTTCTAATCTCTCTTGGCACAAGCACATTACAAATATTGCTTCCTCTGCATCTAAAAACCTTGGTTTTTCTCTTTCGCTCTCAGTGTTACTTTTCTTCCAAACAGCTGCTCACTCTGTATAAATCGCAAATCCGCCTTGCCATGAAATATTGTTCCCACATCTGGAGTGGTGCCCCCAAAACTTCTCTCTCAGGCTTCTTGATTCCATTCAGAAGAGGGCAGTTAGGTTAATTAATGATTCATCTCTAACAGAGTCTCTCCACTCACTTTCTCATAGACGTACTGTTTCTGCTGCATTCCTCTTCTACAGACACTTCCATGGGCACTGTTCTTCTGAATTGGTTTCTTTAATTCCTGCTCTCTCTTTCAAAACAGTCCGAACATGTGCCGCCATCAGCCAACATCCATTTACTGTCCAACTTCAAAACCACAGAACCAACTTTTCATCTTCCTCATTTATTCATTCAACTGCCAATTTCTGGAACAACCTTCCTTTATACGTATTTCCTAAAAATTACAATCTACAGAAGTTCAAGTCCAACGCCAACAAATATCTTCTTTCGTCTTCTCAACCTCCAACCCAAGCACGGTACTAAGTACTATAGGTTCTAATACCTCTCGTGTTTGGGGTTCACATAAAAAAAAAAAAAAAAAAAAAAAAAAATAGTAAACACTCTAGATTCTGAGCGGTGAGGTTGTTGATTGTGCGTAACTGTACAAATATTTTTCGCTGTGTATTTTTATTAAAGATTATTTTTTAAAAATTTTACACCTTTATACACAAATATGAGTGGAAAGAAGAAATGTAATGGCGCTGAGTGTTCTTCTAGATCCAAACATTGAATGAGGTATGAAAGTAAGGCAGGCGTTGCAAAATGTCATTCGATGTTATAAAGAGATGAATGAAGATAAAAAGAAGGAAAAAACTGTGCAAACTAAGCTGATCAGTTATTTTTAAAAAATAAAAATACAGTACAAACTTTACTTATATTCTTTTGGTATGTACATACTGCAATAAAAATCATTTCTACTGTACTTACTAGTATTTTTCATTTTTATCATTTTAGTTTCCTTTTTTTGCAAGAACTTCGTGTGCATCAATATTACAGTAAACAAACACCTATATATTTTTGCAACTCGACCCATATAATCAAATTGTCGGAACGCATTAGATTAAAATACATACTAATAATACCTCGATCAGCACAGTTTCGCATAGCATGATATTTTTTTGGCACGAATTAGCCGCACTATGCAAGATATTCCTGTACTTCTATTAGAATAAGTAGCGACCTGGAGCATGGGGTTTCAGGGACGGGTGGCGGTCATCGTGGAACAGGTGGGTATATGGAATGTGTTAGGGTAACAAAGAATAGGAGTAGGAGCATGTATGCTTGCATGTATACCAATGCTAGAAGTATAGTAAATAAATTTGATGAATTTGAAGTGTTGGTCAAGACATCAAAGGCGGATATTGGGATATCAGAGACATGGTGTCACACTGATATAAGGAATGCCGAACTAGAATTTGGGGAGTACAATGTGTACAGAAAGGATAGACAGGATAGGAAGGGAGGAGGTGTTATGCTGTTAATTAAGAAAAACATAAAATCAAAAGAAGTGCATCCAGTTGATATAGATGAACAGTGCACTGTTGAGTCAGTTTGGTGTGACATAAGCACTGCGAAAGCAAAAATAAGAGTAGGAGTGTGTTACAGGCCTAATGACTCGAATGAGTACAATGAACAATTGTACAGAGAAATAGAGTGGGCTAGTAAATCGTAATGTCTTATAATGGGGGATTTCAACTTCCCAGATATTGACTGGAACTTGTGGGTTGGGCACTCACACACTAGTCAGACTTTTGTGGATTTATTGGATGATTGTTTTCTGCAGCAGCATGTTCGAGAGGCAACCAGAGAAAGTAATACTCTTGATCTGGTTATCAGCAGTGATCATTCATGTATTAGGAATTTGCAGATAAAAGAATCACCAGGTGGCAGTGATCACAGTGTACTGACGTGGGATTTACTTAAAGATTTAATTACCATCAGGGGTAAAGGAAAGGGTTTTTGTTTCCGTAAAGGCGAGTACAGTGGTCTCCGACAGTTTTTAAATTCTGTACAGTGGGATCAACTGACGATGTTACCAACAGTAAATTCTAAGTGGGAAGCATTCAAGGAATTAATCGTGGATGCTACTAAAAGTTTCATACCTATTAAGAAATACTGTTCAAGGTTTAGGCCTAAACCTTGAACAATATTTATCAAATGAACTAATGAGACTCGTAACAGAGAAGAAAAATGCATGGGATGCATACAAATTAACATGTGACACAGAAGCCTATGATAGCTAGAAGTTGATCTGTAACGAAGTTACAAAGGAGGTTAGGCAGGCGAAGGCAGATTACGAGAAATCCTTGGCAAAAGATGCTAAGAAAAACAGAAAGGATTTCTTTACTTATATAAATTAAAAGGAAGGGGATGAATCTGATTGATCCACTTGACATCGATGGTTCGACTGTCGGTGATCCTGCTCAGACAGCAAACAAACTGAATGAGTATTTTGCATCTACATTCACACGTGAGGAATTATTAAGGTTTGAAAATGGCAGAAGGTTATAAAATTGTAGCAGGATACTTAATGATTTTGTAATAACTGAGAGCAAAGTGGAAGAGAAACTGTTGAAGTTAAACGTAAGAAAAGCACCTGGGGTGGATGGGATCTATCCAGTTATATTAAAGGAGGCGGCAAAGCAACTAAGCAAACCCTTAGCCATAATTATGAGAGCATTCTTGGACGCAGGGGAGGTTCCTACGGACTGGAGATGTGCAAATGTTTCCCCAATTCACAAAGGGGGATCGAAGGGTGACACGGGTAATTACAGACCAGTTAGTTTAACTTCTGTTCCGGGTAAAATAATGGAGTCGCTGGTTAAAGATGCATTGCAGGATCATCTATACAAGACTGCAGCAATAATTCAGACACAGCATGGGTTTGTTAAGGCAAAGTCTTGTCTGACAAATTTGATAGGATATTATGATGTGGTTACAAAGGAACTGGATGCAAAAAATAATTTTGATATCATATATTTGGATTTCAGGAAAGCTTTTGACACTGTTGCGCATGGAAGACTATTGTACAAATTGGAGCAGAATGGTATTAAGGGTAAGTTGCTACAGTGGATAAAAGGATGGTTAAGTGGGAGAAGACATCATCATCATCGTCATCATCAGCCATTTTCAATCCACTGCAGGATGAAGGCCTCTCCAGCAACTTTCCAGTTCCTTCTGTTTTGAGCACTGGACATCCATTTACTACCCACAAACTCATGAATTTCATCTATCAATCTCCGCCTTTGTCTTCCAGGTTTTCTTCTAGCTCCTCTTGGATACCATTCTGTTATTTTCGTAGTCCATCTGTCATCATGTCTTCGAGCTATGTCTCCTGCCCAAGACCATTTTAGTTCTTTAGTTTTGATAAGAATGTCCTTTACTTGAGTTTGTTGCCTAATCCATGTGTTTCTCTTCTTATCTAACAGTCTGATTCCCAATATGATTCGTTCCATTCTTCGCTGTGTAGTTCTCAGCTTCTCTTCCATTCTTTTGGTGAGTGCCCAAGTTTCACTTCCATAAGTCATGGTGGGGAGTATACATTGGTTCATTATTTTACGTTTCAGACAAACTGGGATATTGCTCTTCAGTATGTGACTATATTTCCTGAATGCTATCCATCGAAAATTTATTCTTCTCTTGACTTCCAGCCATTTATCATTATTACAGCTAATAACTTGTCCCAGATAAGTATATGACTCCACCTTTTCAATTACTGCTCCTTCAATCATTATTTCCCTTTCTGTGGCATACTTGTTCATCATTACTTTTGTTTTAGCCATATTCATCTTTAGTCCAAAATCCTTACTAGCTGTGCATAACTGATTAAGATTTTCCTCTAATTCTTCGGGATCGTGGCTTATGACCACAATGTCATCTGCAAATCGTAAATGGTTTAGGTACTCTCCGTTAACACTGACTCCTTTCTGCGACCAGTCTAATCTTCTGAAAGCTTCCTCAAGGGCAGCAGTAAACAGCTTCGGAGATATTGTGTCTCCTTGTCGAACTCTTTTCTCGATTTTAAATTTGCTACTGCCTTTTCTAGTCTAATAAATGAGGTAGTGTTCTCGTATATTTTCTTCAAAATCATAATAATCATATATGGGGTATCTATGCCTTATCTTTCCAGTGCCCAAAACATTGCCTTATGCTGTATGGAGTCAAATGCCTTTTCATAATCCACACATGCCAGGCATAATGGTGTTTTATATTCATTTGCTTTGTCCATTAGCTGTGATATTACATGAAGGTGATCCATAGTTGAGAATCCTGTCCTGAAGCCAGCTTGCTCTTTCGGTTGATTCTCATCAAGTATTCTTTCTAATCTGTTAGTAATGACCCTTGTGAACAACTTGTAGTTGTGGGATAACAAGCTAATTGGTCTATAATTTCCAATTTCTGATTTATCTCCTTTCTTATGCAGCAAAACTATGATTGCATTATTCCACTGCTTAGGCTTCACACCTCTTCTAATGCACTTTGTGAAGAGCCTTGCCAGTTTTTGTGTTATGTCTCTTCCTCCCAATTTTAACAACTCTACAGTAACTTCATCTTCCCCCGGGGCTTTCTGATTCTTCATTTTCTTCAATGCATGTTCTACTTCATCAGGAAGAATTTGGGTATGTCGTATGTGTTGCTACTTTGCAATCCATCTTCCCCACTGCTGGCATTGTTCCCCTGCTCCTTGAATAATTCTCTATAGTAGTCTTCTGCTATTTGAATTATGCCTTCTCTGCTGTTTATAAGTACACCATCGCTATTCTTCAGTTTCAGTATCATTTGTCTTTCTGTATTACTGCTCATGGCTGCTGATTTAAATCCTTTGTTTTCTCTTAATGCTTGTTCTACTTTTCTTGTGTTAAAAATTCTTATGTCCTCTCTGAGTCTCTTTCTAATGGCTTTGCATAATTCAGTATACTCAATTTTCTCCCTGTCAGTGTTTTTCTTGCTTTTCATTTGTCGTCTTCGGTTCATCATGACAAGTGTTTCTTGACTAATTTTTTCTTCTTTGGATTTCTTTTTCCCTATAGGTTTCTTCGGCTTTATCACTTTCAAAAAGTTGTAATATTCCTCGTCAATATCTTGGTCCTCAGCAGTCTGCAGAAGCTCATACTTGTTCTTAAGTTCCAGTACATACTGCTTTTTCTCCTCTTCTGTTATCTCAAAGACCTTTGTATTATTTACTCGAGTCAGTTTTTTCCTTTCCTTTCCTACATCTATATCAAGTGTACACCTTACCATTCTGTGATCACTTCCAACATTTACCTTATTCAGGACGGTAACATCATTCACAATATATCTTCTGTTAGTGAGGATGAAGTCGATTTCATTAGTAGTTAATCCATTTGGACTCTTCCATCTCCACTTTCTGTTCACCCTTTTTTTGAAAAAAGTGTTCATTACTGACAGTCCTTGAGATTCTGCAAATTCCACAAGTCTTTCACCAATTCCAAAATTCCTATAGTTCCCCTTTCTGCGCTGTTTTGTCTTTTTCCAACCTTAGCATTGAAGTCTCCCATAATAATAGTGTAGTGGGTTTTCTGCTCATCTAGAAGACTCTCAATTTCGGTGTACATTTCTTCAACCTCTTCATCATCATGGCTCGATGTTGGTGCATAAATCATTATAATCTTTAGCTTGTATCTCTTAGAAATCTTGAGTATTAGTCTTGACACTCTTGGTGATGTACTTTTGAATTCCAAAATGTTGGTTTTAAAATGTTTATGGACCAGAAACCCAACTCCACCTTCACTCCTTCCACTGTTTCCATTGGTGTACAGCAGATTTCCACTTGATAAACTTATAAGTGATTCATTTCTTCTTCTTGTTTCAGCCAAACCGATGATATTCCAATTCACATTTTCTAATTCCTTTTCCAGCTCTAATATCCTGTCTTCACCGATGAGTGTTCTTACGTTATAACAGGGCAAGTTCAGTTTCCGTGCATGGCAGCCTGGTCGTACCCAGAGATTCTTAGCACCCTCTGCTTCCACTCTAATCCTCTCGCTGCCGTAAGAGGGAGAGTGAAAGCTGCTGGGGACTGAGGGTCATTTGTTTCGTCGTGCTTTCATATTGCTGGAGGGTTTGGTCTTTTCCTCTTCACGCTGACCAGGCGTCTTGAAGAGAACCACTCTACACGTTCGTTGCCACCTAAGTGACGTAACAGGGCTTACCATCGAGAAGGTGTGCACGAGTGGATTTTAGGGAGGCAGGCCAACCGGACTTCTCCTAAATCTTCTGTAATAGAGAGATATTGGATGCATCAGTGTTTTAGGCTGAGTGTCTGATAACACACAGGATACCTGTTCCCCTCTAAGCACCCTGGGAGAAGACAGAGAGTGGTAATCAATGGGTGCTGCTCTTCTTGGACTAATGTTCTTAGTGGCGTCCCACAGGGTTCGGTGTTGGGTCCACTGTTGTTTTGTATATTTATCAATGATATTGATGAAGGTATATCAGGCTTAGTGTCGAAGTTTGCAGATGATACAAAGGTTGGCAGGGTTGTTAATGACAGTAATGGCAGTGTGCTACTGCAACAGGATCTAGATAATTTGAGCAGATGGGCTAAGAAGTGGCAACTGAAGTTTAACCTTGGCAAATGCAAAGTACTGCATATGGGTAGAAGTAACCCCAGAGAAACGTACCAACTGTGTGATACTACACTTAAGGTGGTAGAAAATGAAAAAGACCTGGGAGTAATTGTGCAGGCAGATATGAAGTTTTCTGAGCAATGCAGACAGGCAGCCAGGGCAGGTCATGGGGTTTTGTCAATGATATATAGGAATTTTGCTAGCAGGGAAAAGGAGGTGATTATCCCTCTGTATAAGGCAATGGTCAGGCCACGCCTTGAGTACTGCTTACAGGTCTGGAGGCCTCATTTTAAGAAGGATGTAGATTTACTTGAGCGTGTACAGAGAAGGGCAACAAGATTGGTGAAGGGAATGAAGGGATCCTCTTATCAAGAGAGGCTTAAGTTCTGCAAATTGCAGTGGCTGGAGACTAGGCACCTGCGCGGTTATCTGACTGAGGTGTATAAGGCCTTGAATGGGTTCAGCACGCTGAATTCTGATGGGATCCTTCCACTTGTTCAGATTACAAACCTAAGGGGGCACAAATTCAAATTAAGAAAAGACAGATGTAGATTAGATGTGCGGAAATTTGCCTTTAGCCAGCGGGTGGTTAATTGCTGGAACAAACTTCCATCTGTCGTTGTGGAAGTTGATAGGTTGAATAAATTTAAGGAGGAACTGGACAGGCATTTGGAGGGAATGGTGTGATTTTTTTTTTTTTGGCTGATGCTGCATAAGCTCATACATTTGCTTTCTTGCATCACATGCCACTACTACTACTACTTTTCTTCCAAACAGCTGTTCACTCTGTACAAATTGCAAATTCGCCTTACCATGGAATATTGTTCCCACATCTGGGACAGTGCCACTAAAACCTCTCTCAGGCTTCTAGATTCCATTCAGAAGAGGGCAGTTAGGTTAATTAATGACTCATCTTTAACAGAGTCTTTCCATTCGCTGTCTCATAGATGTACTGTTTCCGCTGCATGCCTTTTTTTATAGATACTTCCATGGGCACTTTTCTTCTGAACTGGCTTCTATAATTTCCGCTCTCTTTTTCAAAACAGTCTGAACACGTGCCGCCGCCACCAGCCAACATCCATTTAATGTCCAACTTCAAACTCACAGAACCAACTTTTCATCTTCCTTATTTATTCATTCAACTGCCGTTTTCTGGAACAACCTTCCTTCATATGTATTTCCTGAAAATTACAGTCTACATAAATTGAAGTCCAATGTCAACAAATATCTTCTTTCGTGTTCTCAACCTCCAACCCAAGCACGGTACTAAGTACTATAGGTTCTAATAACTCTTGTGGTTGGGGTTCTCATAAAAAAAAAAAAAAAAAAAAAAATTCTTGCAACAAATGTGTTAACTGCCATTTTCAGCCAAAACTATTTGAATAGAATTGGTGTTAAGATAGAGAAATATACATTTGACAAGTAAAATTATATCCATTGAACAGGACAAAGCTATTTGAATGGAGTTGGAGTTAAGATATAGAAATATTCATTTAACAAGTGAAATTAAATTTATCATTAATCAATAAATAAGGATAAATTAAACATTACCTATGAAATAATCGCTTCCATGACATCAGGGTAGCACAAGTCCATACCCACGAAGACATAAGGACTCCAGCACCAAATAAAGATACAAGATGGAATTTCTTTACAATTAAATTAGGACGGCTCATAAGATAGCAGACAGACTGGCCTTTCTGTAAGTTTGTTGTGACAGATGCCCTAGCATAGCATCTTTAGTAAAAATAAACAATTAAATTAAAGACTGGCAAAAGTCAGTTTTAAAGTCTTTTTTTTTAAATCAGCTTTCAATCTTTTGACTTTTCCTTTGAAAGTCAAAAGAGCATATGTTCAAAATTCAGCTATAATATGGCAAAAGTAACTCTGTTCAAGCTTTTAATTAAATAGCAACAACACTTATATATATTTTTAAAATTTTTAATATAAATTAATAATTATAATTATCAGTTTATACTGCAAAAGAGAAGAATTACAATGAAAAATAATGGTTGAAACTGGATGTATTTTCCATAAAAAAAATATTTTATATACAAAAAAGTAAAAATTAAATTTAAGTATCTACAAAGTCATATTAGATAGTAGTTCACTTTTGATGTGGAATTGTAATCTCCAAGATTACATTTTATTTCAATGTCTTCCAAGATTTGGCTGCAAAACAGTTGGGATTTTTCTTTTGGATAAAAGCTCATTTCTAATGACTTTTTTGATCTTATTATACTAGATAATGTCAGAATTAAAATTAAAAATTTTATGCTTTTCCATTCCTTGCTTTTCCCCCCACAAAACTGATTTATGAATAAAAATCACCAAGCACTTGCTGTTATTATTGGTTTTTATGCATCCACTAGACCAGAGGTGGGCATTAATTTTAGTTAGAGGACCACTTGAATAGCATAAGAAATCTTTACAGGCTTTCCATATGTATATATCATTTTCTGATACATGCGTTTTAAATTATGAATGTAATGGGGACATCAGCCACTGTAAATTCTTAAATGTTTGCATTTCTGTCAGGTATGCATGTTATCAGCAAATAGACCATGGATGCCCTGAAGCTGATGATAAAGAAAGATAAACTGAAACCACATGTTTAAAAATAGTATAGCCTTTTTTGTTTTTTCATTTTGTAGTTTTCATTGTTTTGAATAATTATAATTTATTTAATAATTGCTTGGATGCAGGTAACCTTAGCATCACACAAGTATAACCTGTTGTCAGAAATAGTTTCTGATTGCACCACATCTAATTTATACTTTGATTTTAACTCACTTCACAAAGATTTCAGATTCTTCAGCCTAGTTCTGTCACTTCTTATAACTTCAAAACTTTGTTGTGGATGATAATAAATGTATCATCTGGCAACATATGTGTCCATGCACCACTATTCATCTATCCCTGCACTAGACAGTTAAATATACTTAGAAAAATAAAATACAATAATACAATAGAACCTCATAAATCTGGAAAAATTTGGATAAAAAAATTCTGGACTTCTGAAATGTAACAGTCTATACTCTACTGGCACTAAAGTGTATAGATCATTAATTATTGTAGAGCAAATGCAATTTTCTGATGGAGTGGCACAGCAACATCATCGTACAGCAGTTGTATTAACATGATTAGATACAATTATGATAAAGTTTGCAGAAAGCTCCTAAATCAATACATTTCCAATACTGGGAAATTACATGACTATTTCAGAACAAATGTTTAAAACAAGTCCATAACAGCATTGTGTATTAGTAGAATGTAAAGCAAATGACATAACCTTTAATACCTTATGTCTTTTAGTCTATATACTCATAAAACATTAGTAAATAAATACTTTATTTACTAAGTAAAGTGTATTTATGTTAAAAAAAAATGGTAAAATTTTTTTGGCTATAATGTGCTTCACTAATAACATGGGTATTAGAGTTGTTGCCTGACAAGCATGTTATATCGAGGTTGCACTGTATTGACTTTGTAGGGTACATATGAAGGATTTATGCTATCAGGATTCAGGATTTTTTTTTATTATTTTTTTTCAGTGTCTGGGCATTCCCAACCACAGAGCTCAAGAAACAACCACGATCTGACAAGCAATAAATGTTCTTGGAAATGGGTGTCAGTACTACCAAAGCACTATATCCACACCTCAACTAATCTGAATCCTGTTCCCTGGACTCCGAGGAGAGTGGAATGACATCAGGATTGTTGACACCTGCAAACCAAAACATTACTAAATGAATGATTCCAGGTCAGCTATCTCAAAATTGCTCATCTTGAAGCAAAATTCAAAGTGGTATTCAGAGATGGGGGGGGGGGCCTTTCAACTACCAAGATCCCTTTTTGAAATGCATAGAAGATTTCAGCATATAGCAAGCACAGTGGATTCCTACAATGTTGGCCTAGAACCTAGCCTGTGGGATCCCAGTGATGGTAATTCTGAGGACTAGTAACATCATTGGGAGGTCCCTCTCAAAACAGAGTTGCCAAGATTGAGGGGATACTGTTGCAGAAATTTTGTATTGCAAGTTCATGATTCTTCTGTTAGTTTGAAGATGGTTTGAATAATCTAATAGTTTTGCCAGGATAGTCATTTAACTTATGGAACATGAAAATTTTTTCTTGATCCCTGGTTTCCAGATCAATGTTTCTCAACCCAATAGGTACTGTAATTGCCCAAATATAAGATGTCCTCAAATACAAGTAAAACCTCCAAAATTACATAGTCTTGAAGAAAAAAATATTTTATAGAGATTAGAATAAAGCATCTTAACAACATAAACAATTAATTGAACCTTGTATTATGTACAGTTGGACCTCTATATAACTAAATCGATCATTCACTTGAAAAATTTTGTTAAACAGAAATTTTGTTATAAATAAATCAGAAATAAGTGGGTAAGAATAAATTTTCTAACATTTTAAAATAATTAATTTATTAAAACATACATATTAAGAAATCTTAAATTATAAGAGGAAACCTCATACTTTTTTAGTAAGACGGTAAATCTCTCAACATTCAATCGCCGATGATTATATTATTATATGAACCCACCCCACGTGCATAGTCATAAATAAATAAAATTAAAATAGCTACTACTAATTAAAATCATCGTGCATTCAATTCTCATATCATACCAAGCACATCGAGAAGAGTCACGGAAATTCGGCGGCCACCAACCGATATCACATGCAACCATGAGAATTGAAAAACAACTGTCGCAAAAAAAAAAAATCTTAAAACCACGAAACAAATAAATATTTATCAATTCACAAACAATTTAAACTTTAAAACCGTTTATTACCATTAGTATTAGTAGAGGCATTTGATGCAAGAAAGCAAGCTTATGCAGCATCAGCCAAAAAAAAAAAAAAAAAAACCACTTCCACTTCATCCCTCTGTTTATTCGAAATACCTGTCCAGCTGAGCTTTAAACTTATTTAGGCTATCGACTTTCACGACAAGGGATGGAAGTCTGTTCCACCAACCAAACCACCCGTTGGCTAAAGGCAAATTTCCGCACGTCTATCCTACATCTGTCTTTCCTCAATTTGAATTTATGCCCTCTCAGGTGATTATTCTGAGCAAGAGGAAGAATCCCATCAGCACTGAGCATGCTCAAACCATTCAAGGCTTTATACACCTCTATCAGATCACCTCGCTGTGCCTAGTCTCCAGACACTGTAATTTGCAAAACTTAAGCCTTTCTTCATAAGAGCACCCCTTTGTTCCATTCACTAATCTTGTTGTCCTTCTCTGTACTCGTTCCAACAGCTCTACATCCTTCTTAAAATGAGGCCTCCAGACCTGTATACTGTACTCTAGGTGTGGCCTGACCATTGCCTTATACAAGGGAATAATCACCTCCTTATCCCTGCTAGAAAAATTCCTATATATCATTGACAATACACCATGAGCTACTCTTGCAGCCCGTCTGCACTGCTCAGAGAACTTCATATCTGCCTGCACAACCACCCCAGGTCCCTTTCATTCTCTACCACTGTCAGTGTAGTACCACAGAGTTGATACGTTGCTCTGGGGTTGCTGTTTCCCATATGTAGTACTTTACATTTGTCAATGTTAAACTTCATTTGCCACGTCTCAGCCCATCTGCTCAACCTTTCCAGATCCTGTTGCAGCAGCATAGTGTCAGTAGTGTCCTTGACAATCCTTTCAACTTTCGTATCGTCTGCAAACTTGGACATAACTTTATAACTTCTTTTAAGCGACTAACTTATTTGGTTTGTTACCATGTTCAATAAGAAGTACAAAAGTGATTTGCGAATGATATCCCCCCACCCCCGTTTTATATAAAATTATCAAAACCTGACACAAGATTATTTATATAAACCAATGTATGAATTAGATACATTGGTTTATATAAATAGAAACCAATGTAAAATAAACCAAAGTTATCTTGATGATATCTTTATTAAGATATCATCAAGATAACTACTCTAGAAAGGGAAACTGATTAAAAATGATGGTAGTTATCTTGATGATATCTTAATAATTAGTAATAAACATAGTACAGAATGTCTTGGATACATTTAATAACATACGTACCAGACTTAAGTTCACTCTAGAAAGGGAAACCCCACAGCACAAATCCATAAATTTTCTAAATTTTACTTTAACCAGGGTTATTAAAAACACTTTTTACAATTTATAGGAAGCCAACAAATATTGGGAAATTTTTGCACCGTTCAAGCTATCATCTTTTCACATATAAATGGAGCATTATTTTTAACCAGTTTCACAATGCATATAGATACAGCTCCACTCAAGATTCCTTACTGGATGAGCTTATGGAACTGACAAAAAGATTTTTAAGTAAGGATTATTCATTAGGTACCATTACCCAAATTAGTCAACAGGCAAACAAAATATAAATTGCAGACAGGTACAACAAATGATAGGGTGGATCATAAACATTTTATTAAAGTTCCGTATATACAGCATTGGTATAGACAATTCATTAACATTTTTAAGAATGCTGATTTTAAGATTGTTGCACAACCCATGAGTAAGCTACATGCCGTCTTGAAACATAGGGCGATTGGTGTAGTTCCTACCATGGAAGCTCACAACATTGTTTACAATATTCTTTGTGGTGGATGCAATTCTGCTTATATTGGCTTAACCCAAAATTTACTTTCGATGAGGATGCAGCAGCATGCGGCATCAGTCAAGGCAGGTAGGACAGGTGCCTCTGAGCTTGTGTTTCAAAGAATCACTGATGGACATGTGTTCCTTAATACACAGCAGGAATATTTTAAATTATTAATTGCTGAAACATTAGAAATGAGATAAAATGCTGACTCTATTAATATACGCAGACCTTATAATATTTCGGACTCGTGGACTCTAACGCACATGTATGAACAGTAATTCATACATTGGTCTATATAAATAATCTCGAGTCAGGTTTCGATGATTCTATATAAAACGGGGGGGGGGGGTATAATTCGCCAATCACTTTTGTACTTCTTGTGAACATGGTAACAAACGGAATAAATTGGTCACTTAAAAGAAACTATAAACGGTTTTAAAGTTTAAATTGTTTGTGAATTAATGAATATTTATTTGTTTCTTGGTTTTAAGATTTTTTTGTTATTTGGTTTTTAGGAGCATTAGCAACTAAGGCCATATTGCTCGAGAATATGCGGTGGTCATTCCCTGACCTTTCCGCATCCTCCGTATTTGGTGGTGACGGGCTCGAACCCCGGTCTAATCAAGAAGAGTGTGTTATGCACTGCTGCTGCTCCTCCTTCCCACCTGGCTACGGAGGTGCCTAAGATTTTTTTTTTTTTTTTGTGACAGTTGTTTTTCAATTCTCATGGTTGCATGCAATATTGGTCGGCGGCCGCCAACTTTCCGTGACTTTTCTCGATGTGCTTGGTGTGATATGAGAATTAAATGCATGATGATTTTAATTAGTAGTAGCTATTTTAATTTTATTTATTTATGACTATGCACGTGGGATGGGTTCATATAATAATATAATAATACAATCATCCAAGATTGAGTGACGAGAGATTTACAGTCCTACTAAAAAGTAGTGAGGTTTCCTCTTATAATTTAAGATTATAATAATAAGACTTATTGGACTTCAATTAATTCTAATATTAAGAAATGCATACTTACATGATTGTGCACAATATTTAATACCTTTATGGTATTAAGTACACTTTTAAGAATTATTTTTTGTTGAATTTCACTATACATCGTTCATAAAAATGTTTCATTTGTTTAAAGCTTCAAATATATTTTCGGGCACAATTTCTTCCACTGAAGGGCTCGACACAGATTCAAATGCTGCCAACATTTCATGTTTGCAAGGTTTAATATTGCCTTTGTTGCTCTCATTTTTCATCCAATTCATTGTCGATATTGTCACTAGTTCTTTGAATACTCTCCAAAATGTTGGAGTCACTCAGATATTCAGCTACTATATCATCATTATCAACTCTTAAAAATTTGCCAAGAACAATTTCTCCACTGATCAAACCCATTGCTTGGAATTCTTCTCAAGATTTCGTAGTACTTCATCCCTCCAATTGCTGTTAATTGGTATTTTAGCAAAACTTTCTTTTGCGAAACAACTCAACCATTTTTTTCCATCACATCTTGAGTCTGCACTTTTGCCATCTCTGATATGTACGTCTGCAAATCTATAACAGAATCTATAGGTTGGTTGGTTTCTATTCTCAGTATAATTTTTTTCAGCATGCATCTTTGGTAGTGCATTCTCAAATTATTGATAATGCTTTGGTCAATTAGCTACAATTTAGACGAAGTGTTCAGTGGGAAGAAAACAAAATTCACACTTGTAAGTTTCGAAATTACCGAGTGAAGGCGGGCAGGGCAATTGTTGACAATCAACATGATTTTTCTATTTTCTTTTGTCACCTTTCTATCGAAATTTAAAATCCACTGTTCAAAAATTTCACTTTTCATCCAAAATGTTTTGTTAGTTGTAGTCCAACCCTAATGACTTTACTCCTTTGAAATATTGGGGTTGTTTACTTTTGCCTATTACCAAAAGCTTCAATGTTTCATTACCAGCCATATTTGCATCAAGCAGGACTAATTCTTGCCTTACTATTTTTACCTAAACATTTATCACCTTTAAAAGTCAGTGTCTTGTTCGGCAAACATTTAAAAAAATAGACCTGTTTCATCAACATTGAAATGTCTTTGTGCTCATAGTCCTCCATAATTTATTTTCAAAACTGTTTCTTTCCAATGGGTACAGTCTTCTTTGATTACGACTCCACTTTCACCAGAAATAGCTTTTTCGAGTAAGCCATGCCCCATTTTTAAATTTGTCCAGCCAACCAGAACTGGCTTGGAATGTTTTATGCCCCAGAAAAGATGCATACTCCATATCCTTTTTTTTTATTATTGTTAATGGCCCTGATATCTGCATGTTTTGGTCTTTAATTATGCATACAGGCATAATTTCACATGCTTCCGAATGGGTCTCATTATCTCCAACTGTAAGAACTGGAACACAGTTTTTCAGAATGGTTGACATACTACTGGAAGATATACCAAATTTTAAAGCGATTTCTTTTTTTTTTTTAACACCCTAATCTAAGCTATTAAGCACTTCTACTTTTTCCATTATACTCAAGGATTTCCCTCTTAGATATTGTAAGGTTACTTGCACAGCAGCAAAAACAAAACTGAAATTAGGGATCACTTGTACCTACCATGTAAACAGAGACAAGTGAAATTTAGTGAAATTGTAGATGACTCATTTCTGTGAAACAACAGATGAATTTATGGGATAAAGGAAAATCTCTCTCCTAATTCTCTAATAGAGTGCTAACAGTAGAAAACAGCAACTTCTCCATACAGTAGAGGCTGTTGTATACGTTTTATGGGCACCACTAAATTATGGAATGTTTTAGCTCTTAATTCATGCTCTTAAGAATGAAAGAGCTAAAGGGAATAACTCTTAACTCCTTTAGCACTTAATTCATGCTTTCTACAGCATCAGCTTTATTCCTTAAAGGCTAGAGGAACAACGTGTATCCAGGTGTCTCAAAATCAGTTCATCATATGGAAATTTTCTTCATTACACAGAAACTATTTTCAATGTAATGAAAAGGGGGAAATCAAAAAAATTTGCTATATGGAAGTTCATTAAAGAGAGGTCCAACTGTATATTCTCTTTATACAGTAGTGCCTTGCTATAATACAGTTTGTTTTACACTAATTTGCCATAAGACTGTTCTTATATTACAATTTTTATCTCACTATAATGCTGTCACAATGCTCTTTTACCAGTGACATAAAATTGTGGATTGCATTTGCTTGTATGTATACAAGTGCTGTACGTGATCAGGAATCATCACTCAGAACAGCATTAGACATCATTCATAACGGATAGTTTACTCGAACATTGTAACATAATTAATGCAATGCCATTACATTTTTGAAGGGTTAATAATGGCGAATAAAAATGAAAAAGCAATAATGAAAACGCAGTAAGAAGACTATAAAGGGAAATAAAAGATTGGGTTTCAAAATTAAATTAGATGTTCTGAAGTGAATCAATTCTGGTCAATGACAAGTGTATGTGTTCAACAATTTAGGACTGGCAGGTTCAACTATAAGAACAATTAAAAAAAATAAAGAATTAATGTTAGCAGTAGGAAAGACAGCTTTTCCATGGCAGGCAACTAAATTGACTAGAGCTAGGCTGGCTATTAAGATTGAAATGGAGGGACTTGTAAATAATTTTACTGAAGATAATATCCAATGAAGAATTCCATTAAGTTTAATTATTATTAAAGAAAAAGTAATTAGCTATATGAAGATTTGAAGAAAGTTCACCCTGAAAAAAATGTGGAACCATTTAACACTAGTAAGGGCTAGTTTGATAGATTTAAAAAACACTCTAATGTTAATTTGATTGGCACAAAACTGACTGGAGTTATAATGTGTCAGGAAAATTCTAACCAACATACCATAGCAATCCAGAGAGAAGCCACAAGTGCAGGTCAAAAAGGAGCTGAAACTTAAAAAAAAAAAAAAAAAAAAACACATCTTAAAATTATTGAAGAGAGAGCTCAAGTTTTTAACATAAAAGAAACAGAATTTTTTTTGGAAACTAATGCCTAAAAAGAAGTATACTGAAAGAAGAAAAAAAAATATGTCAGGCTTCAAACTGGTGAAGGATCAGTTGACTTTATTGTTGGGTGGTAACACTGTGGGGGATTTAAATTAAAGTTCCTTTTAGTTTACCATTTGGAAAATTCAAGGGGTCTTTAAAGGTTTCGTTAAATCAAACCTATAAGTAATTTGGAAGACTAATAAAACAGCTTGGGTAACCAGGCCTCTTTTTGTTGACTGGTATGCTGAATCTTCTGTCCTGCAGGGGAAAGATAATGTGTGAAAAATAATCTTGATTACGAAGAAATTCTGATCATGGACAATGCACCAGGATATCCAAGCAACGGGAGCTTAGAAGATGTGAACAGTCATACAAAAATTTTTTACACGCCTCTAAACACTACATCTCTGACCCAATGGACCAAGGTGTTATTGCCACATTTAAAGCCTACCATAAGGAACACCTTTTCACAAGCTGTTAAAGCCATCAATACTGGTGAAAGTATACCAATACTAGAGGAGTTTTGGAAATCCCACAATATTAAAATTGCCATCTACAACAATTTAAGTGCCTGGAATGAAGTGACTCAGAAAACCATGACTGGAGTATAGAGGAGAGTGTGGAAGGATTGCATAAAGGATTCCCAAGAACCTAATGATTCAATTGAGAATGTCAAAGCACAAATTGCTGAGCTCAAGAAATAAGGATGACCTCTCTAATGAAGAAATCAGGGAAATGATAAAAAAGGGGAAACCCCCCCCCCAAAAGTGTGCAATTGAGGGAAATGATCAAGATCCTACAAACGAAGAACCAATGAAGTTACCAACTGCAAAAAGACTTAGTAAAGCTTTCGAACACTTTGAAAAAATGTGTGATGTGGGAGAACGACACCGAGAAGGAAAGAAGTTCAAAGGTAATAAGAAAGCTAATGAAAGAAATGAATCCCTACAGATTTTGTACACGAGAGGAAGAGGGACAAAGTACAACCCAAAAGTGACACATTTTGATACACATTTTAAGTTTAATTTTGACTCAATGTAGTTACCACACAATTATATACGTGAAATTATGGAAGTGAAGTTGAAAAAAAATAAAAATAAAAATAATGTAATTAATGATGTTGAAATTCCGCGTGTTTATTTAATGAAAAAACTTTCAAGCCTACAGATCAGTAAGGCTCCTGGGGTTGATGGCATGTACCCTATAATCTTAAAGGAGGGAGGCAGCAAGTGAGTGCACTGAACCATTGAGGCTAATTATGAGAGCATCACTCGACTTGGGAGTGATTCCATTGGATTGCAAAAGTGCAATGTATCTCCAATACATAAGGACATCTCTTTAGAGTAAAGTGAAAAATTACCAGCCAGTCAGTCTAATTTCAGTAGTAGGAAAAATCATGGAGACAATGATCAAGGGTGGAATTCAGGATCATTTAGATAGAAATGGAATTCTGAAGGATACTCAGCATGGTTTTCTAAAGGGAAAATCATGTTTAACTAATCTGGTTAGCTATTTTGAGAGGATCACTCAAGGGCTGGATTTAGGGAATAATTTCAACATTGTTTATTTGGATTTCAGCAAAGCATTTGACTCAAGTCCATACAAGCAGTTACTTTAAAAGCTGGAACAGGTTGGAATCACAGGGCAAATCCTTAGGTGGATAGCAGGATGGCTTCAGGGCAGGAGGCAGAGGGTTTTGATAAGTGGTTATTCCTCGTATTGGGTTGATGTAAGAAATGGGGTTCCCCAAGGATCAGTATTAGGACCACTGTTGTTTTTGATTTTCATAACATCAATGAAGGGATAGAGGGTGTGATGTCTAAATTTGCAGATGACATTAAAGATTAGTAGATGTTAATGATCACTGCCATGCAGAGCTTTTTCAGAGTGAACTAAACAGACTTCAGGATGGTCAGGAAATAGCAGCTATGCTTTAATCCAGCAAAGTGTAAGGTATTACACCTGGAGAACAGCAACGCAAAATAACTTATACACTTGGTGGTGGAGTTGAACTAAAGCCATTATGGAGGAAAGGGACTTGGGTGTTACAATATAGTTCTCTGAGCATTGTAGACAGGTTGCAAGGAAGGCCCATGGTGTCTTATCAATATCCTGAAAGAGGCCTCTGAGGTCGGGAAAACTCATATCTAGGAAATAAACTCATACAACCGACCACTGAACAAAATTTTTTCTGTAACTAAAATTTTTACAAATAGTATAAAAGCAAATTAATTACAATAAACTAATGATTGTATATTGCGGAATACTAAAAACTGTAATAAAAGATCATTTACCATAAAATAAGCTAAAATATAAAATTAAAAGCGCTAAAAACCTGGAGCTTTCGAGAGCGTCAGCTCTCTTCTTCAACAGTAATATGACTTTCTGCAACATCTCCTTAAATAGCAGCTTCACGGTACCTCCACACGTGGTATTTCTCCACGTGGTTCAATCGGCACATGGTCAGAACCGGAAGCGGAAATGTCTCGGGTACGTGGCAAATAAAATCGTTCATCCGAACTTAATACAATTGTTTCAAAAATAGGATGAATACGCATGCCTCTATCTCTATTCATGGTATTCTTACTGGATGAACCAATCCGTAAACCCTCGAGCCATTTACGCTCCCAGTATCTGTGTGCACGATCCAAAATAATAGCGTCCTCCAGGGAGATTTGATGCTGCTTCTGGGAGCGTAAATGGCTCGAGGGTTTACGGATTGGTTCATCCAGTAAGAATACCATGAATAGAGATAGAGGCATGCGTATTCATCCTATTTTTGAAACAACTGTATTAAGTTCGGATGAACGATTTTATTTGCCATGTACCCGAGCCATTTCCGCTTCCGGTTCTGACCATGTGCCGATTGAACCTCGTGGAGAAATACCACGTGTGGAGGTACTGTGAACCTGCTATTTAAGGAGATGTTGCAGAAAGTCATATTACTGTTGAAGAAGAGAGCTGATTCTCTCGAAAGCTCCAGGTTTTTAGCGCTTTTAATTTTATATTTTAGCTTATTTTATGGTAAACGATCTTTTATTACAGTTTTTAGTATTCCGCAATATACAATCATTAGTTTATTGTAAATAATTTGTTTTTATACTATTTGTAAAAATTTTAGTTACAGTAAAAATTTTGTTCAATGTTCGGTGTATGAGTTTATTTCCTAGATATAGATGTGTCTTATCAATGATTTATTGAACGATTTCTATAGAGATAAGGACATTATAATTACATTATACAAGGCTATTGTTAGATCACACTTGGAATACTGTATTCAAGTATGGAGACCATACCTAAAGAAAGATATTGTGCTTCTTGAAAGGGTCCAAAGATGGGTAACCTGGGCTGGTGAGATCAGCAAAAGGCAAAAGAGCATCCATATGAGGAATGACTTCGAATGTGGGTTGCACAGCTTGGAAACTAGGTACCTTAGAGGAGACTTGATTATGGTGTTTAAGGATCTGAGAGGCAAAAGTAAAATGAATGAGGATGAAATTTTCATGGTTATAAATGATTCTTGAACTAGAGGCCATAATTTCAAGTTACGGGGGGGGGGGGGGGTTAGATTGGATTGCAGAAAGTGTTATTTTAGCCAGTGAGTTATAAATTACTGCAATAAGTTACCTACATGGGTGATCTAGGCTGACAGTTTGGGGAAATTCAAAGGTCACCTTCAGGAGGAGGGAAATGCATAAGTTGTCTATTTATTTTCTCTTATTAATTATTATTATTTCATTTTTATTATTTTATTTTATTTTTTTGGCTGGTGCAGCATAAGCCATATGCTTCCTTGTCTCATGTGGCCATTGCTAATACTAAATGTACATAATGCAGAATATTTTATATATAAAAATTTTTGAATATTAAATATTTTAACCGACATTTGTGCATCTTTTCACTATCATTTATTATTGATTAGGAAATATCCTATGGCACAGACTGCAATTCACAAATACATATGTTACTTTATGGGAATACAGAGCTCACTTAGCACTGATTCAACCAGTGCTCTGTTTTTAAAGAACAAATTATCAGTTTAACCTGTATTTTAAAGTGCATCAAAATATAGATAAATTCTAATTTTTGGTGGAATATTTCTATAACTTGTGTAATGATCGTGAAATATTGTTGAAAAGCACTACACCACAACCTTTAATTTATTTGGAGATTCTTAAAGATCTTGCAAGATATAATTTAATGGTATAGTATCATCAGTATATAATAATGCTCCAATTTTTTACATTTCTCAGGTGAAATTTTATCAGTAACTTATATTCTTTTATTAAATGGTTTAAGGAAATTTTAAAAGGAAGTGGCAATAAAGTGCAGCCCTGCCTCACTTCAAGTTTAACATTAAACCGTTATCCAATGCATCGTGCAATTTTGAAAGCTACAATTTAATACCACAACATCATAAGCATATAATAAGAGTTATTAAACTTTGTCAGTAACTTCTATAAGGTGTATTAGTGTAAATATTTGATAATAACATCCTATGTTTAGCCAAAAACCCATTCCGTATCTGTTTATGCCTAAGGTAACGTTCAACAATGCTGCTAACTCTCCTCTTTATGACAGTTGCACAGATTTTACCTGTTATGCTATGAAATTTATATATAAATGCAATATTTGGCTTTATTTCTCTTTTTATACATTAAAGCAGTTAATGTCATGCTATAACCTCCGAGAATTTGTCCTTTGGTAAACTCTGGATAATGCAATATAAGCACCATGATACCATTTTCTCCAGCTTTCAATATTTTAGGGCTAATTTTGTTCACACCTGCTGTATTTCCAATCTTTATATTCTCCATGGCTATTTCTACATTAAACCGGAACTGTATCCAAAATTTCTTCCCTTTCAATATTTTCTTTTTCAGTAATGTCTTGGCTCCTTCCTTTAGAAATTAAAGTATTTATTGCATATTTCTAAAGTATTCTTCAGTTCTGTTTTAACTTAAAAAAAAAAGAAAATTAATTAATTAAAATTGGATGGAGAAGTCAATGATAAATAATCAGTCTAATGTGTGCATATATCAGTTGTCAAATTGAAAAGGAAATTTAAAAACATCACAGCCCGGAACAATTGTCAATTATAAAAATGCTCCCCTTGCATTTAGAAACTGTTATTATAAGAGACCACTGCAATAAAATATGTTAAAATTGCCTTTAATATTTATATTAACTTGATAACTTTTGCAATGGTTCTGAGACTTCGAATCTTAATACAATCAAACTTCCAAGTTTGTATAACTGTTATATGCCTGACATAACCTCTCAAATTCTTTCACACATGCATCCTTTACACATTTTACAAGAGTTTTTTCATTTCTTTTTAAATCTGAAAACTATTCACAAGGAAAGAAGAGAGTAA
Source organism: Mastigoproctus giganteus (assembly GCF_048544385.1). Classification (NCBI taxonomy): domain Eukaryota; kingdom Metazoa; phylum Arthropoda; class Arachnida; order Uropygi; family Thelyphonidae; genus Mastigoproctus; species Mastigoproctus giganteus. Next base: position 81,365,864 of record NC_143580.1, read on the forward strand.
TTTTATAGACTTATAAGCTTGACATTTGTTTCAGGTAAAATAATGCAGTCAGTGGTTAAAGAAGTATTACAGGTTCATCCACACAGGAATGTAGTTATATAGTAATCACACTGTGGATTTATTAAGCGGAGACCTTCTCTGACCAATCTGATAGTTACTATAACACAGTAATAGAGTAAAAAAATTAATTTTAACATCACATACTTTTGATTCTTTTGACACAATTCCAAATGAAGACTACCGTATACAGATAAGGGCAGTTTGACATTAGAGTCAATGTTACTGCTATGGATTAAGGGATGGTTTAGTGGAAGAAGACAGAGGATGGTTAACAATGGACACTGCTCTTGTTGAACTAATGTTTTAGTTCAACAAGAATTCTATCACAACTATTCTATATTCTATGTAAACAGGAGAGACTGCTTCTACAGGGATGGGATACACATAAATAGAAATGGTGCAAGAATATTTGCTGATGCTATCGAAAAAGTGTTAGGTGGGTCGGAAAACTGCTAGCTTGGAGGGGATACACGGACTAACAGATTAACAGTAGCCACTGGCAGAGGGGAAAGTGATTCTTGCACTGCTTCTATTGGAATGAGCAGCAGCCTGGAAAACAAGATGCAGGGTATTTCAGGGACTACTGGGAGTCATTGCGGTACAAGTAAACACATGGGCTGTGTTAGGGTAGCTAATAATAGGAACAGGTGATGTTTACTTGCATGTATACCAATGCTAGGAGTTTGGTAAATAAATTTGATGAATTTGAGGTGTTGGTCAAAACATCAAAGGCAGATATTGTTGGGATATCAGAGACATGGTGTCACACAGATATAAGGAATGCAGAACTGGAATTTGGGGAGTGGCTATTCCCCAATTTACAGTTAATGTGTACAGGAAGAATAGACAGGATAGGAAGGGAGGAGGGGTTATGCTATTAGTTAAGAAACATAAAATCCAAGGAAGTGCAGCCAGTTATTTGGTTTTTAGGAGCATTAGCAACTAAGGCCATATTGCTCCGGGGATGTGCAGTGGTCATTCCCTAACCTTTACGCATCCTCTGTATTTGGTGGTCATGGGCTCGAACCCAGGTCTAATCAAGAAGAATGTACTATGCACTGGTGCTCCAGCCCACCTGGCTATGGAGACGCCAAGTGCAGCCAGATGACATCGATGGACAGCACAGTGTCGAGTCAGTTTGGTGTGACATAAGCACTGGGAAATCAAAATTGAGAGTAGGAGTGTGTTATAGGCCTAATGACTCTAATGAGTATATTAAGAAACTGTACAGTTAAATAGAGTGGGCCAGTAAAATCAGTCTTATAATGTGGGATTTTAATTTCCTGGATATTGACTGGAATTTATGGGTTGGTCACTCACACACTAGCAAGGCTTTTATGGATTTATTATATGATTATTTTCTACATCAGTATGTTAGGGAGGCAACTATAGGGAGTAATATTCTTGACCTGGTTATCAGTAGTGATTCTTCTTGCATTAAGAATCACTACTGATAATGGAACCACTAGGTGGCAGTGATCACAGCGTGCTCAAGAGGGATTTACTCAAAGAGGTAACTACCATCAAGGTAAAGGGAAGGGTTTTTGCTTTCGTAAAGGCAACTACGGTGGTCTGAGACAGTATTTAAACTCTATACGGTGGGACCAACTGATGATGTTACCAACAGCAAATTTAAAATTGGAGGCATTCGAAGAATTCATCTTGGAAACTACTAGGTTTGACATACCAACTAAGAAATATTGTTCAAGGTTTAGGCCTAAATGGATGTCAGATGAACTAATGAGACATGTGGCAGAGAAGAAAAATGAACAGGATACATATAAATTAATGGGTGACATGGAAGACTATGATAGATATAAGCTGGTCTGAAACCAAGCCACAAAGGTTAGGCAGATAAAGTCAGATTATGAGAAATCTTTGGCAAAGGATTCAAAGAAAAACAGCAAAGAGTTCTTTACATATGTAAACTCTAGAAGGAAAGGGATAAATCAGATTGGTCCACTTGATATCGATGGTTCAACTGTTGATGATCCTGCTCAGGTGGCTAACAAACTAAATGAGTATTTTGCATCTACATTCACACATGACGTGTTATTCAGGGAGGGGAATGCCAGAGGTGTATTCAACTCTGGCAGTAAGCTAGATAATCTTGTAATAACTGGGAGTAAAGTGGAGGAGAAATTGTTGAAGATAAACATAAGAAAGGCACCTGGGGTGAATGGGATCTATCCAGTTATATTAAAGGAGGCAGCAAAGGAAGTAAGAAAACCCTTAGCCATAATTATGAGAGCTTCCTTGGACTCAGGGGAGGTACCCATGGACTGGAGATGTGCAAATTTGACCACAATTCATAAAGGAGGATCAAAGGGTGACAAGTAATTATAGACCTGTTAGTTCAACTTTTCTGTTCCAGGAAAATCAATGGAGCCACTGGTTAAAGAAGCATTGCAGGATCATCTAGAAAAGACTTCAGTTATAGGTTGGAAACACATGGTTTTGTTAAGGGAAAATCTTGTCTGACCAATTTGATTGGATAGTATGATTTGGTCACAAGAAGAAGAAATGAATCACTTATAAGTTTATCAAGTGGAAATCTGCTGTACACCAATGGAAACAGTGAAAGGTGCGAAGGTGCAGTTGGTTTTCTGGTCCATAAAGATATAAAAAACAACATTTTGGAATTCAAAAGTACATCACGGGTGTCAAGACTAATACACAAGATTTCTAAGAGGTACAAGCTAAAGGTTATAATGATTTATGCACCAACACCGAGCCATGATGAAGAGGTTGAAGAAATGTACACCGAAATTGAGAATCTTCTAGATGAGCAGAAAACCCACTACACTATTATTATGGGACTTTCAATGCTAAGGTTGGAAAAAGACAAAATATCGCAGAAAGGGGAACTAGGGAAAATTTTGGAATTGGTGAAAGAAATGAAAGAGGTGAACGACTTGTGGAATTTGCAGAATCTCAAGGATTGTCAGTAATGAAAACTTTTTTCAAAAAAAGGGTGAACAGAAAGTGGACATGGAAGATTCCAAATGGATTAACAACTAATGAAATCAACTTCATCTTCACTAACAGAAGATATATCGTGAAAGATGTTACTGTCCTGAATAAGGTAAGTGTTGGAAGTGATCACAGAATGGTAAGATGCACACTCGACAGATGTAGGAAAGGAAAGGAAAAAACTGACTCGAGTAAATAATACGAAGGTCTTTGAGATAACAGATGAGGAGAAAGAGCAGTATGTACCGGAACTTAAGAACAAGTTTGAGCTTCTACAGACTGCTCAGGACCAAGATATCGACGAGGAATACTACAACTTCCTGAAAGTGACAATGCCCAAGAATCCTTTAGGTAAAAGAAATCCAAAGACGAACAATTAGTCAAGAAACACTTGTTATGATGAAATGAAGGCGACAAATGAAGAGCAAGATAAACATTGACAAGGAGAAAATTGAGTATAATGAATTATGCAAACACAAGATAAGTAGAACTAGCATCAAGGGAAAACAAAGGACTTAAATCAGCAGCCATGAGCAGTAATACAGAAAGACAAATGATACTGAAACTGAAGAATAGCGATGGTGTACTTATAAATAGCACAGAAGGCATAATTCAAATAGCAGAAGACTACTATAGAGAATTATACAAGGAACGAGGGAATGATGCCAGCAGTGGGGAAGGTGGATTGCAAATTAGCAACACGTACAACATACCCGATGTTCTTCCTGATGAGGTAGAACAGGCGCTGGAGAAAATGAAGAATCAGAAAGCCCCGGGGGAAGATGAAGTTACTGTACAGTTGTTAAAATTGGGAAGAAGAGACATATCACAAAAACTGGCAAGGCTCTTCACAAAATGCATTAGAAAAGGTGTGACGCCTAAGCAGTGGAATAATGCAATCATAGTTTTGTTGCATAAGAAAGGAGATAAATCAGAAATTGGAAATTATAGACCAATTAGCTTGTTATCCCACATCTACAAGTTGTTCACAAGGATTATTACTAACAGATTAGAAAGAATACTTGATGAGAATCAACTGAAAGAGCAATCTGGTTTTAGGACAGGATTCTCAACTATGGATCACCTTCACGTAATATCACAGCTAATGGACAAAGCAAATGAATATAAAACACCATTATGCCCTGAATTTGTGGATTATGAAAAGGCATTTGACTCCATACAGCATAAGGCAATGTTTTGGGCACTGGAAAGATAAGGCATAGATACCCCATATATGATTATTATGATTTTGAAGAAAATATACGAGAACGCTACCTCATTTATTAGACTAGAAAAGGCAGTAGCAAATTTAAAATCGAGAAAAGAGTTCAACAAGGAGACACAATATCTCCGAAGCTGTTTACTGCTGCCCTTGAAGAAGCTTTCAGAAGATTAGATTGGTGGCAGAAAGGAGTCAATGTCATCTGCAAATCGTAAATCGTTTAGGAAACCATTCACGATTTGCAGATGACATTGTGGTCATAAGCCACAATCCCAAAGAATTAGAGGAAAATCTTAATCAGTTATGCACAGTTAATAAGGATTTTGGGCTAAAGTTGAATATGGCTAAAACAAAAGTAATGATGAACAAGTAATGCCACAGAAAGGGACATAATGATTGAAGGAGCAGTAATTGAAAAGGTGGAGTCATATACTTATCTGGGACAAGTTATTAGCTGTAATAATGATAAATGGCTGGAAGTCAAGAGAAGAATAAATTTTGGATGGATAGCATTCAGGAAATATAGTCACATACTGAAGAGCAATATCCCAGTTTGTCTGAAACGTAAAATAATGAACCAATGTATACTCTCCACCATGATTTATGGAAGTGAAGCTTGGGCACTCACCAAAAGAATGGAAGAGAAGCTGAGAACTACACAGCAAAGAAATGAACAAATTATATTGGGAATCAGACTGTTAGATAAGAAGAGAAACACACGGCTTAGGCAGCAAACTCAAGTAAAGGACATTCTCATGAAAACTAAAAGAACTAAAATGGTCTTGGGCAGGACACATAGCTCGAAGACATGATGACAGATGGACTAAGAAAATAACAGAATGGTACCCAAGAAGAAAACATGGAAGACAACGGCAGAGATGGATAGATGAAATTCATGAGTTTGTGGGTAGTAAATGGATGGCCATTGCACAAAACAGGATGCACGGAATAACTTTGATATCATATATTTGGATCTTAGAAAGGCTTTTGATACTGTTGCACATGGAAGAATGCTGCACAAATTGGAGCAGTGTAGCATTGGAGGCAAACTGCTGCTATCGACAAAAGGATGGTCGATTGGGAGAAGACAGAGGGTGGTAATCAATGGACACTGCTCTATGTGGACTAATGTTATTAGTGGAGTCCCTCAGGGTTCAGTGTTGGGTCCATTGTTGTTTTCTGTATTTATAAATGATAATTGATGATGGTATATCAGGCTTAATGTCCAAGTTTGCAGATGATATGAAGGTTGGCAGGGTTGTTAAGAATACTAATGACAGTACGCCGTTGCAACAGGATCTCGAAAAGTTGAGATGGGCTGAGAGGTGGCTGTTTGTTTGTTGTTTGTTATTTCGTTTTTAAGAGCATTAGGAACTAAGGCTATATTGCTCCAGGGATATGTGGTGGTCATTCCCTGACCTTTCTGCATCCTCCATATTTGGTGGTCACGGGTTCGAACCCCGGTCTAATCAAGAACCTGGCTATGGAGGCACCCCCTGAGAGGTGGCAAATGAAGTTTAACATTGACAAATGTAAAGTACTACATGTGGGAAGCAGTAACCCCAGAGTAACATATCAACTTTGTGATACTACACTGACAGTGGTAGAGAATGGAAAGGACCTGGGGATAATTATGCAGGCAGACATGAAGTTTTCTGAGCAGTGCAGATGGTCTGCAAGAGTAGCTCATGGTGTCTTGTCAATGATATACAGAAATTTTTCTAGCAGGGATAAGGAGGTGATTATCCCCTTGTATAAGGCAATGGTCAGGCCACACCTTCAGTACTGTATACAGGTCTGGAGGCCTCATTTTAAGAAGGATGTAGAGCTGTTGGAATGAGTACAGAGAAGGGCAACAAGATTAGCGAATGGAACGAAGGGTTGCTCTTATGAAGAAAGGCACCTGCGAGGTGATATGATTGAGGTGTATAAAGCCTTGAATGGTTTGAGCATGCTCAATGCTGATGGGATTCTTCCTCTTACTCAGAATAATCACCTGAGAGGGCATAAATTCAAATTGAGAAAAGACAGTTGTAGGATAGATGTGCAAAATTTTGCTTTTAGCCCGCAGGTAGTTGATTGGTGGAACAGACTTCCATCTTTTGTTGTGGAAGTTGATAGCCTAAATAAATTTAAGGCTGAGCTGGACAGGTATTTGGAACGAATGGAGGGGTGAAATGAGAGCGTTTTTTTTTTTTTTTTTTTTTTTTGGCTGATGCTGCATAGGCTTGCTTTCTTGCATCATATGCCTCTACTAATGCTAATGCTATCAGTAACTATCACAATCCACAGTGTGAGGCGCCTCCATAGCCAGGTGGGAAGGATCAGCAGTGCGTAGCACACACTTCTTGATTAGACCGGGGTTCGAGCCCGTCACCACCCAAAAAATGGAGGATGCGGAAAGGTCCGGGAATGATCACCGCATATCCCGGAGCAATATGGTCTTAGTTGCTAATGCTCCTAAAAACCAAATAACAAACAAACAAACCACAGTGTGATTTCCATATAAATATTGAAAACACTGAGGGGCTCAGTGCTTGGTCGTGTTTTCAATATTTATTAATGACACTGAAAACATATCAATGTTTACAGATGATACAAAGGTCAGCATGGTAGTTAATGACAAGAATCAAAGTGTACCAGTGCAGCAAGATCTAGAAAAATTGGACAGATGGGGCGAGAAGTGGCAATTGAGATTTAACCCTGATACGTGCAAGATACTACATATGGGCAGCAGTAATCGCAGAATAACATACTAGTTGGGTGGTACCAACACTCAAGGTTTTTTGGTTGGTTAATTAGGATTTTTTTTTTATAACACACAACTTAGGCCAGTTCCAAACATCATATCACTAAAAATCAGTGGTAACCTAAAAATAGGTAAGCGAGTCAAAATGCACAGAAATTAAAAAACAGTTAAATCTCAATAACAGATAAAGAAAAAAGTATATAAGATAAACATTAAAAATGCATTTACACACATATATATATATATATAAAACTTTATCATTTTTAAAAATTGAAAAATTTGTCAGATAAAATCTGACTGAGTGTATAAGACTCAGTCAGATGGTTAAAAGTGCTAAAACATAAATGACAGATGTTAATAAAAACAGGACTTCACTCATGTCATCAAGAAATAAACTATTTAAAAACATTTTATATACCATGATAAATAATTTTAAAAAACGAGCATCATATTATAAACCCTTTACCAGTTCCTTGTCGAGATGTATAATGAGTCAGAACAATGATTACAAATTTGTCTTTCTCAAACTGCTGATGTCATGTCATTAGTGGTGTCTCCAGTTCAGTGTTTATCATTCCCACAGCTTCTTGTTCTCCAGCAAACCCCTCCCCACCATTCTACATTAGCCTTACTTAATTTTGTTGTCAAAAAGTCCATTCCATAATTCCTCTATATTTCTCTCCTTGTTTGTTTAAAGCTACCCAGCTATATTTATTAATGTAAAAAGTTTTTTTTAGTCTCTTAACCCCAACTCCCCCCAATTACTGCAAAGTTTCTATCACTATATACCTGAATGCATTCTGATGAATGTTCTGGCAATTTCAATTCTTGAGTGTTCCCTTTAGCTATGTGTTTGTGGTGTTCATCTATCAAATCTTCTTCTAGTCTCACCTATGTACTTGCCACATTTACACATATTTTTGTATGTTATATGCTTTCTATTATGCTCTGGTGTCAGACCTTTGAAGCAGCTCCCACTCATGAATTGGCTTAAAGATCATCTCAATGTGTGAAAATGTGTAAAGTGGAAACATGTAGTGTTTGAAAAATATAACATTGGTAAATACATGCTTGATGGCTCACACTGCATAGAGAAGAATGTGTAAGATGACTGTGCTCTATGCAGAGCCAAGCTAGAACAACTTCCTCTTTATGATTTCTGAGCAGAGTTCAACAGAGTGCCATAGTTTGATTAAAGGCTCAATCTTGTATAATTTGTTTGAATCCTGTCTATCCTATGAATTTTGCCAATGGAAAACCAGTTTCTTTTGTATTACTTTCCTGTAGCCTCTACAGTCAACTAACAGGCAATGGTTACTTAGGGGTCATTACTCAGTTGGCAGCAATATCAGCAAATCATTTCTCCTGATTGCAATGCTGCTGGAAATCCAGCAGATGCAAATATGAAAATTGTATTCCAAAAGATGGCGTAGTCTCTGTTATAAGTGGGATAGGACTGGATGAGGATTATACCTCATTAATGATAAGGCCTACAAAAAATTGAGAAAGTCAGTATATATAAATAGATTTTTGGTGGTGGTGGTGAGTTTTTATGTGATCCAAGGTTAGCTCTACGGTGTGTAACTTTACAGTGAATATAGTGCATTCAAGGCAGTTCTGCTTGGATACTGTAGTGTCTTGGAAGACAACAGTAGATCCTGTGAACGTTTCTGACTTTGAACTATATCTGTGTATGCTGGAAAGAAGTCAGAATGTTTAGTTTCACATGCTGAGTAGAGTTGCAGGTAGACAGAAGATGGTTGTCAGCATTCACAAGTTATTAAGGAACAAGTAGAGGTAGGCACATGAGCATGCCAGGGTGTAGGGAGTTATTTCAGTGATCTGGCAACCTTGGCACATCACTGAGTTGGCAGTCTGATGGGTGTTATATTTTCCCAAGATGGCTCTAAAATGGATGACCACATGGGGGGGGGGATTTCAGTTTGAAAGCATACTGTAGAGATAATTGCTTCTGATGAATTGATAATGATAGTTCTTTTGTTTCAACACAAGCTCTGGACACATGTTCAGAATGCTCCAGTAACAATATGAGTTGCCTGAGGGTGGATGGAATCCAACCATTGGAGTATGCTGTGCCTAGCAGATGAATATACCTGGGATCCATAATCTAATTTAGATTGCACAAGTTCGTGATAGAGGCATATCAAGATGCATCAACTGGCACCCCAAGAAGTAGAGGAGATTGCACTGGGGATATTCAACCTCCTGTTCAATATGTATGCAGTTGAGATGCGTTACAGAAAGGTCAACTTTCTAAAAAACATGAGCCTCAAAAATGTGGCCTTGGGTACTCCTAGAATAGCATTTTGTCCAAGACAATTTGAGTTCAAAGATTATGCTTGTGACAAAATTGTATGCGAAAAATAATTTTCTGTAGCAAGAACCTGATGCCATTAGTCATTGTCAAGGTGATCAATGGCATGCAGCAATTGTCTATCAATAACCCTCATATTGCAGGAAAAACATGCTAAAATAATCAACACAAGATGGCACCATTTACAGCTGGAGGAAGTTGTTCAGCAATGAAATTGACTTTAGTACCAAAAAACGTAACACTTAAAACTGACCATAGGGATACAGTTTTTAAGTGTGCAGTGAACAACTTGGGGTACTCCCTCCTCTTGGCAAGAGAACCAAGAGACAGTGGATCCTGCATGAACTTGGAAAGACTGGCAGGATCATAAAGGTTTTAATAAAACTTTATGATCCTATTTTTTCAACTTTTCATTTTTTAATGATCAACAGATCCTGTCATTTAAATTTTAACCATCAACTTTTTATCCTGTCTTTAAAACTAACAGGGAAGTGACCTCTTACACAGAGGATATAAAGGTTTTTTAAAATGCCAAATCTCTGAGTTGTGTCATATGCTTTTTCCAGGTCAAAAAGCCTGACATCAGATGCTCTCATTTTAAAAATGCATCCTAGATAGATGTTTCCAATTGAATTAAATGGTCAAAAGTGGACTTATTCCTTTATAAGATGCATTGCACTCTAGAGAGGGTAATTTTCCTCTAAATAGCATATAAGAATGGATGTTGGCCATCCTTTCCAGGATCTTGCACAAAAGCTAATTAAAGCTATAGCATTATAATTATTTGGAACTTTAAGATCCTTTTCTGACTTAGGAAAGGAGGACAAAATGCCTTATATCAGGAATCTGAAAATTCCTCCACACGAAAGATTCTCGTGTGGAGGAATTATATAGGAAGAGCAGATGATCCATGCATTTTTCTGAAAGGTGCCTAACCACTTCATAATGAATGTCATTTGGTCCAACAGTGCCTGGCTTAGTAAAGAGTTAGAACAGTTTATAACTCTTCTGTGGTGAATGGTCCAAGAATTTGAAATTAAGTGCTTGCTTTTCATTTTTATCTCTCAGGACCAGGAAAAAGATGATGTTGCAGAGCTGGTAGAAAATGTCTTTCAAGAGCATTTGCTATTGCAATCAAGTCTGTAATAACATGTCCATTATATTCCAGGACCAACAAAGGGTGAAATGTATATTTTCCCTTCATTTTCCAGATTTTGTCCCAAACAACCTCAGTGTTGGCCGACTGGGTAACAGACAACACAAAGTGGTTCCATGATTCCATTTGGCCATAGATTGCACATGAAATTTATTCAAAAATATCATTAAAATTCAGAATAATTTCAGAAAATTCAAAGTAATATCTACTTACATTATATATTCCTGAAGGCTTGCTTCCCACTCAGCTTTATGGATATATTCATAAATATGACAAATGAAAGTTGTGAAAGCAAATATGGATGTAAGCAGCATAAAGAAGCCTGAAATTTTAACAATGCATAATTATTATCATGAAAACTGTTGTTCATCACTTTACACTTTTTTAAAAATGGGTTAACTTTACATTATTAAACAGTTGTGTTCATCAGCATAATGAAGTTAATATTGCTCTTTTCCCATATAAATATTAGATCGTGGGCCTGTTACAGTCTCATGCCATCTCCACTGAGATCTCTAAACAGATCTCTTTCCAGTTGGTTTAATAATATAGTATGTGTTGGGATTTTTTTTGATTATCCATTCTCTGTGCATGTTCTCTCCATTTTCTCCTATAATTCTGTGTGTGTTCATTCACTGGTTTTTCTTTTAGCTTTTTCCATTATATCCCAATTTTTTTTGAAAAGTCTGGTATACAGCCACCAATTATTTTTATAAACCACATCTCTGTAACTGTTACTCTTCTTTCATCCTTCTTACACATGGTCCAGCCTTACCTCCATATACAAGTACAGGTGTCTAGTGTTTTGTAAATTCTTATTCTTGTATGTTTTTGTATAAGTGAAAGTCTAAAAACTTGATTTATGATTCCTAGTGCTCAGTTGTATTTTATTAACTTGAAGTCTGTCTTTTTGTTTCAAATGGCACCTAGGATATTTAAAACCATTTACTTGTTCTAGGATTTGGTTTTCTATGCTGATTTTGCTCCTTCTGGGCTCTATCACGGAAAGTCATTATTTTGGTTTTTCCTAGTGATATTGCCATGTTATTTTTTTGCAAGTTAATTTAAATGACAACCATTAAAACCTGATCACCTACAAACAGTAGAATGTTCAAATACATTAGTTGTTTTTGGGGATTATTACCATAAACATTTTCCGACTCCAACTTCTTATCATAGCATTAACAAAAGCATTAAAGAGAAGATTTTTTTTTTTTTTTTTTTTTTTGATTTGGTAGTTGTTGGCACATCGGCTTCTGTGGCCATATTGCACCTCCCAAGGTTTTTGCAGTACTTTGATCCAAGCCCGAGGCGGGAATCGAACCCGCGACCTTTGGGTTGCCGGGCAGGTACTTTACCCACTCGGCTAGCCTGGTCGGCTTAAAGAGAAGAGGCAGCATCCTTATATAACTACTCTGCTTATTGGTTTCCAGTCTGAAATCTCTCTGTTAATATTTATTGCTACTGTGTGTTTTACTCCCAGATGTTATGTATCTCTTTATACTTCGATTTTGGGCACATTCTTTAATTAATTTATCTCTGCTAATATGACCAAAAGCTTTTTTTTTTCAGTCTATGAAAGCAAGAGGAACAAAATCTATTATAGATTATACCTTGGCAAACAGCAAAGTAGGAAAATCCATACTTGATACAATAAATGGATTAAGAACCTGAGGGGGCATAGACTGAATTAGAGGATATGACATAGAATTAGACAACTTCTTAACTATGACTACCTGGAGATTTCCTCTAATCATGGCTGAGGCATAAAAAGAGGCTACTGCTGCAAGAGCATCTTTACAAAGTGAACTCTATAAATGATCCCGAAATACCAACAAGAAATGGATAAGAAATTGACAGACTATCATGCAGGAGCAAATATAGAAGATAACTGGAGCCACCTTTGCAAAATTCTGGAGGAATCAGCAGAGACAACACTGGGTTTGAAAAAGCAATAACTAGAAGATGAAGTGGAATATAAATGTAAAAGAGCAATAGCAAAAAGAGAGACAAGGAAAAGACACAGTGATCAAAGGAACAATTTCGTCACAAATTTAGAAAAAGACATCAATAACCCACATGCAAGAATATATAAAGTTGTTATTATTTGGATTTTAGGAGCATTAGCAACTAAGGCCATATTGCTCTGGGAATATGCGATGGTCATTCCCTGACCTTTCCACATCCTCTGTATTTGGTGGTCACGGGCTCGAACCCCGGTCTAATTAAGAAGCGTGTGCTATGCACTGCTGCTCCTGCCCACCTGGCTACGGAGGCGCCCAATATATAAAGTAACGAGACAAATGAACAATAACCTCAAGGAAACAGTTAAAATTAACACAATACAATTAGAAAATTGGCTCAATCATTACAAAAAACCTATGGAGCACAGTTCCATAGGTTTTTTTCCATAGAAAAAACAGAAGAGAGTTTAACCAGTTGATCCTCCTCTTGCTAAAACAACCTCTAACAATAATATAATAGAAGCATTCACTAATGAAGAATTATATTTAAAGTGTGCTTAAAAATAATAAAAACCAAAAATGTCCAGGTGATGGCAGAATTAACACAAAGCTCATCAAATATTCAGGAAAAAATTTCAAAATTATACTTGAACTGATGAATTTGATTTTTGCAGGGCACACATCACCAGATAGTTGATAAAATGCACTTGTAGTGTCAATCTTTAAAGAAAGAAACATAAAGAATCAGAGTTCTAAACTCTGGATATAAATTACATTTAAGCCTTTTAATACTGAAACTTAGAAAATATTATGAAAACATTCTTGGAGAAGAAGAAAATGGTTGGGGGGGGGGGGATCATCTGTAGATGCATAATTCACACTCAAGTTCCTGATAGGAAAAAAGAAGAGAGTTTAACTAGAAAACCCATCTCCAATTCATAGATTATAAAAAAAAAGCCTTTGACAAGGTGAACCAAAAATTATTTGAAATATTACACATTGGGTTGGAGGTTGACAAGACAAAAGAAGATATTTGCTAACATTAGACTTCAACTTCTGTAGACTGCAATTCTCAGGAAATATATATGAAGGAAGGCTGTTGGGGATAATGGCAGTTGAATGAATAAACGAGGAAGATGAAAAGTTGTTTTTGTGAGTTTGAAGTTGGACAGTAAATGGATGTTGGCAGCACGTGTTTGGACTGTTTTGAAAGAGAAAGCAGAAATTAAAGAAGCCAATTCAGAAGAACAGTGCCCATAGAAGTATCTGTACAAGAGGCATGCAGCAGAAACAGTACGTCCATGAGACAGCGAGTGGAGAGACTCTGTTAGAGATGAATCATTAATTAACCTAACTGCCCTCTTCTGAATGGAATCAAGAAGTCTGAGAGAGGTTTTGGGGGCACCACCCCAGATGTGGGAACAATATTCCATGGCTGGGTGGATCTGAGATTTATACAGAGTGAGCAGCTGTTTGGAAGAAAAGTAACGCTGAGAGCGAAAGAGAAAAGCAAGTTTTTCAGATGCAGAGGAAGCATTATTTGTAATCTGCTTGTGCCAAGAGAGATTAGAAGTCAGGGTAATCCCCAAAAGAGATATATCATCTTGACTAGAAATCGGAGTGTCACCAAAGATAAGCATAGGAGCAGAAGAATCCTTTTTGCGAGATAATGTTGGCATTCGAGGTGAGCAGACGCGCTTAGTCAGGGCTCCTCAGTTAAGTGGTTTACTTTTGGATAGTGCTTTAAATATTTGATTTATTTAGATATTGTTGGATTATTTTGTTATAGGTTTCCTGTAACAGTTTGATTTTAATAATATTATAGATATAATTTTTTAAAATTAACTTTCATTGATATTTATTTAATTTTATAATGGTAGTTACGAGATCTGCCTCAAACACGTCACAGGGTATCGTGACTCACACGGAAATAGCCAATGCCGATTTACGGGTGAGTCATGATTTAATCTGTTGTGGAACCTGTGGAATGTTTTCCAAGGTCGACCTGGTGACTAATCCTACCTCACCTGGGGATTCTTTTCTTTGTGATCGATGTAAGGAGTGCACCGATCTTACATTACAATTTGGTGCACTGATGGAACAATCTGAGTCCCTGAAAAAATGGGTGCTTGCCCTCGAGAATAATGCATCTGGGAGCTCGTCACGAACTCAAGACTCCAGCAATCTACCAAGCGATGCACACCCGATTCGAGCCTCAAAACAGAAAAACCAAGTGCAAACTACTCTGGTTAAAAAGGACATTGTTTTATCAGGAGACTCCATTGTCAGGGAAACAGGGAATATTTTTTGTAATAAGGGTAGGTGGAGTAGAACTAGGGTATGTCTGCCGGGAGCAACTATTGATGATGTCACCAACAGATTGTCAGATTTTAAAGGGGGTAAAGAGAATATTATTATTCATGTGGGGACTAATGATATTAAACGTACACAATCTGAGGATTTGTTGGAAAAATACGGGACCATGCTGAGGAAATGTCGCGAGCTAGGCCATAATGTCTATGTGTCTGTAATTCTGCCCAGACACGATAGGAGGGATTATATGTTAAGAGCCTTGTGGATTAACTCAAGACTTGAAGGAATCTGCAAGGCTTTGGGGGGGGGGGGATTTCTATCAGCATGACCCACACTTGTAGGTAGAAGGAATTTGTTTTGTAGAGATGGGATACACTTAAACAAAGGTGGTGCAAAAGTTTTTGCCAGTATTATTAAGGATACCTTAAAGGTTCAGGGAAACTGCTAGTTAGGGGGGATGTGGGTAATACTGACACACGTTTATCTGATAATATTGGTCAAAGTAACTC
Organism: Mastigoproctus giganteus; assembly: GCF_048544385.1. Classification (NCBI taxonomy): domain Eukaryota; kingdom Metazoa; phylum Arthropoda; class Arachnida; order Uropygi; family Thelyphonidae; genus Mastigoproctus; species Mastigoproctus giganteus. The sequence continues at coordinate 81,381,145 of NC_143580.1, forward strand.
TTGCACATACCTTAAGAATTCTTATCTGTTACCCCAACTGGACTTATTATCTAGATGTTCTGGGGGCAGAAACGTTTCATGTGAGCAGGTAGCTAATATCAGGGAAGAGAGCCTAAAAAACTTCAAGGGTTGTGTTAGGGTTGTTAAATATACAAGAACAGTAAATCTTAATTGTTTATACAGTAACGTTAGAAGTGTCGTCAATAAAATGACCGAATTCGAACTGCTGGTTAAAACAAGTAACGCAGACATAATAGGGCTAACAGAGATGTGGTGCCACCCGGAAATTGGGGATGATGAGTTTAAGTACGGCTTGTATAATGTATTTAGGAAGGATAGGGTAGATAGAAGAGTGGTAAGGTAATGCTTCTTATCAGAAGCAGCCTGAGTGCAACGATAGCTTTCCCGGATTCAGACATTTCACATGCTAGTATAGAGTCTGTATGGTGTGAGATAGTTGGAAACAAAGGTATAATGCGAGTAGGAGTAATCTACAGAACAGGTGATTGTGAAGATTATGACAAAAGCCTCTACATGCATATGGAATGGGCAAGTAAGCATCAATGCCTTATTATGGGTGATTTCAATTTGCCTCTAATTGATTGGAGTAAATGGGAAGGAAACTCGACATGGGGAACAAAATTTTTAAATCAATTAGATGACTGTTATTTGTATCAACATGTCAGGGAAAGTACTAGAGAAAAGAATATCCTAGACCTCATCATCACAGATGAATCGGTTGACATAACAGGGCTGACAGTAGAGGAACCAGCAGCAGGAAGTGATCACGGAGTTCTACTGTGGATGATGACGAGAGAGGTAGCAGAAGTAAAAGGCAAAGGAATGGGTTTTAATTTCAGAAAAGGAAATTACGATGCCTTAAGGTACTACATGGCCTCTATTAACTGGGTAGATATCGTGCAGAAAATGAATACATTTGAACTGTGGTAGCTTTTAAAACATTAATCACAGATGCCTTGAATGCGTATATACCATTAAAAAAATACTCCACGAGGAGGGTTCCAAGTTGGATGAATAGTGATGTTGCCACATTACTTGAGCAGAAAAAGGTGGCATGGAAAGGTTACAGAGCAATAAAAAGTACTGAAGCCTGTAACAGCTACAAGGTGATGTGTAAGAGAGCCACAGAAAAGGTTCGACAGGCAAAGGCAGTTTATGAGAAATCACTAGCAAACAGAGCAAAGAGGAGGGGATAAACAATTCTTCACATATATAAATGCCAAGAAGAGCAGGACAAACCAGATCGGACATTTACGTAAGGGAAAGGGGATAGTATTAAATACACCAGCTGCTGTTGCAGATGAACTCAACAGTTATTTTGCATCGATATTTACAAATGAAAAACCTTTTGTGGCAATGGGAAATTGTGGGAATGAAGCTAAAAAATATGTAATTAATGATATTGAAATTTCGCAAGATTATTTAATGAAAAAACTTTCGAGCCTACAGACCAGTAAAGCTCCTGGAGTTGATGGAATATACCCTATAATCTTAAGGGAGGTGGCAAGCGAGTGCATTGAACCATTGAGGCTAATTATGCAAGCATCACTAGACTCTGGGGAGATTCCCTTGGATTGGAAAAGTGCAAATGTATCTCCCATACATAAGGGTGGCTCTAAAAGTGAAGTTGGAAATTATCCACCTGTCAGTCTGACTTCAGTAGTAGGGAAAATCATGGAGGCAGTGATCAAGGGTGGAATTCAGGATCATTTGGATCGAATTGAAATTCTCAAGGATACTCAGCATGGTTTTGTGAAGGGAAAATCATGTTTAACAAATCTGGTTCGCTATTTCGAAAGGGTCACTTATGAGCTGGATTTAGGGAATAATTTCGACATTGTTTATTTAAATTTCAGCAAAGCTTTTGACTCAGTACCATATGAGCGGTTGCTTTATAAGCTGGAACAGGTTGGAATCGCTGGGAAAATCCTTAGATGGATAGCAGGATGGCTTCAGGGCAAGAGGCAGAGGGTTGTGATAAATGGCTATTCCTCAGATTGGGTTGATGTAAGAAGTGGGGTTCCCCAAGGATCAGTATTAGGACCAACTGTTGTTTTTAATTTTCATAAATGACATTGATGAAGGGATAGAGGACATGATGTCTAAATTTGCAGATGATGTTAAAATTGGTAGAGTAGTTAATGAACACTGTCAAGCTGAGCTTCAGAGAGACCTAGATAGACTTCAGGAATGGTCAGAAAGATGGCAGCTATGCTTTAATCCAACAAAGTGTAAGGTATTACACCTGGGACATAGTAATCCCAAAATAACTTATTCACTTGGTGGAGTTCAACTAAACCCAGTACTGGAGGAAAGGGACTTGGGTGTTACGATACGGTCAGACGTGAAATTCTCTGAGCATTGTAAACAGGTTGCAAGGAAGGCCCATGGTGTCCTATAGATGATCTATCGAACTTTTGCAAGTAGAGATAGGGACGTGATAATCCCATTATATAAGGCTTACGTTAGACCACACTTGGAATACTGTGTTCAAGTATGGAGACCGCACCTAAAGAAAGACATCGAGCTTCTTGAAAGGGTGCAAAGACGGGTAACTTGCCTTGTGAGATCGGCAAAAGAGCGTCCTTATGAAGAAAGACTTCGAATATGTGGGTTGCAGAGTTTGGAAACTAGACACCTTAGAGGAGATTTGATTGAGGTGTTTAAGGCTCTGAGAGGCATCAGTAAAATGAATGAGGATGAAATTTTCAAGATTATAAATGATGCTAGAACTAGGGGACATAAATTCAAGTTATGGGAGGAAATTTTTGGATTGGACTGCAGGAAGTTTTATTTTAGCCAGCGAGTTATAAATTACTGGAATAAGTTGCCTTCATGGGTGGTACAGGCTGACAGTTTGGGGAAATTCAAAGGTCATCTGGATAGTACTTTCGGGTAAGGGAAGCGCATAGGATGATAGGTTTAGTTTCCTTTTTTTTTATTAATTATTATTATTTATTATTTTTTTGTTTTTATCATTGTTTTGTTTGGATTTTTTTTTTTTTTTTTTTTTGGCTGGTGCAGCATAAGCCATAGGCTTTCTTGCACCACGCGGCCATTACTAATACTAATACTAAATATAAGACAGGACTGAGTTTTAGAAGGATCGAAATCAACTAAGTTGTCTTTGCCTCATTGGAGAATTAATTGGAGATTGGCATTTAAGGAATTTTTAGCAGATATTCGAGAAGTTGAAGCTGATTGAGCAGGGCAAGGTTTCTCAAACTGGAAAGTGGAATGCAATGTGCTATCATCACCAAAACTATGGATAAGTTTTTCCAGTCAATGGAACAAGATCATTAATATACAAGAAGAAAAAAGTGGGGGAAGGAACTGAACCTTGGGGGACAACAGCATTAGTGGAGAAGTAAGAAGACAGAGAGCCATCTACCATCACCCTCAGTGAGTGATCACAGAGAAAACTGGATAACCAATTACAAAAAACATTTGGCAAACCATAAGACGGAAGCTTGTTTAGAAGACCTTTATGCCAAACATGATCGAAAGTTTTTGAAATGTAAAGAGCAACTGCTTGTGTTTCACCGAACTTTTCCATTGCATTTGTCCATAAATGGGTAACATAAGCCAGAATATCACCAGTGGATTGACACTGACAAAATCCATACCGACAATCATTAATCAGATGGAAGGTTTCTAGATAGTTTAAGAGTTGGCGGTTAATTGATTTCTCCATTACTTTACAAAGAGTAGAAGTGATTACAATGGGACAATAGTTGGATGGGAGGGATTTGTCATCCTTTTCAGGAACTGGCTGGATATCAGCAAATTTTCGAGCAGAAGGAAAAACACCTCTAGAATAAGAAAGTGAAAAAAGGTGGCAAAGAACGGGAGTAAGTTCAGGGGCACAGGTTTTGAGAACAAGTGCAGAAATACCATCAGGGGCCTTAGCATCAACAGTGGTCAAAATCCTTCTGACATCCCTTTGATTGAAGACCACAAGAAGCATTGAATGGAGCATGCTGGGAATGGTGAGAGGCGTTTTACCAAGATCATTAATACCCGAGTTGGAAGAAAATTGGGATACCTCTGTCAAAACCATATGGTTTTGACAGAGATAGGCAAAAGTTGCAGTCAATAGCTTTCGCAAGAGACCAGAATGCTCAACTAGCATTAGGGCAAGAAGCAAGTTTTCTACTCTTAGCCAGTTCAACATCTAGTTTGGACTGATTAATAACTGCTTTACAATTGTTGTTGCGAGCTCTGCTGTAGGCAGAAAATGAAACTGAAGAATTGGAAACAAGCCAATTAAGATATGCAACATTCTACTCTTGAACAGCCTTAGCACATTTCTTGGAAAACCAAGATTTAGATAAAGGACGAGGTTTTAAGGTGGAATGTGGAATAAAGGATTCCATACTTACAAGAATGATTTTATTGACACGATCTAAACAAATGTTGACATCAAAGTTTTGAAACAGTAATCTGATCATGGAATAGAAGAAAAGAAATCTTGCAGGTCATCCCATTTTGCATTCTTGTAATGCCAAATAATACGAGGTTGGAAATAATCATGAGATAAATGATTCATTGGAGAAGAGACAATCAACAAGTTGTAATCTGAGGTGCCCAAAGGACCACTCACTTCAACCGTGTACTTAGAAGGGTTGTTTGTGAGAAAAAGATCAAGCGTGTTCGCTGTATGGTTAGGATTGTCTGGTATTCTTGTAGGTAAATGAACAATCTGTGCAAAGTCATTAGTAATTGCAAAAGCCTCGGCATCTCAACCAGCTGGGTCGGTGTGACTAGAAAACGGAAACCAACTGAAGTTGTGAACATTAAAATCACCAAGGAAAATTACTTCACTGTTAGGAAAGTTGGACTGGAGAAAGTCAAGTTGCAAAGAGAGGAAGTCAAAGAGCTCCAAGTGATTAGTGGAGTTGGGAGAAGGGTATAGACAACAGATGAATTTGACACAATGAGGTAGAGAGATTTTAAGTCAGAGAAGATCGAAAAGAGGAGATTCCAAATTACCAAGTCTCTGACAGGGAATATAGGAACGGACATATGCACAAGTACCACCTTTGAGGCAAAAGGAATCATACAGCAAATAGTTTGGGCAACTGAGATGAGCAGTAGTTGAATCAACTGATAACTGAGATTCTGTCAGAAAAAGTACATGGGGTTTGGCAAACTGCAAGTGGAAATGGACACCGCTAAGATTAGAACTGCAACCACGGATATTTGTGAAATGAACTAGGAAGTGTTTGGGAGGTTTAGATCTTTTCACAGATAAGCTTATTCTATTAGTTTGACAATTCATGATGTATTCAATAGAAAGAAAAAGTGGGGGAAACATGCTGCATGAAGTAATGAAATTTTTGGATATGGAGTACACATGGTAAGAATATACCCAGATCCTTGACATAACGTGGCCTTGACAATTCCCTCCCCCCCACACATACACACTACTCGGACTCCCTCCGGTCACTATCTGGCAGAGTAGAGGTAGCAAAATTATACACTAGCTGATCCAGAAACCTCCTAGAGAGTTACCAATAAGTTCGGCCTGGTGTACTAACCAGCGGCCAGCCTGCAAACACCGTTTTAGAACTGTCTCCTTGAAATGTAAGGAAGTTTGGATCTCTCCATGGTGTTCATCATAACGTCAAAAGATATTAATCATACTGCAGGCTGAAAGAGATGGGGGGATTAACTGGAACTTAGCTCTGGAGACTAGACATGGGTTCCACCATGCCAAGTTTCCAATAAGCAAAGTGGTGGTATTGCATCGGTTGATGAGAGTCATCTACCACCTAGTATTGCCTGGTAATGCAGAGGAGCGGCATTCCTGTGTGGTGTTGTATGTGCCACACCTCGACCCCTGCTTGCGTTGGTTCACACCTAGGTGGTCACCCACAGTTGCTTGCGCATGGGGATTATACTCAGGATTACTAACAGTCCCACCATCGTGAAGGTGCAACAGGCTATCTTCAACATCTATAAAAATAACAGAATAAAATTAAGATTGAATCACAAAGAACTGAATCTGAGACCATAAATCCAGGGGTATGACAGGCATGTGGACTGTCCCCATTTCTATTTGACATATATATAAATTATATTATAGGAGAACGGAGGAAAATCTTCAAGACTGGCACTGAAATCAGCAACAAAGCAAGAAAAAAAGACACTGCTTTTTAATGATGATCATGTTCTAATAGAAGAAAATGAGAACTCATTACAGAAAGTGATCTTCGCACTAAACAAAAAAGCAAAATCATTTGATATGGAAATTTCAACCTCAAAGACAAATGTGATGGCATGTCAGTCAAGACATCAAAGGCAGATATTGTTGGGATATCAGAGATGTGGTGTCACACAGACATAAGCAGTGTAGAATTGGAATTTAGGAATTTTGGAATTGGAAAAATGAGAACTCATTACAGAAAGTGATCTTCGCACTAAACAAAAAAGCAAAATCATTTGATATGGAAATTTCAACCTCAAAGACAAATGTGATGGCATGTCAGTCAAGACATCAAAGGCAGATATTGTTGGGATATCAGAGATGTGGTGTCACACAGACATAAGCAGTGTAGAATTGGAATTTAGGGAGTACAATGTGTACAGAAAGGGCAGACAAGGCAGGTAGGGAGGAGGGGCTATGCTGTTAGTTAAAAAATACATAAAATCTAAGAAAGTGCATCTAATTGATGTTGGTGGACAATGTAATGTTGAGTCTCTTTGGTGTGAAAGGAAAAATGAGTAGGTGTGTGTTATAGGCCTAATGAAGCTGATGAGTATAATGAGCAATTGTGCAGAGAAATAAGAGTGGGCCAGTAAATCAGAGTGTCTTATAAATTGGGGATTTAATTTCCCAGAGATTGACTGGAATTTGTGGATTAGCCACTCACACACTAGCAAGGCTTTTGTGGATTTACTGGATGATTGTTTTCTACAACAACATGTTCGGGAGGCAATTAGAGGGAGTAATACTCTTGATCTGATTATCAGTAGTGATTCTTCATGCATTAAGAATCTGCAGATAAAGGAACCACTAGGTGGCAGTGATCACAGTGTGCTGAAGTGGGATTTATTCAAAGAGGTAACTACCATCAAAGGTAAAGGGAAGGGTTTTGCTTTCGTTGTTATGTTATTTGGTTTTTAGGAGCATTAGCAACTAAGGCCATATTGCTCTGGGGATATGCGGTAGCCATTTGCTAACCATTCCGCATCCTCCGTATTTGGTGGTGATGGGCTCGAACCCCGGTCTAATCAAGAAGCGTGTGCTACGCACTGCTGCTCCTTCCCACCTGGCTATGGAGACAACTTTTGCTTTCGTAAAGGAGACTACGGTGGTCTGAGACAGTATTTAAATTCTATATGGTGGGATTAACTGATGATGTTACCAACAGCAAATTCAAAATGGGAAGCATTTAAAGAATTTATCTTGGAAGCTACTAGGCTTTACATACTAACTAAGAAATATTGTTCAAGATTTAGGCCTAAATGGATGTCAGATGAACTAATTAGACAAGACAGAGAAGAAAAATGCATGGGATACATATAAAATAACAGGTGACACAGAAGCCTATGATAGATATAAGCTGGTCTGTAACCAAGTCACAAAGGAGGTTAGGCAGGCGAAGGCAGATTACGAGAAATCTTTGGCAAAGGATGCAAAGAAAAACAGCAAAGAGTTCTTTCCTTATGTAAACAAATTTGGAGGATGCGGAAAGGTCAGGGAATGACCACCGCATATCCCAGGAGCCATATGGCCTTAGTTGCTAATGCTCCTAAAAACCAAATAACAAACAAACAACCTTATGTAAACTCTAGAAGGAAGGGGATGAAACACATTGGTCCACTTGATATCGATGGTTCAACTGTTGATGATCCTGCTCAGGTAGTTAACAAACTAAATGAATATTTTGCATCTACATTCACACATGGGGAGTTATTTAGGGAGGGGAATGCCAGGGGTGTATTAAACTCTGGCAGTAAGCTAGATAATCTTGTAATAACTGGGAGTAAAGTGGAGGAGAAATTGTTGAAGATAAACATAAGAAAGGCACCTGGGGTGGATGGAATCTATCCAGATATATTAAAGGAGGCAGCAAAGGAAGTAAACAAACCCTTAGCCATAATTATAAGAGCTTCACTGGACTCAGGGGAGGTACCCATGGAATGGAGATGTGCAAATGTGACCCCAATCCACAAAGGAGGATCAAAGGGACACAAATATAATTACAGACCTGTTAGTTTAAATTCTGTTCCAGGGAAATTAATGGAGGCTGGTTGGTTATTTGTTTTTTTTTTTTTTTTTAGGAGCATTAGCAACTAAGGCCATATTGCTCCGGGGATATGCGGTGGTCATGAGCTTGAATCGCAGTCTAAATCAAGAAGCACGTGCTACGCACTGCTGCTCCTGCCCACCTGGCTACGGAGGCACCCATTAATGGAGGCACAGGTTAAAGAAGCATTGCAGGATCATCTAGAAAAGACTTCAGTTATAGGTCAGACACAGCATGGATTTGTTAAGGGAAAGTCTTGTTTGACCAATTTTATTGGATACTATGATGTCACAAAGGAACTGGATGCAAAGAATAACTTTGATATCACAGATCTTAGAAAGACCTTTCATACTGTTGCAAATGGAAGACTGCTGCATAAATTGGAGCAGTGTAGCATTTGAGGCAAATTGCTGCTATGGATAAAGGGATGGTTGAGTGGGAGAAGACAGAGAGTGGTAATCAATGGACACTGCTATTCGTGCCCTAATGTTATTAGTGGAGTCCCTCAGGGTTCAGTGTTGGGTCCATTGTTGTTTTCTGTATTTATAAATAATATTGATGATGGTATATCAAGCTTAATGTCCAAGTTTGCAGACGATACGAAGGATGGATGGTTGTTAATAACACTAATGACAGTACGCTGCTGCAATAGGATCTAGAAAAGTTGAGCAGATGGGATGAGAGGTGGCAAATGAAGTTTAACATTGACAAATGTCAAGTACTACTTATGGGAAGCAGTAACTCCAGAGTAAACGTATCAACTCTGTGGTACTACACTGACAGTGGTAGAGAATGAAAAGGACCTGGGGGTAATTGTGCAGGCAGATATGAAGTTTTCTGAGCAGTGCCGACGGTTTGCAAGGGTAGCTCATGGTGTCTTGTCAATGATATACAGGAATTTTTCTAAAAGGGATAAGGAGGTGATTATCCCCTTGTATAAGGCAATGGTCAGGCCACACCTTGAGTACTGTATACAGGTCTGGAGGCCTCATTTCAAGAAGGATGTAGAGATGGTGGAACGAGTACAGAGAAGGGCAACAAGATTAGTGAGTGGAACAAAGGGGTGCTCTTACGAAGAAAGGCTTAAGTTTTGCAAATTACAGTGTCTGGAGACTAGGCACCAGTGAGGTGATCTGATAGAGGTGTATAAAGCCTTGAATGGTTTGAGCATGCTCCATGCTGATGGGATTCTTCCTCTTGCTCAGAATAATCACCTGAGAGGACATAAATTCAAATTGAGGAAAGGTGTGGAAAGGTAGGATAGATGTGTGGAAGTTTGCTTTTAGCCAGTGGGTGGTTGATTGATGGAAAAAACTTCCATCTGTCATTGTAGAAGTTGATAGTTTAAACAGATTTAAGGCAGAACTTGACAAACATTTGGGGTGAGGTGGATGGGTGAAATAAGGGTTTTTTTTTTTTTTTTTTTTGCTGAAGCTATATAAGCTTGCTTTCTTGCATCTTGTGCCTTTGCTAATGCATTCAAGGGAAGAGATCCAATAAGATGCAAGATCTGCATCGACAATAATATTATCGATCAAGTTAAAAAATACCTAGGGTACTATCGGTCCTATGAAAAAGAAAAAAGATATTGAACACAAAAACAATTACATAGGAATAACTAAAATTATAAATCAAATCTGATACATAAGAAAACAAGGATAAGAATACATAACACCCTCCCCAGACTCATCCTTACTTATGGCTCTGAAGGATGGACAATGAGCAAAGGGAATAGGAGGTAGACTAGTGCAGAAATGCACAGAACCACAAGCTATACCAGACTTTACCTGAAAAGAAATGAAGACATCCTGTCATCCTAGAGACAACTTCAATACTGAATTTTATCGAGTCATACAGGAACAGATGGATACAGGATGACGAGAAAGAGAGAGAGAGAGAGAATGGCAGACCCCTGTTAACCATAACACACCACAAGGCTTAATACTAGATAGGAGGAAAAGGATGAAAGCTAGATGTGTTAACTTCACTATGAGGGCATCCTTAGATTCAGCGGAGGTCCCCATGGACTAGAAATGTGCAAATATATCCCAAATTCACAAAGGGGATTCAAAGCGTGACACAAATAATTATAGACCTGTTAGTTTAACTTTATTCTGGGGAAAAAATGCAGTCACTGGTTAAAGAAGAGTTGCAGAATCATCTAGACAAGACTGCAGTAATAGTGCAGACACAGCATGGGTTTAAGCAGAGGTCTTATCTGACCAACTTGATTGGATACTATGATGTGGTTACAAAGGAACTGGATGCAAAAATTAATTATAATATCATATACTTGGATTTCAGGAAAGCTTTTGATACTGTGCACATGGAACTGTACAAATTGGTGCAGTATGGCATTAAGGGCAAGTTGCTGCAATGGATAAAGGGATGGTTGAGTAGGAGATGGCAGAGAGTGATAATAAATGGACACTGTTCTATGTAGACTAATGTTATTAGTGGAGTCCCCCAGAGTTCCATGCTGGGCCCATTGTTGTTTTGTGTATTTATTAATTATATCGATGAAGGTATATTAGGCTTAATATCCAAGTTTGCAGATGATACAAAATATGGCAGGGTTGTTAATGATAGTAAAGACAATATGCTACTGTAAAAGGATCTAGAAATGTTAGGTGGATGGGCTAAGAGGTGGCAACTGAAGTTTACAGGAACAGATAGATCCAGGATGTATTGACAAATGCAAAGTACTGCATGTGGATAGCAGTAACCCAAGAAAAACTTACCAACTGTATGGTACTACACTCAGGGAAGTGGAGAATTAAAAAGACATTGGGTAATTGTGCAGTCAGATATGAAGTTCTCTGAGCAGTGCAGATGGACTGCCAGAGCAGGTCATGGAGTCTTGTCAATGATATATAGGAATTTTCTAGCAGGGATAAGATGTGATTATCCCCTTCTATAAGGCAATGGTGAGGCCACACCTTGAGTACTGCATACAGGTCTGAAGGCCTCATTTTAGGAAGGATGTAGTTGCTAGAACAAGTACAGAAAAGGGAAATAAGATTGGTGAGAGGAACAAAGGGGTGCTCTCCTGAAGCGTCTGCAAAGTTCTGCAAATTGCAGCATCTGGAGACTAGGCACCTGCAAGGTGATCTGATTGAGGTGTATAAAGCCTTGAATGATTTGAGCATGCTCAGTGCTGATGAGATTCTTCAACTTGCTCAGATTAAAAACCTGAAGGGGCATAGATTCAAACTGAGGAAAGACAGTTGTAGAATAGATATGCGGAAGTTTGATTTTAGCCAGGATTATCATAAATGTAAAACCGCTGTTTTATATTTATTTTAAACTCAGGGAAGGTCCCCATGGACTGGAGGTGCGCAAATGTATCACCAATTCACAAATGAGGTTCAAAAGGTGACACAAGTAACTACAGACCTGTTAAGTTAACTTGTGTTCCGGGGAAAATATTGGAATCGCTGGTTAAAGAAGCATTGCAGGATCATCTAGATAAGACTGCAGTAATAGTTAAGACACAAAATGGGTTTGTCAAAGGGAGGTCTTGTCTGACCAATTTGATTGCTTACTGTGATGGGGTCACAAAGGAACTGAATGCCAAAAATAATTTTGATATTATATACTTGGATTTCAGGAAAGTTTTTGATACTGTTGCATATGGAAGACTGCTGTACAAATTGGAGAGGTATGGCATCAAGGGTAAGCTGCTACAATGGATAAAGGGATGGTTGAGTGGGAGACAACAGAGAGTGGTAATCAATGGACACTGCTCTTCGTGGACAAATGTTATTAACATTTGGAGCTCCCCAGGGTTCGGTGTTGGGCCCACTGTTGTTTTGTATATTTATCAATGATATTGATAAATATATCAGGTATATCAGGTTTAATGTCCAAGTTTGCAGATGATACAAAGGTTGACAGGGTTGTTAACGACAGTAATGGCAGTATGCTACTCCAACTGGATCTAGATGAGTTGGGAAAATGGGCTGAGAAGTGGCAATTGGAGTTTAACATTGACAAATGCAAAGTACAGCATATATGTAGCAATAACCGAAGAGAAACGTACTAATTGGGTGGTACTACACTCAGGGAAGTGGAAAGTGAAAAAGAACTGGGGGTAATTGTGCAACCAAATGTGAAGTTCGCTGAACAGTGCAGACGGGCTGCCAGGGAAGGTCATGGAGTCTTGTCAGTGATATATAGGAATTTTGCTAGCAGGGACATGGAGGTGATAATCCCATTATACAAGGCAATGGTAGGCCACACCTAGAGTACTGTGTACAGGTCTGGAGGCTCATTTTAGGAAGGATGTACAGTTGCTAGAATTAGTACAAAGAAGGGCAACAAGATTGGTGAGGGGGAACAAAGGGGTGCTCTTACCAAGAAAGGCTTAAATTCTCTAAATTGCAGCGCGTGGAGAGTAGGTACCTGTGAGGTACTCTGATTGAGGTGTATAAGGCCTTGAATAGCTTGAGCAAGCTTAATGCTGATGGAATATTTCGTCTTGCTCAGACTAAAAACCTCAGGGGGCACAGTTTCAAATTGAGGAAAGACAGTTGTAGAATAGATGCACAGAAATTAGCCTTCAGCCAGTGGGTAGTTGATTGCTGGAACAAACTTCCATTTGTCGTTATGAAAGTTGATAGCATAAATAAGTTCAAGAAAGAACTGGACAAGCTTTTAGAGCAAATGGATGTATGAATTTGGTTTTTTTTTTTTTTTTTTTTTTTTTTGGCTGATGCTGTATAAGCTTGATTTCTTGCATTGTATGCCTCTGCTAATGCTAACAGCTAATGCAGTTCTGTCAATGATATACAGGAACCTTGCCAGTAGACCCAAGGAGGTAATTATCCTGTTGTATAAGGCAATGGTTAGGCCACATCTGCAGCACTCCATACATGCCTGGAAGCCTCATTTTAAAAAATGATTTTGAACTTACAATGGATGCAGAGAAAAGTAACCACATTAGTCAAAAACACAAAGGAACACCTTACCACAAAAGACACTGGTGCTGCAAATTGCACTGCTTGGAAACTAGGCACTTGTGAGGAGACAAAGTGTCTAAGGCTTTAAGTGGATTCAGTAAACTTAATGATGATGGTATTCCTTGAGGTTGTCACAGACATTCTCTCAGATATGCCAGACAAGCTGTACTTGCAACCTGGGAGTCTAAAACGCTGATGGAACTGATATTCGGGTGACACTCAATTTTTGGGTTCACTCGGCCAAGTGGACCTAATTTCGGCAAAGTCCGGACAGTCTGTGACAGCCAAATCCTCTGCTTGCACCTTCACGATGGTGGGACTGTTAGTAATCCTAGGTATAACCTCCATGCACAAATACATGGTGGATGACCACCCAGGTGTGAACCAACATAAGCAGGGATCGAGATGTGGCGCCCACACCACATGGAGGAATGCTGCCCCTCTATGTTACCAGGCTGTACTAGGTGGCAGATGACTCTCATCAACCGGTGCAATACCATCACTTTGCTTATTGGAGGCTTGAAGTGGTGGAACCCATGTTTAGTCTCTAGAGCTAAGTTCTGGTCAACCGTTCCCTATCTCTTCCATCACGCAGTATGATTGATGATTTTGAGGTTATGATGAACATCGTGGTGAGATCCAATATTCCTTACATTTCTAGGGTAGAGCTCGAAAACGGTGTTCGCAGACTGGCTGCTAGTCAATACACCGGACGGAACCTATTGGTAACTCTCCAGGAGGCTTCCAGATCACCTAGTGTATAATCTTGCTACCTCTACTCTGCCCGATAGTGACTGGAGGGAGTCCGAGTAGTGTGTATGCGGGGAGCATTGTCGAGGCCACGTTATGTCAAGGATCTGGGTATATTCTTACTGTGTACGGCATATCCAAAAATTTCATTACTTCATACAGCATGTCCCCCAACTTTTTCTTACTATTGAATACACCATGAATTGTCAAACTAATAGAGCAAGCTTATCTGCGAAAAGATCTAAACTTCCCAAGCACTTCCTAATTCATTTCATAAATATACGTGGTCTCAATTCTAATCTCAACGATATCCATTTCAACTTGCAGTCTGCCAAACCCCATGTACTTTTTCTGACAGAATCTCAGTTATCTGTTGATTCAAATACTGCTCGTCTCAGATGCCCAAATTATTCACTGTATGATTCCTTTCGCCTCAAAGGTAGTACTTGTGCATATGTCCGTTCTGATATTCCCAGTCAGAGATTTGGCAATTTGGAATGTCCTCTCTTTGATCTTCTCCGTCTTAAAATCTCTCTACCTCATTGTGTCAAATTCATCTGTTGTGTCTACCGTTCTCCCATCTCCACTAATCACTTGGAGCTCTTTGACTTCCTCTCTTTGCAAATTGACTTTCTCCAGTCCAACTTTTCTAACATTGAGGTAATTTTCCTTGGTGATTTTAATATTCACAACTCCAGCTGGCTTCCGTTTTCTAGTCACACCGACCCAGCTGGTCGAGATGCTGAGGCTTTTGCAATTACTAATGACCTTGCACAGATTGTTCATTTGCCTTCAAGAATACAGGACAATCCTGATCATAGAGCCAATACGCTTGATCCTTTTCTCACAAACAACCCTTCTAAGTACATGGTCAAAGTGAGAGGTCCTTTAGGCACTTCAGATCACGACTTGGTGATTGTCTCTTCTCCAATGGAACCTTTATCTCACGGCTATTCCCAACCTTGTGTTGTTTGGCCTTACAAGAATGCAAAATGGGATGACCTGTGAGACTTCTTTTCCTTGGTCAGATTACTATTTCAAAACTTCTGAGGTCAACGTTTGCTCAGATCGTGTCAGAAATTATTCTAGCAGGAATGAAATCCTTTATCCCACACTCCACTTTAAAATCTCGTCCTTTAAATAAAACTTGGTTTTCCAATAAATGTGCTAAGGCTGTTCAAGAGAAGAATGTTGCATATCATAATTGGCTTGTTTCTAATTCTTCAGTTTCATTTTCTGCCTACACCAAAGCTCGCCACAATTGTAAAGCAGTTATTAATCAGTCCAAACTAGATTTTGAACAGTCTAAGAGTAGAAAACTTGCTTCTTGCCCTAATGGTAGTCGAGCATTCTGGTCTCTTGCCAAAGCTATTGGCCATCACTTTTGCCCATCTCTGCTCCCACCTCTGTCAAAACCAGATGGTTCTGTTGTCACTTCATTTAAGGATAAAGCTGACCTGCTAGCATCCCATTTTTCTTCCAACTCATGTATTAATGATCTTGGTAAACCACCTCCCACCATTCCCAACATGCTCCATTCAATACCTCCTGTGGTCTTCCTTCAAAAGGATGTCAGAAGGATTTTGACGAATCTTGATGCTAAGAAAGCTCCAGGTCCTGATAGTATTTCTCCACTTGTTCTCAAAACCTGTGCTCTTGAACTTACTCCTATTCTTTGCCGCCTTTTTTCACTTTCTTATTCCAAAGGTGTTTTTCCTTCTGCTTGGAAATTTGCTCAATATCCAGCCACTTCCTAAAAAGGGTGACAAATCCCTCCCATCCAATTATCATCCCATTGCAATTACTTCTACTCTTTCTAAAGTAATGGAGAAATCAATTAACCGCCAACTCTTAAACTACCTAGAAACCTTCCGTCTGATCAATGATCGCCAGTATGGATTCCGTCAGTATCAATCCACTGGTGATATCCTGGCTTATGTTACCCATTTATGGACTACTTCAATGGAAAGGTTCGGTGAAACACAAGTAGTTTCTCTTGACATCTCAAAGGCTTTCGATCGTGTTTGGCATAAAGGCCTTCTAAATAAGCTTCCATCTTATGATTTGCCAACTGTTTTTCTCTCTGATCACTCACTGAGGGTGATGGTAGATGGCTCTCTGTCTTCTAACTTCTCCACTAATGCCGGTGTCCCCCAAGGTTCAGTTCTTATTCCTACTCTTTTCCTCTTGTATATTAATGACCTTCTTCCATTGACTCGAAATCCTATCCATAGTTTTGCCAATAATAGCACATTGCACTCCACTTTCCATTATGAGAAACCTTGTCCTGCTCAATCAGCTTCAACTTCTCGAAAATCTGCTACCAATTCCTTAAATGCTGATCTTAAGGTAATTCTCCAGTGTGGCAAAGCTAACTTAGTTGATTTCAACCCTTCTAAAACTCAATCTTGTCTTATATCTCGCAAAAAGGATTCTTCTGCTCCTATGCTTATCTTTAGTGTCACTCCGATTTCTAGGCAAAATGATATATCTCTTTTGGGAATTACCCTGACTTCTAATCTCTCTTGGCACAAGCACATTACAAATATTGTTTCCTCTGCATCTAAAAAACTTGGTTTTTCTCTTTCGCTCGCAGCGTTACTTTTCTTCCAAACAGCTGCTCACTCTGTATAAATCTCAGATCTGCCCAGCCATGGAATATTGTTCCCACATCTGGGGTGGTGCCCCCAAAACCTCTCTCAGGCTTCTTGATTCCATTCAGAAGAGGGCAGTTAGGTTAATTAATGATTCATCTCTAACAGAGTCTCTCCACTCGATGTCTCGTAGACGTACTGTTTCTGCTGCATGCCTGTTGTACAGATACTTCCGTGGGCACTGTTCTTCTGAATTGGCTTCTATAATTCCCGCTCTCTCTTTCAAAACAGTCTGAACACGTGCCGCCACCAGCCAACATCCATTTGTTGTCCAACTTCAAACTCACAGAACCAACTTTTCATCTTCCTCGTTTATTCATTCAACTGCCGTTTTCTGGAACAAGCTTCCTTCATATGTATTTCCTGAAAATTACAGTCTACAGAAGTTCAAGTCCAATGTCAACCTTCTTTCGTCTTCTCAATCTCCAACCCAAGCATGGTACTAAGTACCATAGGTTCTAATACTTCTCGTGTTTGGGGTTTACATTAAAAAACATAAAAAAATTCTCTTTTTCAGATAAAAAGGCACCTCTGTAGCCAGGTGGGCAGGAGCAGCAGTGCATAGCATACGCTTCTTGATTAGACCGGGGTTCGAGCCCGTGACCATCAAATACGGAGGATACGGAAAGGTCTGGGAATAACCACCGCATATCCCCGAAGCAATATGGCCTTAGTTGCTAATGATCCTAAAAACCAAATAACAATAACAACATCAGATAAAAATGCATACAAGGAACCATAAACATAAATTGAAAAAGGATGCTATGAGATAAATGTGCGAAAATTTACTTTCAGCCAAAGAAAAGTGATTTTTGGAGTGGATAGACAGATGAGGTAGGCAGCTGCTTTTTTTTTCTTTTTTGGCTGAACCTGTATAAGCTTAAGCTTGCTTCCTTGAATCATTTGCCAGTACTAATAATAATATGTTTTGTTTAAGGTTTTTATAAAAATAAAAGAAAAAAAAAAATTATACCAATATCAGTCTTCCAGTTTCACTTTTCAACCATTCCATGATACACAAAGCAATTTATACTGAATAGAACTGTGTAATTAACTGTTAAAAAAGTGATAAGCATGATGAAAATATTCTCTTTTACAAAAAAGCTCACAGAAACCAAAAATCTACAAACAAAAATGTAATTTTTTTTATTGATGTTAAATGAGCATATGCAAGGTTTTGATTATTTAGTTGGGCTTTTCTGTGTTTTCTATTTATAGCATTACTAGCACTGTACTGTAAATTGGTTTCTCTGTAAACAATTGCCTCATTTGGAAGCATATGTTCGCTATGGGTTGTGCATAAATTTTCAGTATATTTTTGTGAAAAAAAAACATCTATTTCAGCACAAAATTACAGCTATAATATTTACTTCACATGTCAAAGAACAAAAATGGCAATTTTGCACCTTTGTTTTTAATAAAGCTATACACCAAAATAAGTATTTGTAATTCTGAAGGAATTTCAATGAAATTTCAGTTTGAATGTTTTTCATTTAAGTAAATTTAGAATATAAGAAATTAACAGTTTTGTAAGTTTTGTTTTTATAAAACTGCTATAACTTAGCATTTAACATTAAACTTTTACCTAATAAATCAAATGGTATCAAAACTGCAAAGCTCTAAAAAAAAAAAGTGCTGAATTAAATTTGCTCTGTTATAGATGAGATTAATTTTTCATGGAGCAATTTCACTTCTTTATTTCATTTATTTATTTTTTTCGTTTTGTTTTGTAAATTATTTGTTGCAGCAAGCACAGTAGTTAAGATCACTATCCTTTCATGCCTGGGTTTGCAACCTGTTGAGACAGGAGGAACCATTATTGCTTTTTTAAATATATATATATTTTTTTTCACATTGTTGCTTAACAAACAAACTAATGGAATATGATGAATGGAATATGATGAAATATGAACTGCTCAATTGTTCAAGCTACGTGCACAAAGTCTCCTAGCTAAGTCTTCAAGAAGGTGGGAGATCAGTAAAGAAGCATATAGCTAATATAGTGGCTGCTAAAAACAAAGGTTTAAATTCGACTCCTCTGCCTACTTCAGAGTTATGTCAAGTATTTAAATTAAAAAAAAAAAAATCTTTATTTTTTTCCCTGATAAAAATATACTGTAAATGGATAAAGGTTGCTATGCTGATGTTGTTTATAAACCCACAACTGAAATTCATTTCTAGCCTAATGCTTCATGTAAGTACTGCAGGACTCAAACTCTTTTGAGTTCCTCAAAGCTAACTATCAGTGAGTCACCAATTCTGCTCACGAAGAGCAACGTATAATCCAGAGAACCTAAAAATACTTAATTCTAAAACCGTATGTATTACACGTTACTGTATGCACTTCGAACTTTGAATGTATAATAATTTTTTTTTATTATTCAGTGTCCTTGTTTATTATTATTATTATTCAGTCTCCACCTTGAATATCAGCAGTCAAAAGGAAGAAAAATGTGGGGGAGGGGACTGTGAATGTGTTGGTTGGCCTGCTCAGATACTGATTTATTGGCTTTTTAATACGATGTATTATTGGTTTTTTAATGTATTTTAGAAAATTAGAAAGAAACAAATCTTAGGAACAACTGTTGACTTTGATTTAGTGAGATATTAGAAATTAGTTAAGAAAATAGAAATATACACACCAATTCTCCATATTATATGCTGTATTCTGCTATTAGCATGGTCACTAGCTATGCTTTCACTCCCAAGCTTCATCTTCACTAAAGAAACCAAACCTAATTTAAAATTGAACAGTTGAGTCCACAACAGAAATGTGTATATGATCACTTTTATTCAGAGGATCTTAATCTACTATGGATGAAGATAACATATCACCTAAAGTTAGGAACTTAATAATAAATTTACTTACTACTTATGCATATTAAGTCTGAGCAGTATATCACAATAAAATAATCTACAGCAAAATCTCAATTAATCAAGACTATCTAGATCAAGGCCTAGATAAATGAATACATGGTCAAGAAGCACAAATAAAATTGATAAAGACTATGCAGGTGAAGAAATACAAAGTATTTCCAAAAATATTCTCCAGTGTTAATTGAATATATTTATTTTATTACATACAGCAGTGTTCAACAGCTTGTCTCTGAACTCAACAGTTTTGGAAGAGTGAAAATTTTTCATCAACATCCAAAACATTCTGTAGTAGTTTCTGGAGAAAAAAATAATCCATTATTCTGACAACAGTTCCTTCAACAATGATGTTCACATGTGCTCAATTTCTTGCTTCAAATTCTTGAGCTGTTTCATGAGTTCAGATCTGTCAAATATGGTGGCCTGGACCATCCATACCCAAACCATGCAAGAAATTGATTAAACACACCGAAAACACATAATACAGCATTTACTATCAGCAATTAAGCTCCACTCTATTGGGGGGGGGGGGGGGTTGGAATTGACACATACCTGAAAGAAATAAAATAAATCCTTATTTTCTCCTTGTTATTCAAGGAAAGTGAAAAACTGGTATAATGTTATTAGGAGACAAAATATCACACAGCATTTCTGAGGATATGAATGACCCTTTCTGATATGCACATCTGCTGCCTTTTTCATCATGATGTAAACCACTATAGAATAATTATTTTTCATTATTATTATTTAAAAAGAAACAGAAAACCCGAAAGCTCTAAAAAAAAAAAAAAAATCCCCCCCCACCCACCACAAAAGAGTCTTATGGCCACTTTCATGCTCAAAGATATTTCTTCAATTAGGCTAAATTATTTTGCTAAATTAAATTATAAAGGGACAAGTACTTTCTCAGCATCCATTCTCTCCATGTTCAGGACACGTGATGTGAAATCATGGTCAAATTATGTGACCACATTTTTTACTCTACTTGCTGTTCTAATGCAGATTTATTTAACAAATATTTACAGTGCTCTCACCTCAGTTACACGTGCACATTACAAATAAATTTAAAAAATTAATTTCTTGAGTGATCAATTTGCTATATTGGTCCTTGAGGTTGTCACAGACATTCTCTCAGATATGCCAGACAAGCTGTTCTTGCTACCTGGGAGTCTAAAACGCTGATGGAACTGATATTTGGGTGACACTCAAGTCAAAGTGGACCCAATTTCGGCGAAGTCCAGACGGTCTATGACAGCCAAATCCTCTGCTTGCACCTTCACGATGGTGGGACTGTTAGTAATCCTGGGTATAACCTTCATGCACAAGTACATGGTGGGTGAGAACCCAGGTGTGAACCAACGTAAGCAGGGGTCGAGGTGTGGCGCCCACACCACATGGAGGAACGCTGCCCCCTCTATGTTACCAGGCAGTACTAGGTGGTAGATGACTCTCATCAACCGGTGAAATACCACCACTTTGCTTATTGGGGGCTTGAAGTGGTGGAACCCATGTTTAGTCTCTAGAGCTAAGTTCCGGCCAACCCTTCCCTATCTCTTCCATCATGCAGTATGATTGATGATTTTTGAGGTTATGATGAATGCCGTGGCGAGATCCAATATTCCTTACATTTCGAGGGTACAGCTCTAAAACGGTGTTCGCAGGCCGGCCGCTAGTTAGTACACCGGACTGAACCTATTGGTAACTCTCTAGGAAGCTTCCGGATCAGCTAGTGTATAATCTTGCTACCTCTACTCTGCCAGATAGTGACTGAAGGGAGTCCGAGTAGTGTGTATGCGGGGAGCATTGTCGAGGCCACGTTATGTCAAGGATCTGGGTATATTCTTACCACATGTACGCCATATCCAAAAATTTCATTACTTCATACAGCATGCCCCACCCACTTTTTCTTACTATTGAATACACCATGAATTGTCAAAATAATAGAGCAAGCTTATCTGCGAAAAGATCTAAACCTCCCAAGGACTTCCTAATTCATTTCACAAATATACATGGTCTCAATTCTAATCTCAACGATGTCCATTTCCACTTGCAGTCTTCCAAACCCCATGTACTTTTTCTGACTGAATCTCAGTTATCAGTTGATTCAACTACTGCTCATCTCAGATGTCTAAATTATTTGCTGTATGATTCCTTTCGCCTCAAAGGTGGTACTTGTGCATATGTCCGTTCTGATATTCCCTGTCAAAGACTTGGCAATTTGAAATCTCCTCTCTTTGATCTTCTCTGGCTTAAAATCTCTCTACCTCATTGTGTAAAATTCATCTGTTGTCTCTACCGTTCTCCCAACTCCACTAATCACTTGGAGCTCTTTGACTTCCTCTCTTTGCAACTTGACTTTCTCCAGCCCAACTTTCCTAACAGTGAGGTAATTTTCCTTGGTGATTTTAACGTTCACAACTCCAGCTGGCTTCCGTTTTCTAGTCACACCGACCCAGCAGGTCGAGATGCTGAGGCTTTTGCAATTACTAATGACCTAGCGCAGATTGTTAATTTACCTACAAGAATACCGGACAATCCTAATCATACAGCCAATACGCTTGATCTTTTTCTCACAAACAACCCTTCTAAGTACAAGGTTGAAGTGAGAGGTCCTTTAGGCACTTCAGATCACAACTTGGTGATTGTCTCTTCTCCAATGGAACCTTTATCTCATGGCTATTCCGAACCTCGTATTGTTTGGCATTACAAGAATGCAAAATGGGATGACCTGCGAGACTTCTTTTCTTCTTTTCCTTGGTCTGATTACTGTTTCAAAACTTCTGATGTCAACGTTTGCTCAGATCGTGTCAGTGAAATTATTCTTGCAGGAATGGAATCCTTTATCCCACACTCCACTTTAAAATCTCGTCCTTTATCTAAACCTTGGTTTTCCAATAAATGTGCTAAGGCTGTCCAAGAGAAGAACGTTGCATATCGTAATTGGCTTGTTTCTAATTCTTCAGTTTCATTTTCTGCCTACACCAAAGCTCGCAACAATTGTAAAGCAGTTATTAATCAGTCCAAACTAGAGTTTGAACAGGCTAAGAGTATAAAACTTGCTTCTTGCCCTAATGGTAGCCGAGCATTCTGGTCTCTTGCCCATCTCTGCTCCCACCTCTGTCCAAACCAGATGGTTCTGTTGTCACTTCAGCCAAGGATAAAGCTGACCTGCTAGCGTCCCATTTTTCTTCGAGCTCATGTATTAATGATCTTGGTAAAACACCTCCCATCATTCCTAACACGCTCCATTCAATGCCTGCTGTGGTCTTCCGTCAAAAGGATATCAGAAGGATTTTGATGAATCTTGATGCTAAGAAAGCTCCAGGTCCTGATGGTATTTCTCCACTTGTTCTCAAAACCTGTGCTCCTGAACTTACTCCTATTCTTTGCCGCCTTTTTTCACTTTCTTATTCCAAAGGTGTTTTTCCTTCTGCTTGGAAATTTGCTCATATCCAGCCAGTTCCTAAAAAGGGTGACAAATCCCTCCCATCCAATTATCGTCCCATTGCAATTACTTCTACTCTTTCTAAAGTAATGGAGAAATCAATTAACCGCCAACTCTTAAACTACCTAGAAACCTTCCGTCTGATCAACGATCGCCAGTATGGATTCCGTCAGTGTCGATCCACTGGTGATATTCTGGCTTATGTTACCCATTTATGGACTAATTCAATGGAAAGGTTCGGTGAAACACAAGTAGTTTCTCTTGACATCTCAAAGGCTTTTGATCGTGTTTGGCATAAAGGTCTTCTAAACAAGCTTCCATCTTATGGTTTGCCAACTGTTTTTAGTAATTGGTTATCCAGTTTTCTCTCTGATCACTCACTGAGGGTGATGGTAGATGGCTCTCTGTCTTCTAACTTCTCCAGTAATGCCGGTGTCCCCCAAGGTTCAGTTCTTTCCCCCACTCTTTTCCTCTTGTATATCAATGACCTTCTTCCATTGACTGGAAATCCTATCCATAGTTTTGCCGATGATAGCACATTGCATTCAACTTTCCATTTTGAGAAACCTTGTCCAGCTCAATCAGCTTCAAGTTCTCGAAAATCTGCTGCCAATTCCTTAAATGCCGATCTTCAGGTAATTCTCCAGTGGTGCAAAGACAACTTAGTTGATTTCAACCCTTCTAAAACTCAATCTTGTCTTATATCTCGAAAAAAGGATTCTTCTGCTCCTATGCTTTTCTTTAGTGACACTCCGATTTCTAGGCAAAATGATATATCTCTTTTGGGGATTACCCTGACTTCTAATCTCTCTTGGCACAAGCACATTACAAATATTGCTTCCTCTGCATCTAAAAAACTTGGTTTTCTCTTTCGCTCTCGGCGTTACTTTTCTCCCAAACAGCTGCTCACTCTGTATAAATCGCAAATCCACTCTGCCATGGAATATTGTTCCCACATCTGGGGTGGTGCCCCAAAAACCTCTCTCAGGCTTCTTGATTCCATTCAGAAGAGGGCAGTTAGGTTATTGGATGTTGGCTGGTGGCGGCACGTGTTCGGACTGTTTTGAAAGAGAGAGCGGGAATTATAGAAGCCTCTTCTACAGATACTTCCATGGGCACTGTTCTTCTGAATTGGCTTCTATAATTCCCGCTCTCTCTTTCAAAACAGTCCGAACACGTGCCGCCACCAGCCAACATCCATTTACTGTCCAACTTCAAACCCACAGAACCAACTTTTCATCTTCCTCATTTATTCATTCAACTGCAGTTTTCTGGAACAACCTTCCTTCATACGTATTTCCTGAAAATTACAATCTACAGAAGTTCAAGTCCAATATCAACAAATATCTTCTTTCGTCTTCTCAACCTCCAACCCAAGCACGGTACTAAGTACTATAGGTTATAATACCTCTCGTGTTTGGGGTTCTCATAAAAAAAAAAAAAAAAAATATCCGTTTCTAATACCATTCTGAATTTTTGCTTTAAATTACAAATATTTATATTATAGACATATAGTTATCTCTTATATACATGATAGTCCATCCAATATAATCAATCTTTAGCTCAAGATGTCATACCTAAAATTTTTAAAAATATAGTTGTTTCCAAATATCTCAACCTTCCTGAACATTGGATTTCCTTTCTATCCTATTAACTTACCATTCCTAATAATCCTGGATAAGATTTTACTACAAGAATTATATTTCTTATTTCTTATTATTTCTTATTATATTCATATTTCTTATCATTAGGCTAATTTCCTTTTCTCATGGGTTATAATGTAAAAAACTTGCCTTGTGAATCATATTCACCCATCTTCAATGCTTTTACAAGTCTTATGATTAAGAATAGGACAAATAGGACATTTTACTATGTTAAACTAAATTAACATTATATTATGCACCAATTAGGATCTCAATCTGAAAATTATAGGAAATGGAAAACACATTACCTAAAGGAAATATATGGAGGGTGCTGTAGTGGGCTAGTAAAAATGATTTCTCATAAACAGTCATCTGTAATTTTGATATCACTAATTCCATACGACTCTGCCTCACTTGCACAGCCTCTTATCTATATCAAGGGTTTTTGTTCAGTAGACAGATGCAAAGTACTTGTTCAATTCAGATGCAACATCAGTTGGGTTGTCTAAGACTTTCCCCACACCTTGTTTACACAATTCCCTCATACAAAAACTTAAATAATTGGTTTTCACGATTGTCATAATTAAGTTTTATTATTGTGTGTATTTTTTGGGTATCTTGTAATATGAATGGAAGTGGAGCGATGCAGAAGTAACTATTATTCTTCATGTTGACCTCAGTTAAGTAAAACCAGACTGCTCAGAAAAAAAAAGCCTTGGAGTAAAGCTAGGTGGTAAGTTTAAAATAATTTGGAGTCGTACTGTATATTAGTATCACTTTAAGCTCTATTTTTTTATTTTTCTTAATTTTTTTTTTTTTTCATTAACATGATTTGCACATATAAAATGGCATTATTTTATAGGGCGATTCGAAAGTCCTTATGTACCTGTAATAACAATAATATAACAAATATATTATTAATGAATGAATAGCTGTCAGGGTTCTTGAGCACTCCTCTTGTTTAGATCCCCTCCACCCAGTGGTGGAGAGGATCTAATCAGTTATACTAATAGAGGCAGCAAAAGAGGTAAGTAGATCTTTAGCAATGATTATGAAGTCTCATTAGTTCATCTGACATCCATTTAGGCCTAAACCTTGAACAGTATTTCTTAGTTGGTATGAAAAGCCTATTATCTTCCAAGATTAATTCCTTGAATGCTTCTCACTTAGAATTTGCTGTTGGTAACACCATCAGTTGGTCCCACTGTACAGAATTTAATAACTGTCTGAGACCACTGTAGTCACCTTTACGAAAGCAAAAACCCGTCCCTTTACACTGACGGTAGCTACACCTTTGAGTAAATCCCACATCAGTACGCTGTGATCACTGCCACCTAGTCGTTCGTTTATCTGCAGATTCTTAATGCATGAATAATCACTACTGATAATCAAATCAAGAGTATTACTCCCTCTGGTTGCCTCTCGAACATGCTGCTATAGAAAACAATCATCCTATAAATCCACAAGCCTTGCTAGTGTGCGTGTGACCAACCTACAAGTTCCAGTCTATATCTAGGAAGTTAAAATCCCCCATTATAAGACATTCTGATTTACTGTACCACTCTATTTCTCTGTACAATCGTTTGTTGTTCTCATCAGAGTCATTAAGCCTACAACACACTTCTACTCTCAATTTTGCTTTCCCAGTGCTTATGTCACACCAAACTGACTCAACACTACACTGTCCACCCATGTAAACTGGATGCACTTCCTTAGATTGTGTTTCTCAACTAACAGCATAACCCCTCTTTCCTTTCTGTATGCATTGCACTCTCCAAATTCCAATTCTGCATTCCTTACATCTGTGCGACACCACGTCTCTGATATCCCAACAATATTTGCCTTTGATGGCTTGACCTGCACTTCAAATTCATCAAATTTATTTACTATACTCCTAGTATTGGTGTACATGCAAGTATACATACACCTATTCTTACTCTTAGTTACCCTGACACAGCCGATATTGGGATAAAGGGGTGGTTTAGTGGAAAACACAATAAGTGGTTATCAATGGGTACGACTCTTCTTGGGCTAATGTTATTAGTGGAGTTCCTCCCCCAGGGTCAGTGCTGAGCTCACTACTGTTTTCTATATTTATTAAATGATATTGATGGGACCTCATGTCTAACTGTGCAGATGATACAAAAGTTGATAAAGGTAGGTAATCACAGATAAAGGATATGCTACTGCAACAAGATCTTCACAAATCAAACTCAAGTTTAATATTGAGAAATGCAAGTTACTTTATATGGGGGTAAAGTAATCCCTGAGACACACTTAGGGCAGTGAAGAATGAAAGAGACCTGGGAGTAAATGTGCAGTCAGATATGAAATTTTCTGAGAAATGCAAACAGGTTGCTCGCACAGCAGAAGGGGTTCTGACAATGTCATATGGGAATTTTACTAGCAGGAACAGGGAGGTGATAATCCCTGTATAAGGAAATGGTCAGACCACATCTTGAATACTGCATACAGGTCTGGGAGCTTGATTTTAGGAATTATACACTACAGTATAATTCAGGCACACCATCGTTTTATGTTGTTTAACCTATTTATCACCTGTTTCTATGCCTGCCACACGGTGCTTGAACATTCTGACTAACATCTAATGAAATGTACACCTGTTCAAACCTGCTGATGAGAGACTTATGTCTTACCGTATTATTTGCCTATTGATTGAAAATAATTTCTACTCCAAAAATCAATTTGGCTTTTGTCCTGGAGTTGGTACTGAAGGTGCTTTGTTTCACTTACACACAACATAAATACTCCTTAGCCATATTTGTTAACTTCGAGGGCACTTTTGACACATTTATGTTGCTTCCAACTTCCAGGCTGTTTATAGACAAATTAATTGTGGTTGCCCACAAGGTTCTATATTTGGTCCACTGATCTGGAATTTGGTTTTAAAATAGTGGCTGCTTAAACAATACAACGATTATCAATCAATGGTATATGCAGCCGATCTTGTCCTTTTTTTGCTATGCAAACTCCTGGGTTCAGACAGAAACTCAAGCTAATAGCATCTTACAGGACTTATCAGAATGGGCTAAAGCTAAAAACTTCAACACACAAAACTTCAATGATGGTATTTAAAGGTTCTTTACCTAATAACAGGCCTCCCTTAATTAAACTTAATGGCTCCAGTATTCCCTATATAACTAAAACCAAATATCTTGGATGAATTATAGATAACCATCTGATGTTCTACTCTCATTTATCCTTTTTTATAAGATAATTCGAAAAAAATTTGATGCTATAATAATCAGAATCACTCACCATGATTGGGGCCCCTTAGTCAAAAAACATTAACCACTCTCTACAAGGCTGTCATTCTGCCTATTGCTACATATGCAGCTGCTGCCTGGTTTACTCGGACCAGCTTTCCACTTTTGAAAGTATGCTATGCACATTACAATAGTTTTCTTTTACTTTTATCAAGAAGTTGTAGAACTGTCTTGACTCCTGCATTACAAGTATTGTCTAGTTGACTTATACTTAGCTTTTTGAGGATTTTGCTATTTCATTAAAAAGAATATCCCTCTTGGCTTTGATGGAATCCAAATCGATCACTCTAAAGGTCTGAAAAGAGAAAAAATTCACTGTCCTCAATATTATGTCAAGGTGGCAGCAATGTTGGGCTGACTTCCATAAGGGTCAAGTCACTAAATCTTTTATCAGTGATGTTAATTTTGTCAATAAAAGTAACCTGAAGTGGTTTTTGCCAGATTTATATTCTTGTTTCCCTCTTACGGGGCATAGATCTATAAATGCAAAATGGCCTCAATATAATCTTTCCAATTCCGATCTCTGTTTTTATGGAGAGGTTCAGACTTGCGGGCACATTTCTATTTACATCTTTATTCATGATGATTTTCATCAACTCCTTTTTCTAACGCCGGCACAATCTTATGAAATCAGCAACCTGTGTTTCGTTTAAACGAGACTAATTTTATTTACTTTCAAAATTATGCCTCTTCGACTCAGAAGCAGTAGTAGTAGGGTTTTTTTTTTTTTTTTATGTAAACCCCAGACACGAGAGGTATTAGAACCTATAGTACTTAGTACCATGCTTGGGTTGGAGGTTGAGAAGACGAAAGAAGATATTTGTTCACACTGGACTTCAACTTCTGTAGACTGCAATTTTCAGGAAATACATATGAAGGAAGGTTGTTCCAGAAAACGGCAGTTGAATGAATAAATAAGGAAGAGAAAAGTTGGTTCTGTGAGTTTGAAGTTGGACAGTAAATGGATGTTGGCTGGTGGCGGCACATGTGTTCGGACTGTTTTTAAAGAGAGAGTGGGAATTATAGAAGCCAATTCAGAAGAACAGTGCCCATGGAAGCATCTGTAGAAGAGGCATACAGCAGAAACAGTACGTTTATGAGACAGCGAGTGGAGAGAGACCGTTAGAGATGAATCATGAATTAACCTAACTGCCCTCTTCTGAATGGAATCAAGAAGCCTGAGAGAGGTTTTGGGGGCACCACCCCAGATGTGGGAACAATATTCCATGGCAGGGCAGATTTGTGATTTATACAGAGTGAGCAGCTGTTTGGAAGATTGGTTGGTTCGTTGTTTTGTTGTTTATTGGCGCATTGACAATGGAGATCATAGTGTGTCACTATTTGGAAGAAAAGTAATGCCGAGAGCGAAAGAGAAAACCAAGTTTTTTAGATGCAGAGGAAGCAATATTTGTAATGTGCTTGTGCCAAGAGAGATTAGAAGTCAGGGTAATCCCCAAAAGAGATACAGGTGACCCCCACTTAACGCTGATAATTCGTTCCGGAAAAACAGAGCGCTAAGTGAATCCGCGCTAAGCAAGCACCGCATTCCCATAAGTTATGTATTTGTGAGTTGTGGTCGGTGCCATAGGATATTTCGTAATCAATAATAAACGGTAGTGAAAAGATGCACAAATGTCGGTCAAAATATTTAATATTCAAATATTTGTACACATAAAATATTCTGAATTACATACATATATAATTATGTGGTAACTACTTACATATCAAAAGTAATCTTAAAATTCCAATTAAAATAATGAATTTAATTGATTTAATTTAATTGATGAATTGAATCATGAAAAATGTGGGGATTTTGGGTTGAATTTTGGCCCCCTTCCAAATAAACTAAAAGGGGTATTAATTTTAAATCCCCGCAACGTTACCACACAACAATAAAGCCAACCGATCCTTCGCCGCTTTGAAAGCTTGCATGTTTTTTCTTCTTTCAATATGAAACTTCTTTCAGGCATTCGTTTCCACAAAAGTCCTGCTTCATCTATGTTAAAAACTTGTTGGGAAGAATAACACACAATACCCCTCTTCAATAATTTTAACAAGTTCTTTTTTGAAAGTTTCGGCTCCTTGAACTGCACTAGCGGCTTCTCCCTGGATTTTAAATCTATTCAACCAGCCCTTATCAGTTTTAAATGGTTCCACATTTTTTTTTTTTAGGCAAGTTTTCTTCAGATCATCATATTGGCTAATCTCTCTCTCTCTCTCTCTCTTTTTTTTTTTTTAATATTTAACTTAACTGCATTAACTGAATTCTGCATTGGAATACTATCTTCAATAAAATTAGTCTTTCCATTTCAATCCTAATAGCCGGCCTAGCCCTAGTTGCTTGCAGTGGAACAGCTATCTTTCCCGCTGCTAAAATTAATTCTTTATTTTTTTATAATTGTTCTTACAGCTAAAGTTGCAAGTCCTAAATTATGGCACACATCCGCTTGTCTTTGACCAGAATCGATTCGCTTCAAAACGTCTAATTTAATTTTTAAATTCAGTCTGTTTTTTATATTTATAGTCTTCGTACTGCGCCCAGACATTGTTGCTTTTTCATTCCTATTGGTCATTATTAGCTCTTCAAACATGTAACTGCATTGGTTGCATTAATTTTATGATACAATGTTCAAGTAAACTGTTCGTTACGCACGATGTCTAATACTGTACTGAGTGATGACTAGACTTCGGATAAATGCATATAACGCAAATATTACAAGAAATATACTTGATCATTTTTTAAAATGTTGATCTCGGAACTACGTAACAAGTCACTGTACTGCAATTAAATTAGTGTGCGAGAAAATTTCTCAAGTCAGCGTGGGAAACGTTTTAATTCTGTTTTGCTATTAATTTTCAAGCTATCGACTCCATCAAATGAAATGATTTCATTAAATATGCCAAAAATGCAATCTGTAAAAGAGCGTTATAGTGATCTGTGACAGTGTTATAGTGAGATACGGGTTATAATATAAGAACAGCGTTAGAGCGAATCAGCATAAAGCAAACCGCGTTATAACAGGGGCCTGCTGTATATCATTTTGCCTAGAAATCGGAGTGTCACTAAAGATAAGCATAGGAGCAGAAGAATTCTTTTTGCAAGATATAAGACAAGACTGAGATTTAGAAGGGTTGAAATCAACTAAATTGTCTTTGCCCCACTGGAGAAATACCTAAAGATCAGCATTTAAGGAATTGGTAACAGATTTTCGAGAAGCTGATTGAGCAGAACAAGTTTCTCAAAATGGAAAGTGGAATGCAATGTGCTATCATTGGCAAAACTATGGATAGGATTTCCAGTCAATGGAAGAAGGTCATTAATATACAAGAGTTTCCTCTTGTATATTATTTGTAAGAGTGGGGGAAAGAACTGAACCTTGGGGGACACCGGCATTAGTAGAGAAGTTAGAAGACAGAGAGCCATCTACCATCACCCTCAGTGAGCGACCAGAGAGAAAACTGGATAACCAATTACTAAAAACAGTTGGCAAACCATAAGATGGACGCTTGTTTAGAAGACCTTTATGCCAAACACGATCGAAAGCCTTTGAGATGTCAAGAGCAGCTACTTGTGTTTCACCGAACCTTTCCATTGAATTAGTCCATAAATGGGTAACATAAGTCAGAATATCACCAGTGGATCGACACTGGTGGAATCCATACTGGCGATCGTTGATCAGACGGAAGGTTTCTAGGTAGTTTAAGAGTTGGCGGTTAATTGATTTCTCCATTACTTTATAAAGAGTAGAATTAATTGCAATGGGACAATACTTGGAGGGCAGGGATTTATCAGCCTTTTTAGGAACTGGCTGGATATGAGCAAATTTCCAGGCAGAAGGAAAAACACCTTTGGAATAAGTAAGTGAAAAAAGGCGGCAAAGAATAGGAGTAATTTCAGGAGCACGGGTTTTGAGAACAAGTGGAGAAATACCATCGGGACCTGGAGCTTTCTTAGCATCAAGATTCGTCAAAATCCTTCTGACATCCTTTTGAAGGAAGACCACAGGAGGTATTGAATGGAGCATGTTGGGAATGGTGGGAGGTGTTTTACCAAGATCATTAATACATGAGTTGGAAGAAAAATGGGATGCTAGCAGGTCAGCTTTATCCTTAAATGAAGTGACAACAGAACCATCTGGTTTTGACAGAGGTGGGAGCAGAGATGGGCAAAAGTGATGGCCAATAGCTTTGGCAAGAGACCAGAATGCTCGTCTACCATTAGGGCAAGAAGCAAGTTTTCTACTCTTAGCCTGTTCAAACTCTTGTTTGGACTGATTAATAACTGCTTTACAATTGTTGCGAGCTTTGGTGTAGGCAGAAAATGAAACTGAAGAATTAGAAACAAGCCAATTACGATATGCAACATTTTTCTCTTGAACAGCCTTAGCATGGAAAACCAGGGTTTAGATAAAGGATGAGATTTTAAAGTGGAGTGTGGGATAAAGGATTCCATTCCTGCAAGAATAATTTCACTGACGAGATCTGAGCAAACGTTGACATCAGAAGTTTTGAAACAATAATCCAAAACAAGCTAAAGAAGAAAAGAAGTCTCACAGGCCGTCACATTATGCATTCTTGTAATGCCAAACATGAGGTCAGGAATAGCCATGAGATAAAGGTTCCATTGGAGAAGAGACAATCACCAAGTCGTGATCTGAAGTGCCTAAAGGACCTCTCACTTTGACCATGTACTTAGAAGGGTTGTTTGTGAGAAAAAGATCAAGCGTATTGGCTCTATGATCAGGATTGTCCTGTATTCTTGAAGGCAAATGAATAATCTGTGCAAGGTCATTAGTAATTGCAAAAGCCTCAGCATCTCGACCAGCTGGGTCGGTGTGACTAGAAAACGGAAGCCAGCTGTAGTTGTGAATATTAAAATCACCAAGGAAAATTACCTCAATGTTAGAAAAGTTGGACTGGAGAAAGTCAATTTGCAAAAAGAGGAAGTCAAAGAGCTCCAAGTGATTAGTGGAGATGGGAGAACGGTAGACACAACAGATGAATTTGACACAATGAGGTAGAGAGATTTTAAGACAGAGAAGATCAAAGAGAGGAGATTCCAAATTGCCAAATCTCTGACAGGGAATATCAGAACGGACATATGCACAAGTACTACCTTTGAGGCGAAAGGAATCATACAGCGAATAATTTGGGCAGTTGAGATGAGCAGTTGTTGAGTGAACTGATAACTGAGATTCTGTGAGGAAAAGTAAATGGGGTTTGGCACATTGCAAGTAGTGGCATGTGTTGCAAGAAAACAAGTATATGAGCTTATGCAGCAAAAAAAAAAATAACTTACAAAACAATCCCCTCTAAATGTTTGTCCAGTTCCTCCTTATATTTATTTTACCTATCAACTTCCACAACGACATATGGAAGTTTGTTCCAGCAATTAACCACCCGCTGGCTAAAGGCAAATTTCCGTACATCTATTGTACATCTGTCCTTCCTCAATTTCAATTTATGCCCCCTGAGGTTCATAATCTGAACAATTGGAAGAATCTCATCAGAATTCAGCATGCTCAACCCATTCAAGGTCTTATACACCTCAATCAGAACCCCTTGCAGGTGCCTAGTCTCCAGCTGCTGCAATTTGCAGAACTTAAGCCTCTCCTGGTAAGAGGATCCCTTCATTCGCCTCACCAATCTTGTTGCCCTTCTCTGTACATGCTCAAGCAAATCTACATTCTTCCTAAAATGAGGCCTCCAGACCTGCAATGCAGTACTCAAGGCATGGCCTGACCATTGCCTTATACAGAGGGACAATCACCTCCTTTTCCCAGCTAGAAAAATTCCTGTATATCATTGATGACAACATCCCATGACATGCCCTGGCAGCCTGTCTGCATTGCTCAGAAAACTTCATATCTGACAGCACAATTACTCCCAGGTCTTTTTCATTTTCTACCACCTTAAGTGTAGTACCAAACAGTTGGTACATTTCTTTGGGATAACTCCTACCCATATGCAGTACTTTGCATTTTTCAAAGTTAAACTTCAGTTGCCACTTCTCAGCCCATCTGCCCGAATTTTTTAGATCCTGTTGCAGTAAAACACTTCCATTACTGTCATTAACAAACCCTGCCAACCTTTGTATCATCTGCAAACTTCGATACTAAGCCTGATACACCTTGATCAATATCATTGATAAATATACAAAACAACAGTGGACCCAACACTGAACCCTGTAGGACTCCACTAATAACATTAGTCCACGAAGAGCAGCACCCATTGATTACTACACTGTCTTCTCCCACTCAACCATCCTTTTATGCTTTGCAGCAGCTTAACCTTAATACCATTCTGCTCCAATTTGTACAGTAGTCTTCCATGCGCAACAGTGTCAAAAGCTTTCCTGAAATCCAAGTATATGATATCAAAATTATTTTTTGCATTCAGTTCCTTTGTAACCACATCATAATAACCAAATTTGTCAGACAAGACTTTCCCTTAACAAACCCATGCTGTGTCTGAATTTTTGCTGCAGTCTTGTCTAGATGATCCTGCAATACATCTTTAATCAGTGACTCCATTATTTTACAAGGAACAGAAGTTAAACTAACTGGTCTATAATTACTCGTGTCACCCTTTGATCCCCCTTTGTGAATTGGGGATACATTTGCACATCTCCAGTCTGTGGAGACCTACCCTGAGTCCAAGGATGCTCTCATAATTATGGCTAAGGGTTTGCTTACTTCCTTTGCCGCCTCCTTTAATATAACTGGATAGATCCTATCCACCTCAGGTGCCTTTCTTATGTTTAACTTCAACAATTTTTCCTCCACTTTGTTTTCAGTTATTACAAAATCATTAAGCACCCTGTTATAATTTGATAACCTTGTGGCATTTTCAAACCTTAATAACTCCTCATGTGTGAATGTAGATGCAGAATACTCATTCAGTTTGTTTGCTATCTGAGCAGGATCATCAACAGTCGAACCATCGATATCAAGTGGACCAATCAGATTCATCCTCTTCCTTTTAGAGTTGATATAAGTAAAGAAATCCTTGCTGTTTTTCTTAGCATCCTTTGCCAAAGATTTCTCGTAATGTGCCTTCGCCTGCCTAACCTCCTTTGTGAATTGATTACAGATTAGCTTATATATATCATAGCCTTCTGTGTCGCCTGATAATTTTTATGCATGCCATGCATTTTTTTTTTCTCTGCCACCATTTAGGCCTAAACCTTGAACAATATTTCTTAATAGGTACAAAACGTTTAGTAGCTTCCACTATTAATTCCTCGAATGCTTCCCACTTAGAATTTGCTGTTGGTAACATCACCAGTCGGTCCCACGGTACAGAATTTAAAAACTGTCTGAGACCACTGTAGTCACCTTTACGGAAGAAAAGACCCCGTCCTTTACCCCTGATGGTAAAATTATATCTTTAAGGAAATCCTACATCAGTACCCTTTGATCACTGCCACCTAATGGTTCCTTTATCTGCAAATTCTTAATACACGAATGATCACTGCTGATAACCAGATCAAGAGTATTACCCTCTCTGGTTGCCTGTAGAACATGCTGCTGCAGAAAACAATCATCCAATAAATCCACAAAAGTCTTACTAGTGTGCGAGTGACCAACCCACTAAGTTCCAGTCAATATCTGGGAAGTTAAAATTCCCCATTATAAGACATTCTGATTTACTAGCCCACTCTATTTCTCTGTACAATTGTTCATTGTACTCATTCCAGTTATTAGGCCTATAATACACTCCTACTCTTATATCTGTATGACACCACGTCTCTGCTATCCCAACAATCTGCCTTTGATGTCTTGACCAACACTTCAAATTCATCAAATTTATTTACTATACTTCTGGCATTGGTATTCATGTACCTATTCTTATTATTAGTTACCCTAACACATCCCATATACCCACCTGTTTCACGATGACTGCCATCAGTCCCTGAAACCCCCAACACATCTTGCTCCAGGCTGCTGCTTATTCTAATAGAAGTAGTGCAAG
The DNA here is from genome assembly GCF_048544385.1 of Mastigoproctus giganteus. NCBI lineage: Eukaryota > Metazoa > Arthropoda > Arachnida > Uropygi > Thelyphonidae > Mastigoproctus > Mastigoproctus giganteus. The sequence continues at coordinate 81,417,009 of NC_143580.1, forward strand.
AATCATCTACACCTCTGCCTGCGGCTACTGTTAATCTTATTAATCCGAATATTTGCTTAGCAAATATTCTCGCTTTGCTTTGCTTATCTAATTAGCAACTAAGTGTATCCCATCCCTGTAGAAGCAGTCTCCCCTATTAACAAGCACAGACCAGGCTTAAAAAAAATTCTATCCCTTGAGCCTGCACATTCCCTCCAGGGCCGAATTGATTGACAAGGCTCTCATCACGTACTCCTTCCTATCAGCTGGGCAGAATTGCGGACACTTTCAAATTTAACCCTAACTCATGACTTTTTTGCAATATTGACCTGTACTTGTTAAGTAAATCTGCAGATCTCCTACTCTTAACGTCATTGGTACCAACATATACAACAATATCACCCTTTGTGCCCTTAAAAGATCATATATGCTTTACAATGTCATCAACTTTTGCCCTTGGCAGACATACCCTGGTCCTATTCCATCTACCCTTTTTACACAATATATTCCCCATCTCCCTGACAATAGAGTCACCGACGATAACTAACTCCTGTGGGACCAGCACATTCTGCCTTGGAGATTGCCACTGTGTTGCCTGATGCCCAGGAGTGAGCTCTTGCGTTGAGTTGGGCAGCTGAGAGCCTGAAGGGCCCCTCATATTAATTTCTTTGAGGGCATCTACCCTACACCTCAAACTGTCATAGACGTCCGTCAGAATGCTGAGTTGACGCCTAATTTCTAGACACTCTCTGCACCTGGCGCACACACAAAGACATCCTCCTTGGCCAGATCATGTTCCGTTCCAGAGAGTTCGGCAAACATTTTACAAGTTGCACATGTTTTTAGGCTGTGAAGCGTTGGAGAATGGCCCCCCCCACCCCCTCAGTTCTCCCACAAGTCACAGCACTCCTGCCAATTTGTGCCTGTTGCTTTCCTGCTCCAGTCTGGGGCGTGATATTTTAAATTAATAAGATCAATAAATTTAATTAATTGTCAATCCAATACTATCTAATATAATCCTAAATGCAGGGATGCAAATTACGCTATATAATTTTACGTTAGAGCTACCTAGTTACCACAATTAAAGTCACCTTATGGGATACCAGTAGTGGTTCTGACTTCCTATAAAGAAACAGTTATACTAAATTTTAAATTTTATTTTATTTATTTTTTTAATATTCTATTCCTTTTTACTTTTTTATTTTTTCCTTATTTTTATTATTATTTTAATTATTTTATTATTTGTTTATTTTTTTCTGGTGCTCTTGGTTTGGGTCACTCAGAGTACAGGATTTATTGCTAGTATCCATTGGTATAGCACTACCCCCAGTGGGTGTGGGATTTCACCCTTAAGGACGGACAATGATTTTAGTGCTTGAGGTCCACCAAGTTTCATGCTTAGTTGTGGCCTACCTCCCCGTGGTGTAAACGGATGTAGAGGCTTTCCGTGTGATTGCCTTCCTTGTGATTAAGTGGCCAGAAAAAAACTAAACAAAACAACATCACACACAGCACAAACATAACACCACACACATTTCTGGCCTTTTACAGAGTTCTGTATTCATCACAGTTCAGAGTTAAACTTATGGTCAGGTGCCACTCTACATAAGATATTATACGTGTTTGTTGTTATTTGGCTCTTAGGAGCATTAGCAACTAAGGCCATATTGCTCCGGGAATATGCGGTGGCCATTCTCTTGAATTTTCTGCATCCTCCGTATTTGGTGGTGACAGGTTCGAACCCTGGTCTAATCAAGAAGCATGTGCTACGCACTGCTGCTCCTTCCCACCTGGCTACGGAGGCACCTATATTATACGTGTGTGTGTGTGCGCGCGCGCGTGCGTGCGTGCGTGCGTGTGTGTGTGTGTGTGTTATTTAAGGTGGTCCTGGCCAAAACTATAGTAATCCCGCCACATAAGATGTGTAGATATCATACTGGACAAAAGCCAATCAGTGTACTGATGTACATGTACTATTAATGTTGGGTTACGTTGTTAGTGTTGAGAGACTTGCCTCTTAACCCAGATAATTGCAACATATACAACCACAAGCACACAAATTCTAGTACACCTATCAAGGTTTCTATTAGACACATGGTGTCTAACATACGATAAAAGTATGAATTTTAAAGAATTTAAAAATTACGAGCTTTAGAAACATGTGAGCTTTAAAAACGTTATCTCGTTTTAATTTTTAATACATGAATTTAATAAGATAACTATAGAATGGAATGTGCACTTTCCTTTCTTAAGCAAATTTTAACACGTTTTTAAAGCTCATAATTTTAAAATTTATAACTACACTAAGTTGCGAATAGCTACTAATCGGAATTTAAAAGTTTCATAACCACAATGTACCTGTTATAAGTTTCATGAAACCAAGAGGATTACTATGAAGTGAGTGCTGAAAATTAAGCTATGCTATACTTATGATCTAGTTATTACATCACAGCACAAGGAATCCTTAATATTATCAGACAATAAAAGTCTTTAAGCACAGAATCAGAAAACCATGGCACAAACACACAGATTCCATATTAATTTCAAAGTTCAAAATTTATCCCTAACACATTAGAGTTGTGGGTTCATTTCAAATTAAGCTGCATCTGAATAGAGTTCCCGAACACTACAAAAAATCATTCCCTACAAATTCAGAGCAACAACTCAATCATATGTACAGCCTTTTGATAGGGTAGTTAGGACACTGTGTGTACTGTGTAATAGCTGAGGTGACAGGAAGTTCCCTTCAACTCCACACATATCTCTTGGTGGTACTAACCCTGCAGAGCCAGACAGAGTGTGTGTGGTGAAGGGTTCTATATGGTGATACTATATGTTGTATGAGTGGTCTCTGAGTTAACAGGGAGGAGCAATCACAGTGATAACTGCTCTGTCCTTTGCCAAAAGGAGATGAGCAAAAGACAGTTATTGTCATTGTATGTGTCATTGTACATTACAGATGGGGGTGGACCCTTTGCTTGGTGGGATACAGGTAAAGAGAAAGAGGAGGAGGATCTCGAAGTATGAAATAAGGGGACCCACAGCCAGGAGAAGTTCTGCCCTGCAAGGATAGAGGTGCATGGCAAGAAATCCCATGATAATAGGGATAGAAGGGGGAGGAGTTATGCTTTTGTTTAAGATGCACAAAGAATCAAAGGCACTGCACCCAGTTGACATGGGTAGCCAGTGTAATGTTGAGTCATTTTAGTGTGACATAAGCTCCAAGAAAACAACGAGAGCAGGAGTATGTTATAGGCCAAATAAATGTGACAAGTATAATTAACAATTATAGAGACAAATAGAAATGGCCAGTAAATCAGAATACTTTATAATGGCAAATTTTAACTTTCCAAATACCAACTGGAACTTGTGGATTGGTCATTCACAGCAACAGAACTTTGTGGATTTATTAAATGACTGTTTTCTACACCAGCATATTAGAGAGGCAACAAAAGAAAGCAATACTCGATCTGATCATAAACTGCAACACTTCATGGATTAAAAATCTCCAGATAAAGGAACCTCTATGTGCCACCGATCATAATATATTGATGTGGGATTTACTTAAAGATATAAGTACTGTTAAGAGAAAAGGGAAAAGGATTTTGTTTTCATAAAGGTGACTACAATGGTCTTAACAGTTTTTAAATTCTTTTCAGTGGGATTAACTGATCTTAATAAGTGCAAATTCTAAATGGGATGTGTTCTGGGCAGTAATCCTAGAAGCTACTAAGTTTTATATATCAACTAAGAGATATCATTCAAGGTTTAGACCTAAATGGATGTCTGATGAACTGAGGAGACTTGGAAGAATTTAAATTAAAAATACCACAGTAAAATAAGAAATGGGTAAGTACAATAATAACACCAAAATTTCCCAGTACAGTCAGTCCTCGTATAGCACGATAGTTGTGTTCCTAGAAACACTCGTGTAATGCAAAATCGTGCAATATAAACAACAGGCCCTATGGGAAAAATAGGGTTAGGTGCCGACCACCCAAGAATGAACACACATTTGTAACCAAAACATTACCAAACACAATAAATAATCGTAATAAAATACTTACTTATTTTATTACGACTATTATGTAATAAAATATTGCTAATGCTTTTGCTTCTATCATAAGAAAACTTGTTTTTTGTTTGATTTTCTATCCAAACAGATGACAGCCGTTCCATCTCTTCCAATTCTTTGTGTCTTAATCAAATGGATTTTAATTACACTTTGAGTTGTTCCTGCTATGAAAGTTGTTTTTATTTTCTCTGCATTCTTTGTAATTCTCGGAATTGCCTCATTTAGGTCTGTAGCACATGCAATATCACATGGTCTTTCATTTCGCTCAAAGCTTTTCACAATTTCATATTTATTCTCTATCGACAGAGGCGGACTAGCCATAAGCCTTACCGGGGAAACCCCAGTGGGCCGGAGGCCGGTTTGATTTTGGCCATAAACCATAGTATGAGGCCACTATAAATTTTCCCGGGTAAGAATTTTTGACCCAGTCTGCCTCTGTTTATCGATATTGCTTTTCTTTTTCTCTCTGAATCTGCAGTGTCTTCACCAGGACACTTCCTTTTCACACCTTTTAAGTATTTTACTAATTTTTAGGGAATAAAGCACAATTACAAAATGAGGAGGCACGCTTGATACACATAAACAAAGCTGCGTACGTGTAGCAACTGAATAAACAACACCATAAAGGCAGAGATACACTATTAACACCTCACATTTTACTAAAGCACATTTCTGGGGGTTACTACCATAAAACAATAAAAACAATTTCCAGTTGCATTTCTGCTAGTGGAATCTGTTATAAACTGGTAGTAAACTCGATCTAATTGCATTTGCGATAAACCGATAGCTGGAATTGTGTGGGTTTTTATGTTATTATGGTGAAATGTGTTTCCCCTTCACTGATATAAAAAACATAAATACATTTTCAGAATCTTCTTTTCATTGCTATCGTGTTGCGTTCGGTTGGGGTGATTCTGCGTTCGACTGCCATTTCTTGTAAACACAAAGGCGAATCACGCATAAGCGAATTCGGTTCGTGTTATATAAGATATCGTTCCCCCATTTATAAATCGTGTATGATCGAATTCGTGTAGTGTAAACACATGTTATACGAGGACTGACTCTATGTACTACTTTATAAAATTACATTATTTATTATGTTTTATAGTTATGTTATAAAAACGTGTTAATATTTTTATAAATTTATAGTTTAGAAATGTAATAAAATGATTAATTATTTAATTAATCATATTCCTGTGGAATTATAAAAAAGACTATCAGAGAACATATTGATGAAATGAATACTGAACAAAGTAAGAAGCAATTTCACCTACTTGATCATATAAATGCAAATAATAATTGCACTATTAATTTGAAACAAATAGTTAACAATTACAAATAATTTTTGAGTAATGAAAAAGTATACTTAGGAGCTTGCAAAAATGGCTCCCATATTCACTAAAGAATGGGGCTAAGAAAGATTAAATTTCATTTTCAACCATGAAAGAGACTCCTAAGGAGTCTTTTCATGGTTGAAAAAAAAAAAAAAAAAAAAGTCTTACATGTCTCAGTGCACAATCACTTCATATTACCTTGTTAGCAGTAATTTTGAGCCAAAATGAACCTTAGTACTTTAGCACCTGCCCGCATGAGAAAAAATGTCTAATCATATGGACACACAAATCTGTCTTTTAAGGTATGATATGCAATTCTTGAAACCAGGGATTGGAGCCAGAGCCATGCAAAGAAATGACACATAATCATGGTTTTATGATGTTTATTGAGGATGTGCTTGCTATTTGTTTCTTTTTTGCCATACCAATTTCACAATATATATGAAGTAGGTACAAGGAATGCTATGGTGGTGGAGCATTTTGATATAATCCATCATCTTGAAACAAGATGGCCCCACTTTAATTATAACATCCACTTAGAATTTTGATATTTACAGTATAAGTGTGGGTGTCCTAGAATATATATGTGAGGATAGTTTAATTTAGTTGGTTGAACAGATGATCCTCAACCAGGGCCTTCAAAAGCCAACTAAAACTTTAGCATTACACCACTGTCAAAATGTTTTATGTATACTACATACTAGTATTAATTTATTTTTTATTCATTATATATGTATTATATTTATGTAGGTTAAAAATAAAACACTTTTTTTTTTTAATTAAAAAAGTTTATTTCTGAGCTTTAAATACTCCAGTGTTGAAAAGGGTGGGTAAATTTTTGATGCCGAGAACCTAACCCTGTAATTTCCCATTGACTCCATTATATGAAGTTTCCATTTGTGTCGATTCCATTTGCACCTGTCCCCCAAAGGAACCTAACCGTGGCATAAATCGAGGGCTACCTCTATTGCCAAATTTCAAAGAAAGTTGGTGAATTTTGCAAGTGATGCAATTCTTTTGAGCATCACTGTGTATACACACCGTGCTGTTCTCTTTCCATTAACAAAATAAATTGTTTTTACACCAGGTACTTCTTGATTAAAACACCACTAGATATATACAGCAAGCCATTATTTCCTCATAGTGCATGTGAATATATTTGAACGCGTATATGTCCCATTTTGTACAGAAGCAACTTTTGTTCCCTCAAGAATAGAGTGCATTACATATTTTTAGTTTCAACAACAGGAAAATTGCATGTGCATGCACTCTCACATAAAGCAGTGTGTTCCATCTAAGGAACTTATGTAAATAGTTGCTCAACTAAAGTTGCTAGTCTGTGACTACTTTTGGCATTAATCAGCTCCTCACAACATTGCAGAATTTGAGAACAGTAGGAGTACCAATCCAAGAAGGCATCCTGTGTCACCTAAGACTTCTTGTTTGACTTCCAGTACATAGGTAACATGGCTTTGTTTAAGCCTTTCATAACATGTGGTGTTTCAGCGTGGTATAATACCACACTGGCTCCAATTTTAAATTGCCTGACACATTTGCTCCCAACAAAAGTGTCAGCCTGTCTTTTGATGCTATAAGCTCAGGAGTCAATTTTTTTCATGGACAATGAAGGTTCTTGAGGGCAACTTTTTCCAATAAAGTTGCCCATTTCATCAGCATTGAAGATAAGATCTGTAGGATAACCACCCTCCTCTACTACGGCCTGAAACTCTGCAGGGAATGTGGCAACCGCCTCAGCATCTGCACTTGCTGGTAATTTTTGCACTTCTGCATTTGGTTTTGCTTTAAAATCTCATTAACTAGCCCTTGCTAGCCAAAAATATTTCATTGCACTGACCTTCTTTCTTCTTTAAGTTTTCAAAAATCGACTTAGTCTTTTCAGTTATTACAGCTTGGGTCAAGTAAATGTTTTTTTGGTTCAAATCACTGACCCAAAGTGTCATCAATTGCTCCATTTTTTTAAAAATGCTTACTTCTGGTGTAACACTTACTCTGGTAGCACTTTGTATCGATTGTTTTATTTTATCAGCATTCTTCATAATTGTAGTAATAGTCGATGGAGACATATTCATAGGCCTACACGCATTAGAGCAGCTTTCACCAGCTACCATCACCCAAATAACCTCCATCTTGTCTTCCAATGTGATAGATTGATGTGCTTTTTTCACTTTCATTTGCACTAGGATTCATTGAACTTTTTACCAGACATCTCTTTATTCTATTAAATTAAAAACTTTATTAATTATTTAACACACTGTCTAGTAGATTGGTAAAAACTGCACATGGCTATCACTAAAAGCACAATTAATAAAAAACGTTAGTGTAATAAATTTCCAACATGTGTAAATGGTGTAAACAACAACAAAATAAATGCTTCACCGCATCCATGAGTGGATACTTTGAGGGTGGGAAGCTTTCTTGTCTCTGACTGGCTATTATACGAACACACTAATTGCAGATTGGCTAAGATTGTGGGTGAGGTTCTCATCTGTGATTATCATAGATTGTTCTTCATCAAGTGAACAGTGCATGTTACGTAGTACAGTGCAATGGCGATAAATTTTGTTTGACATTTTTAAAAACTTTCAATTTATAAAAAAATTGCAAAAATAAATATTCATGGCCTTGTATTAGTGACCGGTACTATTGTGAATCAGTGCAAATCAGACCAGCATAAAATTACATCATCCACCTCTAGCAAGCTCTCTTAGATGATGCCACACACTATACATGATTTTGATACTATAAACCAGAGCTATGCTCAATACATTCTAGGTTGATTTCAATATTTGTAGAAGAATAAGAGAAATTTACTTCAATATGATACATAGAATACTTCCATATGCTACTCTTTTTGTTATTATTTTTCTATTTTTTACTGTAATCATTTTGTGTTAATGTTATATTCGTTTTAATTTCTGGAGAGTAACATACAAAGTGTTCTACATATCATATTGAGGTAAATTTCCCTTTTTTTCTCTTATTCTTCTACAGCTATACATGATTGCATCACCCTAGCAGCAGTATAAATACAGTGCATATGCCAGCACTCAGTATTCTCTGCTATTGCAATAGCTAAGTTTTCCAATTAACACCAAGTAGGAAAAGTGTTGCTGCTGCTTTGAATGCAGAGGGACATTCTATGCATGAAAAAATCTAAAAGGATTCACAGTAACCAGTCAACAGTGGCAGGTTTTTTAAAAAAATTATGAGAAACTGGCAGTCTAAACAGAACAAATCAAATGGATGTTCATGAATATCTCCTGTAGCGCAGGGCAGATTTCTAGTCTGTCTCTGTGTCTGAAACAGAAGATCCTCATCAACGGATCTCAAAACAGCATGGGAAGAGGGTAAAGGAGTAAAAACAAGTACTGTTACAATACGTAAACACCTTTTCTTGTTGGGATTAGTAATATGTAACATATTCATGAATTTTATGAAAGTATTTTTTAATTTCACTAAGAAACAGATTTTAGGGTTGGTGTGCAGGCTGATTCTGGGGGTATGGGGGGGAGTGTATGTGGGCCACTCCTCTAGTGGATATCTGGATTATTTTTTGGCCCCCCAACACATGGTCTGATGATGGGTATTGTAAGACGCCTAAAAGATCACCTTATACATATAGAGATTTAGGCAATTAGTTTAATAAACCATATTATTAATTTCATGTGGCATTAATTATAGTAACCTTAATCGAAAACAACCACGTAATGTCCTTCCCTAGCTATATTTCTTTCTTAAATAATTGTCTTTAAATGCAAGAGGGTGAGGTGTGAATGTTTAAAGTAATTAAATTTTAAGCCTTCATACCTACACTTTTGATTGAATAATCAATGCCTACACTCAGCATTACAAGGGTGATTACCAGAATTTATGATCCGACTAACAGTGCACCAGTATGTATTTCCTATATATCCACACTCAACGTCATTAAGCGATTATGGATTACTGTACCTATCACTGTGGTATATTTGTATAATTGTAAATAGTGAAAACCTAACAGTAAAATAAATAAGAAAAGATATTTTGTATTTGGAGTAGAGAGAAAGCAGAAATTTGATATTGAATGTTAAATGTAAAACATATTTTATTAATGCCACGACATCTATTTTAGGTGGCACCTGTGGCAAGTGCCTGACTTGCACACCCCTAGCATCGGCCCTGCAGCAACAATTAAAGAATAATCAGAAATGAAATCAGAGACACAGATCACAAACATCATAGAGGTTTAAAAATGATGAAGTGACCATATTACAACACTCACGGTGAATTTTGGAAGTGTTTATGCATAAAGTTACGGCTATTCATATACAATTTTAAAAAAATAGGAACTACAGATTAATCTGCTGAAGAATAACAAGAAAAATTTCTCACTTATGCCCACTTCAGATTTGCCAAGGATCTCCATCTAATCAGCTGAAGAATTAAAAAAAAAAGACAAAAAAAAAAAAAAAAAGAAAGAAACATGCAAACGGATATTATCCAAAGAGCTTACCCATTTTAGGTTCTTGCAAAAACTCATAACCACAATCTTAAAAGGTTTTGTTTTTCTAAATAAATAAATTTCTGTTTATACTCTGCATGGTTGGGGCTAGATGATATATCAATTGTATCTGATTTATCAGAACATCATAGTGGCATAGTGTTTGGAGTAAGGCACTGCTGGTGGTTTCCCACCTCTGCGCCATAAGTACTCTAGTAAAGAAATACAGTGCTCTGTAAAAGCCAGAATTGAATGTAGTGTGTAGTTTATGTTAGAGTTGTGTTATCAGGGCCGCCGCAAGTTGGTAGGCGAGGTAGGGCTTACGGATGGCAGTTCAAGAGGGCACCAAAAAAACCTTTTGACATATACAAGTAGGACCTCTGTTTAATTAACGAACTTCTTTATAGCGAAATTTTCTATTTAGCGATATATGCAATATCACATATTCTTTCATTTTGCTCAAAGCATTTCATTATTTCATTTTTTTTTCCCTTTATCAACAGAGGCGGACTGGTCTTAGCGGTGAAATCCCGGTGGGCTGGAGGCCGGTATGATTTTGGCCATAAACACTTGTATGAGGCTGCTACAAGTTTTCCCCAGTAAGAATTTTTGACAGTCTATAGGTACCGCTTTTCTTTTTCTCTCTGAAGCTGTAGTATCTTCACCAAAAAACTTCATTTTCACACTTTTCTCAAGTATTTTACTCATTTTTAAGGAATAAAACACAATTTCAGTATAAAAAGGACAAAAATGAGGAGGCACGCTTGATGCACATAAACAAAACGTGTAGCAACTGAATAAACAAAGCACTAAAGACAGAAACACGCTATTATCCCCTCACGCTAGCTCACATTTTACCAAAACACATTTTAGAGATCACTACCATAAAACAATAAAAACAATTTCCAGTTGCATTCCTGCTGGTAGAATCTGTTATAAATGGGTAGTAAACTCGATCTAATTGCATTTGTGATAATACCGATAGCTGCAATTGTGGGTTTTTATGTTATTATGGTGAAAAGTGTTTCCACTTCACTGAAATCTTCAATCGTTTGAAAAACATGAATACATTTTCAAAAACTTCTGTTCTTTCAGTTTGGGTGATTCCCTGAGTTCAACTGCCATTTCTTGTAAACACAAAGGCGAATTGTGCACAAGGAATTCGGTTTATGTTATATACAACATCATTCCGCTATTTATAAATCGTGTACAATAGAATTGGTGTAGTGTAAACACGTGTTATATGAGGACTGACCATACTATATACTGTATTTTAATTTTTTCTCAGGGTAAGTATTTTTTGTGTTACCATGTGCAACTTATTTGTTAGCATATGCTTATAGCTTCGATTCTCTATACGATTTCAGTTTTTTAGCATTGCTTATAAATATCACGAAACTTACCTCCTAATCCCTATGGTTAAAATATAATGAAGAAATTAAAATGAGAAATTAAAAAATATTAAAAAAAATTCCGAGGGGGAAAAAGTGCACTCTTTTCCGCTTGGATCGTCATACATAAAAATTAACGATTATGAAACTAAGAATGAGAAGAACCAAGAGTCCTAACGTTGGACTTTTGCAGTTCTGTCATTAGTTGGTTCATTTAATCGGGAAAGAATTCTGAGTGTTATAAAGGTTAACTCTAGCTCCCGTGGTGCATGGTTGGCACACGCCGGAAATTTTACATGTTATCCTGCGAGGTTCGGTCGGAAAATCATTCAATGGCTAAAGCTTCGTGTATTAATAAGAGTTTATAACTGGAATTCAGTTCTGTTAATATTATTGTAGAATCTGTTTGAGTGTTATAATTATGTGAATGCGAATGTTGGCCGAGTTCTGTGGCTGAATAATTAGCATGGAGGCTGGTTTGGTGATATAAGCTCTGTTATTTGCAGTTTTAGTGGATCCAAATTTGCCGTTAATACTACCAATTTCCTATGCATTAGGGTACCTACAGACGCTCCGGCTTGCCTCCAAAGGCCAAGTTTGTACAGTCAAACTGAAGCGAGTGTATGTAGTGCTGAATCTAGCCCGGAAGAAAATTTGAGTCTCTGTGTAAATTTGAGCGATGACAGATATTGCCCTGCACAGACCTGTAGGTCTGTACATGTAGATGTGGTTTCCCAAATATGGCACACACAAAGAACCATGTGAAGGTGCACTCAACACTGTAAACAAATTCCCTACTTGATAAAATTGTTCTATAATTGTTATCTTCATAAATTCTGATTGTAATTGGGCAACTGATGTCGGTAGTTTCCAGATTCTGGATTATGAGAATGAGCAAACAGCATGTTAGAAAAAAAACCAAACACAGTGACCAAAGCAAATAATTCATATTTAATGCACCTTAAATTCTTCTTCACTACCCTTACTTAAGCTGTATGAAGAAATTCTTCTTCGCTATCCTTAAAGATAATACTGTATTACTCGGTTTGAATTGTTACAATATATTTTTAAAAACGATTTTACAGATACTTTTTCCAAATGTATCAGTTGCACTAAGAATTTTTCTAACTTTACCAGTTTCAGCTGCCTGAGGTGAACTGAGTTTTTCAAAATTAAAATTAATCAAAAATTATCTGAACAACGACTTTCTAATTTGGCAATGATTTCAATAGAAAATGACCTTTTGGAAAAAATAAACATAAATGAAATAATTAATAAATTTGCATTTCTTAAAGCAAGGAAACATAAATTTGTATAATTTTTTAAAAAATTATAATTTTCCTTTTATTTTATTATTGTGATAGAATATGATTACTGTGATTTAGAATTCAAAGTTTATTTCCAGAATTTCAGAATGATTTCGTTATTTTTGCTTGTTGTTTCATTATATTATATGTGAAATATTTTGTAATTATTTTCTCTTTTAATAAATGAATGCTATTTTATTTACGGCTTATTTTATTTTTTAATCCAAATATTTTGGAGTGGAAAATTTTATTTTGTTTATTGGCGGCACATAGGGTAGCGGCAGCCCTGTGTGTTATGTGTTGTGTTTCTGTTTACTTGGCCACAGCACCCCCTAGTGGGACTCTACATTGCTCATCACCACTGGGAGGTGAGCCAGGCAGTCCATTTTCTCTGGTGGCTAGTCTACGCCAGGATCACCCGAGCTTCCTGGACAAAGACCAAGAAGAGAGAGAGAGAGAGAGAGAGAGAAAGTGACTCAGGGTGATAGTAAAAGAGTGGGAGTTAAAGCAGGTAAGAACTAGGTAGATAAGGAGAGAATGCATCCTCCAGCAGGAGAGAAGGACTAAAGAGTTTGATCTCCCTGGGTTGGAAAGCCCACCCAGATACAGTGAAAGTAGAAATATTACAGGGCTAGAGTGCCCTGCAAAGCAGAGTTCCAATTTGTTCCTGCCCCACTTTACAGTATACAGGTGAAATGGTCAAGGATACAGTAACCAGGGCATCAGCAATGTCTTCACATGGTGTTAAGTCAGCAGAATGATGTGTCTTTCCACTTGTGGTTTTGCATGGTTAAGGAAGGTAAATTCTTCTGCGGTTTGTTCTTCTGTATGAAAATGTAGCTTGGGAAAATGCTGAAAGTTCCTTGGAGTGGTATTTGTTGTTATGAAAAAGAATTCTTCACCGCAAGGAAGAGAACCTAGTGCTTGAAGCATCTTGCATCTAAAACGATGGTAACAATGATAAATGTAAAGGACTCAAGTTCCCAGTCCTCAGGCATACTGTAATTGCAGAGTGCATTTTCTATAAGCCCATGTGCTGCAAGTTTAGAGTTGAGTGATCCATGGCCAGTGATTATATATGTGGCATAGAGCCGTGGTTAGAACAATGGGGGAGGTTTAGGATAGGTGAGTATTTTAGTGTGTTAGGATAGGTGAGTATTACATTTGGAATAAAGTGTTTTGTTACACTGCCCTTAGTTGATTGGTTCCATTAATTTTGAAAGTATTGGATAATATGTGCTGAAATATTCTTTTTTCTCCTGTTTGAGAGGATTAGAGAGGTCTAGGGGTTGTACTTGAGAATTGTAGTAGGGATTGATTTCTGATGACAGTCACAACAAAGTGAGTCATCAGCCACCTTGTTGCCAATCTGATCCAATTAACACATTCGCTGCCGATCACGCACCAGCGCGTGATGTCGCAGCAGTATTGAAGAGCCGATCATGCGCTGGCGCGGGATGTGGCATCATTACCCAGTAGCCAATCACGCGCGGGCGCGGGATTCACTAGACTTTTGTATGAAGTTGTCAACTTCAGTTGGCATTGTGTTTCTGCTGTTTATATTTGTTTTGGCGTCAAGTAAAGGGTTTAAACTATATGTAGTTGTATGTGGTGTTGAATATTTTGTTACGTGACGTGAGGAAAAGCCTTGTAATATGAGTTGTGCAGATGACAGTTTAGCAGGCCAGTCGGGCCCGAAAAGAAGGAAAGTGCACCATAAAAAATCCCTTACAGATGAAGAAATTGCAGAAATATTGGAGGATTTATCTGACGTATATTCCAGTGACGTCAGTTACGACGATGAAGATTTTATCCCTCCAAAGGACACTTCGGATTCGGAAAGTGTAGATGAAGAAGGTATTGTGGAAGAGGCTACACTTTCACTGCAGGATCCCTGTAAGTTGGAAAACGTCGTGTGGGAAAATGACGTAACATCGATGAAACAGTTTCGTTTCACAAAATCCGAGTCTTTGCTGCAACCCGTGCCAGGTGAGAATCCAATAGATTACTTTCGTCATTTATTAACCGACAATATCTTGGATGAAATAATTACACAAACAAATGTTTATGCTCATGAAATACTTCTTCCCAGAGAAAATAAAGAACATTCTCGAATAAATGCATGGAAGGACACCACTAGAGATAAATGCTGGTATTTTTAGGATTAATTTTACATATGGGAACCATTCGACTGAACCGCATACAAGATTATTGGAAAACAGATAAGCTGTTCGGATTACATGTATTCGCAGACAACATGAGCAGGAATCGTTTTTTATTATTACTGCGGGCCTTGCATTTTGCAAAAAATCCAGAAAAGAAAGAGGTATGTCCACGGGATCGCCTATATAAAATTCGGAAAATGGTGAATCTGTTCAATGAACGAATGTCGGAAATATATTATCCAGGACGTGAGATTAGCTTAGATGAGTCTATGATATTGTGGCGTGGAAGGCTTGTTTTTCGACAGTACATTCAAAATAAACGCCATAAGTACGGCATCAAGTTGTATATGATCACAACGCCTACTGGCATGGTTATCAAATTTCAAGTGTATACCGGTATGTTGGATGATTCTGGTGGAAAAGGACATGCACAAAAAGTCGTCATGAACTTACTTGATGGGATGTTAGATGTCGGGCATAGCATATTTATGGACAATTATTACAATAGCTATGAACTCGCTAAGTGTCTCGCTGACAGACAAACACATTGTACTGGGACAATCAGAAGTAATAGGAAAACATTTCCGAAAGAGGTTCGAGAAAAAAAACTGAAGAAAGGAGAAACTTTATCAAGGTGTGCCCGTGGTGTAATGATTGCTAAGTGGAAGGATAGAAGAGATGTCAGTTACATATCTACAGAATACCAAAATGATATGGTGGAAATGCAGAACAAACGAGGCGAACTGAAATCAAAACCATTGCCTATAATTGAGTATAATAGGTTTATGTCAGGCATTGACAAGCAAGATCAAATGCTTGCCTATTATCCTTGCGAAAGGAAAACCATTAGGTGGCCTACAAAAATATTTATGCATATTTTGCAACTAATAATGATAAATGCACACCATATCTATAATAAATATTCACATAACAAGGTGCAACTTTATGACTTCCGTTTATCAGTGATCAGATCTTTATTAAAACAGCCATCTGATCTCCCTCATACTGTGCATCATGTACCTGAACTGGAACATGTGCTCAAACCACGGGAAGAAAGAAAAGGTGGAAAGATATTGAGGAAGCAATGCAAACGTTGCTATTCCGAAGGGAAACTTAAGGATACAATCTATATCTGCAGTGTTTGTGAAGGATCACCCGGCTATTGCTTAGATTGTGCGAAAATTATACATAAGTAACATTCTGACACACAGTATTTATAATCTGTATTGGTTCGGTATGAAATAAAACGTATTTCTTAATGTTACCATGTTTTTTGTTTTATTATTTACAAACTATATTATTATGTTTTTATGTCACGCGCCAGCGCGTGATGCGGCATTTAAAGCCAAATTTGACCTCCAGTGCCTATCACGCGCTGGCGCGTGAATCTCAAAATCTTTTGGAAACTGCTTATACGACACTTAAATATTGATATGGTATACCGAACAATCCCTTATTACCAATTTTCAAGCTTTTTGGTTATGGAAACACAGTCGGCTTCTGGCGACAGTCTCCGCCTTCTGTGCCGCGCTATTGACGATAGCATGCTGACTGATGACCGGCAGCGAACGTGTTAAGTGTTAAAATCAGCTTGTGCTACGAGTATTTAATATACTCATAGCTGTATGTCTTTAGAAACAAATCTGGAAAATTATGGACCCGGGGGCCAGAAGTCTTTCTTTCTACTGTGAGTTGGGAAGATTATGATATGTTTACATAGAAGGCATAAATACAGAGCTACTAACAGAATTTAAATAAAATTTTAATTTAATTTAAACTTGGAGGGAATTCTTTCAGAAGGGAATTCTGAAAGAATTCCATTCCTTTGTTTATTTTAATATCATAAGTATGACCTCTGCCCATTAGAAATAAGAAAATTTGAAATATTTTTAATATATCTTAAATAATATTAATAATAAAGAAAATATTTATTACCTTTGATGAGAAAAAAGCCACCAGCTAACAATGCTACTGCAATGGGAGCTAAAAGAAATCCAGCTCTCATGCCAGGACTAACAAAACCAACAAAGCAAATTCCAGTTAATGAATCACCATCAACCTGTAATAAACATTATATTATAGTTTGAGTTGAAAATGTTATTTAAATTTCACATAAAAGTTATAATTTATCATTCAGAAAAATGTCTAAATAGCAAGAATAACCAGGAATAATCTGGTGGTGGAATAGCTGTATAAAGGTTCTAGTGCAATCAGTGAGCCAGTCAGACCAAACATGCATCCAACCAAAAACTGCATTTATAGTTTATTGGTGAATTGGAGGGTAATAATAATAATAATAATAATAATAATAATAATAATAACAGTAATAATAATAATACTGTCAGAAACCTAAATAATTATCCAATCATTAAAATAGCCATGATCTGATCCCAAATATATTTTTTTATAGCCAAATCTATTCGAACTAGTCACCAATCAGTAGTAGCAATATCCAAAATTCAGTCAACAGCATACAAATATTATACAAATAAAACTCTTCTTTTATTAGCATTACTTATTAATTTATATTTTTATTGGGATTTTGCTGTTAATTTTACCCTCTCACACAAAAAAATTGTGCTTGTACTGTCTCTGTGCATACTATGGATTAAGAAGGAAATGTGGAGTGGCACTGAAAATGTGAAGGTTAAGAATGCAATCTGAAGCAAACAGACCTAAGAATGCCTTTGAAAATGGGGGGGAGGGGGGATTTAGGTTAACTATCATCAGTTATCAAATGGAAAGCAATCAGGAAGAACAAATAACATCCAGATGATGTTAAAGAAAAATCTGAGGTTTACACATTAATTCTGTTAACTGGACAAATATCTACTCAAAGAAGAAGTGTTTTGTGTACTTATTAATGATATCGATGAGGGTATATATCAGGCTTAATGTCCAAGTTTGCAGATGATACAAAGGTTCACAGGGTTGTTAATGATAGTAAAGACAGAATGCTACTGCGACAGGATCTAGAAAAGTTAGGTAGATGGGCTGAGAAGTGGCAACTGAAGTTTAATATTGACAAATGCAAAGTACTGCATATGGGTAGCAGTAACCCAAAAGAAATGTACCAACTGTGTGGAACTACACTTAGGGAGGTGGGGAATGAAAAAGACCTGGGGGTAATTGTGCAGTCGGATACGAAGTTCTCTGAGCAGCGAAAATGGGCTGCCAGAGCAGGTCATGGAGTTTTGTCAATGATATATAGGTATTTTGCTAGCAGAGACAAGGAGGTGATTATACCTTTGTATAAGGCAATGGTCAGGCCACATTGAGTACTGTACACAGGTCTAGAGACCTCATTTTAGGAAGGATATAGAGTTGCTAGAACGAGTTCAGAGAAGGGCAACAAGATTGGTGAGAGGAACAAAGGGGTGTGCTTATGAAGAAAGGCTTAATTTCTGCAAGTTGCAGCATCTGGAGATAGGCACCTATGAGGTGATCTGATTGAGGTGTACGAGGCCTTGAATGGTATGAGCAGGCTCAATGCTAATGGGATACGTCCGCTTGCTCCGATTAAGAACCTGAGGGGACATAGATTCAAATTGTAGGACAATTTGAGGGGACATAGATTCTAAAGACAGCTGTAGAATAGATGAGCGGAAGTTTGCCTTAGTCAGTGGGTAGTTGATTGGTGGAACAGACTTCTATCTGTTGTTGTGGAAGTTCATAGCTTAAATAAATTTAAGGCTGAACTAGACAAACATTTGGAGTGACCAGATGAGTGAAATGGGAAGGCTTTTATTTTATTTTTTTATTTATTATTTTTTTTTTTCGGCTGACTCTATAAAGTAAGCTTGCTTTATTGCATCATATGCCTCAACTAATGCTAAGGTAACTTTAGAATTTGGCTATATAATATTGGATATATGACCTTCAAGTTACATTTCTGAGCAAGAGGAAGAGTCCCAACAGCACTGAGCTTGCTCAAACCATTCAAGGCCTTATACACCCCAATCAGGTTTGCTATTTAGTGAAGAGATCTCATATTCCAAATGCACTTTGCCATGAGTTGCCTTGGTATTTCGTTACTTTAAATAAATGGCAATATACTGATCCAATAGAAGTACAGGCATACCTCGAATAACGAATAGGATGCGTTCCACGAAATTACTTCGTTAAGCGAAACTTCGTTTTCAGAGGTAAAAATACTATGGCCAGAATAGGGATACGTTCCTACGTAAAGAAAATGAAAAGCTTTTTTTTCGAACAAAGAAAAGTTTTATTAAATAAACAGTCAACTTACATACAAAGTGAAATCACATTTTAAAATACGAGTCTAAAGTTGATTGTTTATGCTTTTTTTCTCTTTCATTTAGCAATTGCCTATACGGAGTTATTGCATTTAACACTGATCGCTTAACAATAACACTTCTTCCTAAATCAGGATCATTTTCACTAAAAAAATTTGAAACGTTTTCAATGTCATTTAAGCACCTTTTTAAATCTTTTGTTAACACTTTTTCGGCAGGAACTTCTTTAACTTCGTCTTCATTATCTTTGTCTTCGTTGCTAACAAGGTTTTCTAAATCTTCCACTGAAAAACCATCATCTTCTGCATTCAATAAATTTCTAACATCCTCTTCATCGACATTTTCGAAACCTAGTGATTGAGCCATCTGGATAACTTCATTTCTAATATCTTGGATGTTATTTTCATCTTCTGGTATAATTTCTGGCCATATTTTGCGCCAAACTCCATTTAAGCATTTCTTAGTGACTTCTTTCCAAGAACTATCAATATTTTCAATTGTTTTTAATGGTTTAGTTTTTCCAAAAAGTTTTAACTGTCATTTCCTCTTTATCCTCTAGTTCAGTTAAACTGCTTAATGTTCGACGCAGATAATAAGCTTTAAATGATGCTATTACTCCCTGATCCAATGGTTGAATCAGGGAAGTTGTGTTTGCTGGAAGAAACACAACTTTGACAGGAATGCATGTGTCCAACGTTTTAAGATCAGTAGGATGTCCAGGAGCATTGTCTAACAACAAAAGAGCTTTTTCTTCAAAGTTGTTTTTTTTTGACAATACCGTTTTACTTCAGGACAAAAGTGGTTAACAAACCAATCAGTAAATAACTCCTTGGTAACCCACACTTTTCTATTTGCTTTCCATATTACAGGTAAATTTATTTTCATGTTACCTTTTAACGCCCTCGGATTTTCTGAATAGTAAACTAATAACAATTTTAATTTATAATCGCCAGAGGCATTTGATCCAAAGAACAACGTTAAACGGTCTTTGGCTGCTGTGAACCCAGCAGCTGATTTTTCTTCAATAGAAATGAAACTTTTTGTTGGTAGCCGTTTCCAGAACAAACCGCTTTCGTCAAGATTGAACACCAAATTTGGAAAATTTTGACGTTCAATTATTTCCTTTAGTTTTTCTGAAACTTATTCGCAGCTTCTCCTGTTGATTTTACACTATGAATCCTGGCCCGTTTTTTAAATTTCTCGAACCAACCACGAGAAGCCCCAAAGGTTTCCGTAATTTCTTCAGTTTGTTTAGATTTCAGGTGATTAAACTGGAATATTTTTTTTATGTTAAATGGGGCTTGAAATTGCCGACTTCGTTATACCGAAGCTTCGTTATCAGAGGTAACGTTAACCGAGGTATGCCTGTATATTGTTTTTTATTTAAAGTGTATGCCACTACCTAGACCTGGGTTTTAACACCTTTTTTGGATCTAACTGGTGGGAAAGTAGGCATTGTGAAGATCTGATCAATGTGTCAAGACATATCCACAATATGTGAGATAGTTTTTTCTAGATTTTTTTTTTTTTTTTTTTTTTTTTAATGAAAACCCCAAGCAAGAAAGGTATAGTACTTAGAACTGCAGATGGGTTGAAGTTTGGGAAGGTGAAAGAAGATACTTGCTAACATTACACTTAAATTTCTATAATAGCAATAGTATTCACCATATAGTACAAGGAAGCCACAGGCTTTTGCTGCACTAGCTGTAGAAAAAAAAAAAAAAGTAGATAAGAAAATACAAATTATATGCTTCCTCCTCACACAGGTAATCCAGTTGACCTTTGGATTTATTCAAACTGTCAGCCTCATTCACCAGATCTGCTGCAAACTACATCCAGGAGTTGTGGGACAATTACCACTGCTCTCTTCATTGATAATAAAAGGTTTAAGACTGCCAATGAGGAGTTCAAATCTCGTACTAGTGTCCTAGAGAAGGTATTGGATACATCTCTAAATACCTGCCTGCTATGCCAAAGACCTTCAGAGCAGAGTATCAGCAAGCTGAGAGACCTCATAAACCAGTTCCTAGAACATATGCCAATGTCAGTGGGGATGGTCCTCCCCTTTCTATCATCTCCCCATCCTCCTGGCTCAGCCTAACCTCCAGAAGGAACAGAACATCCTCTTATTGAGAGCAACGGATGAATCCGATCTCAAGACCAGTGGGGATGTCAAGGAATTGGTGCAAAATAAGCTTAAAAATGATTTCAAGACGGTTAAAGTCAAGGCATTAGGAGCAATCTGAAATAGGGGAGTTTAACTTGAAATGGCTTCCAAGCACAATCTGGAATCTATATACATTGCCCCATTTCTTCAAAATGCAGGAGTAACAGCAAACCCATCAAGGCAGACTAATCCCTCCACCTTAATATATGATGTCCAAAAAAATACTACTAATGAGGAATTCCTGGATGAACTATTCCACAAGAATCTCATGGGACACTGTCTCTTTTGAAGAAGTTAAAAAGCAAATTGCTATTAGATTTATCACTAAAGCGACCTCTGCTTCACATCAGGTAATCACACTCACCCTGACTCTCTTCAAGACAGTCATGTCTTTGGAACGGATCTATCTCTGGTGCAGTCCACACCGCTTCAGACCATTCACAGTGGTGACCAAGTGCTTCCTCTGCCCAGGGTTTGGACAAACTGCCCGGTACTGCTCTAACAAATCTCCCACATGCAGACACTGTGCTCACAGTGGCCATGTCCACGCTGAATGCCCCAGTAAGGATGAGGTTCCTAGTTGTGCTAACTGCAAAAGGAGGAAAAGGGAACACAGCCATTCTGTGAGGGACAGTGTGTGTCCAAAATATCGACGAGCTTTAGACCAAGCAAGACTAAGGACCACTGATAAATAAACACCAAACAGTCTCCTTCCAGTTTCGCAATCCCATAAATAGAACCTTCAGCCCTCAGCCTTCAACTTCTCTTGTGTCCTGCAGACATCACTACACCTCTATTACATGTTAACGGTCATGCACATCAATGGACACCAGTCTAGGGCAGTAGCAGATGAAGTTAGACATGCAGCAGAGGATAACTCTATAGACATCATCTCTATACAGGAACTGAATGTTTCAAGACCTCAGGTGAGAAACACTTCAAAGATTATGGGCTTCTCTATCCACCATCGGGTCACCCAACCCACCCTGGATGATACAAACACCTGCATTGTAGTTATGAATAAAGAGCAGAATATCTTAGTGATCCATGGCCTGTGCACAAAGTATGCAACCTGTATTCGGGTAACATATGCCTCACTTTCATTTTATCTCATCTCTTTATACTGTCCGCGCCATCCCATGACATTGAGGCATCACCCAAATACCTAGATCTTGCACTGGACTCCTTAGGGCAGTGGTTTTCAACCAGGGTGCCACAACAACATTCCAGGGGTGCCATATAATTTGGGTTTAAGTTACTTAAACTTATTATTTTTTTTAAATTTATATGCTTGTTTCATTATAAAAAAGGTGTACAGTATCTTTTTAATTTTGTGATGATCTATAATTGATGTTTACTTAGTACCTCTATATAAAGAATAAAATTATTATATACTGTATACAGGGTGCAGAGAAACTCTACCGACAAACTTGAACAGGTGATAGATGGTACCAAAAGAAACATTTTTTGTCAAGTAAACATAGTTCGTAAATGAGTCGTTATAACAGCAGAAGTTATTAAAGGGTTATAAAAATCAGAATAACACATTCAGTAATTTAATGTATACAAACCATTTGCTGTTGCACACAAAATAGAAAAAACAATTCATAAGAAGTGCTCGAACTGGTGACCGTGATGTTCAATGCATAACTCACACCGACGCATCACTGAATGTTGTAGGCGTTGGAAGTTCCTAGGATTGTCTTGTATCTCTGCACTTGCTGCAACAATCTGTGCCTATAAGTTCCTCCACTGTGTCAACTGGCGTTTCATACCCAATAGTCTTCATGTATCCCCAAAAGAAAAAGTCCAAACAAGTCAGATCAAGCAACCTTGCTGGCCAGGCTACAGGTCCACCTCAACCAATCCATCTGCCTGGAAAGGTTGTATGTAAGTGTGCGCGTACACATCTGTCAAAATGTGGTGGTGCGCCATCATGTTGGAACCACATTTGTGCTTGGACAATCAGAGGAACATCCTCCAACAACTCTGGAAGTGTGTGCTCTAGAAAATGCAAATAGAGTCATCCATCTAAACGTGCAGGCAACATGTATGGTCCAAATAAAACGTTTCCCACAATGCCAGCCCATACATTGACACTAAACCTGTGTTGGTAGCCATGTTCAACCATTGCATGGGGATTATTCTCTGCCCACACATGACTGTTGCGGCTGTTGAACAATCCCTCTTGGGCAAAACATGCCTCATCAGTGTAAAGCACATTATTGGAAAAATCAGGCTGCACGTTGGTTTCCTGTAAAAACCAGTGGAAGAACTCGATACTGTGGGCAAAGTCAGCAGGTTCTAGTGCATGCACTTTCTGGCATCGGAAAGGATGTAGTCCGGCTTCATGCACCGCATCCCACACCAAACGATGCTGCACATCCAATCGGTGTGCAACAGCTCTTGTGCTGGTAGGAGGAGTATTAGTGAAGATCTGCGAAACCTGTTCCTCAAACTGAGGTGTCCTAGCAGTGTGTTGACATCCAGTATTATGCATTTTCACAACGAAAGAGCCACTGTCCCGCAATCTTTGGTGTATCGTAGCAAATGTTGTGTGGTGAGGCAACCACAAGAACGCTTCCCAGACTTTCTGTCTGGGAAGCGTTCTTGATAAATCCTGCAAGCCTCTCTTCCGTTTCCATTTGCTGCGCCGTACATTAAATGGATATCTGCCATTTCTGCAACAGTGAAACACTCCATATCTGTACCTATACTGATCATAATATGACATTACACTTTTATGCTATTAGCGGCAGATACGCACCACTCCGAGGACCTCTCAATGCATGCATACGTTAACGTTGATGGTAGTCGCACATTTGAGCACTATATTATGGATTTGTTATTTCTATTTTGTGTGCAACGGCAAATGATTTGTATGCATTAAACGACATTAAATTACTGAATGTGTTGTTCTGATTTTTACAACCCTTTAATAGCTTCTGCTACTATAACAACTCATTTACAACCTATGTTTACTTGACAAAAAATATTTTGTTTGGTACCCTCTATCACCTGTTCAAGTTTGTCAGTAGAGTTTCTCTGCACCCTGTATATATAATTTGTATTATGAAATGTAATTTTTATAATTACAGTAAACCCCCGCTATTCGCGGGGGTTACATTCCTGAGAAATTCCGCAAATACCGAAAACGCGAATACTAAGTTATGGCTCCTATAGTAATAAAGGGGTTCCGTTCCAAAGTATGAAATATATAAGGAAAAACTATTCTAAAATTTTGTCTATGTATGTATTATATGTAAAGGGTTTTCCAATAGTAACGCTCGATGTTTGGCAACAGCGCATGACGAAGTCGACAGTCACACAGGTGGTATCTTTGGTAGCCATATTCAGTTAGTCTCTGCATTTTATTATGGAGCGTTACACGACTGAGCAACGAGTCGAAATTGTAAAAAATTATTATCAAAACCAATGTTCTATTCGTCAAACGTTTCGTGCACTCCGTGCAGTTTATGGTGTTGATGAACGTCCTTCAGAATCCACAATTCGCTGTTTAATAAACAAATTCGAAGCAACTGGGTCTGTGGCAAATCTGAAAGTGCCTGTACGTCAGCGAAACGCAAGATCCGTTGAAAATATTGCTGCAGTCCGGGAAAGTGTGCGTGAGAATCCGCAACAGTCCATTCCGCGTCGGGCTCAAGAACTTGGCCGGTCTTCGACAACAACTTAGCGAATCCTGCATAAGGACTTAGGGCTTCACCCTTATAAAG
Organism: Mastigoproctus giganteus; assembly: GCF_048544385.1. NCBI lineage: Eukaryota > Metazoa > Arthropoda > Arachnida > Uropygi > Thelyphonidae > Mastigoproctus > Mastigoproctus giganteus. The sequence goes on from NC_143580.1 coordinate 81,441,918, forward strand.
TGCAATTAACCCAACAACTAAAGCCCAACGATCATGCGCAGCGGCGTGCATTCGCTGACTGGGCGCTAGAGCAGTTGGAGGTCGATCCTGATTTTGGGCGAAAAATAATGTTTAGTGACGAGGCTCATTTCTGGTTAAGTGGCTTTGTTAACAAGCAAAATTGCCGAATTTGGAGCGACGAAAACCCACGGGAGATTCATGAGGTCCCACTACATTCCGAAAAAGTTACGGTATGGTGTACACTTTGGTCCGACGGAATAATCGGTCCGTATTTTTTCGAAAACGAAGAAGAAGTGGCACTTACGGTCAACGGTGAGCGATACAGGGCTATGATAAGAGATTTTTTTTGGCCTGCAGTGGATGGAATCGATCTAACAAACATTTGGTTTCAGCAAGACGGTGCTACGTGCCATACGGCACGTGATACAGTAACACTATTGCATGAGAAATTTGAAGGTTCCATTATATCGCGAAATGGTGACGTTAATTGGCCGCCCAGATCCTGCGACCTAACGCCACTGGATTTTTTTCTCTGGGGCTTTCTAAAATCCAAAGTCTATGCTAACAAACCACGGACAGTTGCCGCCTTAAAGGCCAACATTAGGCGCGTTATTGCTGAAATTGAGCCACTTTTATGCGATAACGTCATCACCAATTGGGTATCCAGGATTAACCAAACCAGACAAAGCCGCGGCGGACATTTATCTGATATAATTTTTAAAACATAATGTTAACACATATACTTCATAATAAAAATAAAAATAGATCACTATCACTCTCACAATTTGTTTTATTGCGTTACAAAAATCGAGCGTTACTATTGGAAAGCCCTGTACCTTCATAATATGACTATGTACATAAACAGTACGTAGTGAAATGCAAGCATATGGCATCGAAATGAAAATAAGAAAGAATTTAATATTAAATGTAATATTTATTAGAAATTTTCAAACAAATATTTTAAAACAGCGCCTTTGCTTGCTAAAAAACTTATCCCACCAGTGCTATCACCAGTTTCGCTAAAGTGTTGATAAAGGAGTTTTGCCTTTTCACGAATGATGAGTGAACTTAACGGAATTTTATTTTGAGTTCGGTCTTCTATCCACAGATTTAAAGCCCTTTCCATTTTTTCTAATTTAACATCACGAGTTACAGAGCAAATTTTTGAAGCAATTAGCGCGTTTTCACTACGGTGGATTTTTTCTTCCAATTTTTTGATTGATCGTACCATTGGCTCATTGATTTTATAATGTTTTGCCACTGAGGAGACACTTTCACCAATAGAAATTTTGTCTAATAACTCAATTTTATTCGCTAATGTCATCACCTTCTTTGATATTTTCACATTTCCCTTGTTATTCATAGCCATATTTTTGTACAGGTTAGAAAGAACTTGTCCACAATAAAGTCACTTTCTTCCTTTAACACACTCGAAAAAGTCTCTTTTACACTGCAAAACAGTAGATTTATCACTTTTGTAAGCATATCAATTTATAAATTGATAAATTTATTCAATTTATAAGCATAAAAATTAAAAGCAAACGACGAAACCTTCCATGACAAGCGCATAACACATACTGAACAAGGATTAGCAAGACACATCCAAGCTCGCAATTTTGTCACCCCTCTCCCCCCTCCCACTGAGCACTGTTTTGACTGGGAAAGATAATTTTAGCCATGCCCATGTTTTTTTTATGGCAGAAAGTGTTCACACCGCGCTTTAAAATTCACATTTTTTTAGGTTTCATTTTATATCAAATCAGCGACCACGAATACAGATACCGCGAATAGCGGGGTTTACTGTATATTATTGTAATAACTCATATAACATATATATTTTTTAACTGAGTAGGGATGTAGAAAATTGAGTAGGGGTACTGCAAAATAAAATAAATTACTTAGGGGTGCCGTTATTAAAAAAAAAAGGTTGAAAACCACTGCATGAAAACCTCAGATGTAAATGCCAAATCCACTCTCTGGCACTAGCCAGTTCTGGACTCCAGAGGTCTTCTGCTTGAGGCCTGATCTCCATTTGGAACCTAACCATTCACAACAAACAAAGTCAATACACCACCTACTGCAGCGCTACAGGGAAATTCAACATCAACATCACAGCCACTACCAATGACCACAGAAACCTGATTTGGGCTGGACCATCATTCCGGACTGGACCCTAAGAGATCATAGAGTAATACGTTTCCACATCAGCATACACACACACCTAACCAAGTGCCTCATATTGTCCCCACTGGGTTTGTCAGGTTCTAAGGCCGTTGAATGGGCAGCCTTTGATTCTTCCATACAGAGAGATCTTCTGGACCTACCCTCACTCTCCAATAAGAGTGCAGCAGATCTGACTGACCAGAACCAGAGCTCACTCCAATTAGCTGCATATCATTCGACAAAGAAAAAGACCGTAAAACCTAAAACTTGTGCCTGGTGGAATGCCAAAATAACTGCACTGAGGAAAGAGGCACACAGAGCGCGTAAAGAGTACCAGTGACACAGAAATTGCCCCCCCCCCCTTGAGATGTTGAACAACTGCATGCCATCTACCTCACTAAAAAGAACACCTTTCCAAAAGCAGGTGCAAACAGGAAAGGACAAACCTGGATGGACTTCGTCAAAAACTTGGGAAATTCTATAAAGGAGTCCCTAGTCCCCATTGGTTAAGGACTCCTTTATAAAATCTCCAGGGGGAAGACATATACTCCGGATGTCTTTGGCTCAGTATGGCTTTGCGAACGGGAAACCGTAGCATGGCACGATTCGATCAGTGCCATAATTGATGAGCTTTTCCTCACAGACGATCCAATGGAAGACCAATCTGAACATGCAAATATCAGAAGAAGAAATTCACTGTACACATCAACCTCACCTAATGAACCTTTGACACCCCAAGAACTTGAGATAGCAATGAACAGAATCAAACTGAATAAATGACCTGGCATGGATCTTAAAGAGTATGCATTCATACAAAGGGTGTTCAAACTCAAACCAAGGCACCTACTTCTCCTTTTTAACCACTGCCTTACAGAATCTCTTCCCTGAGCCCTGGAAAGTTGCTCTTCACTGACTCATCCTGAAGCCTAACAATCCACCGACAGAACCTCAATCCCTCTGCCCCATTGCTCTCTTACCCAACCTTGGTAAAATTCTGGAATGACTCATAGCCATAAAAATTGTAAGTATATTTAAAGACTTATCTCTCCTTCACAATATGCATTCACACAAGGTTGCTCCTGTGAGGATGCACTCTCAGAAATGATACTCCATCTGGAGACCTCCAAGGCCAAGTACGAACTGGCCATCTTTATAGACTTTGAGGGAGCCTTTGACCAGGTTTGATGGAAGGGTGCTCTTGGGAGGCTGCACTCTGCTGACTGCCCACCAGAACTCTACTGGTTAATCAGGAGCTACTTCAACGACAGAACTGTTACAATACAGGCAAGGCATAGGCAGCTCACACAACCAATTTACAGAGGATGCCCACAGGACTCTGTATTGGGCCCCTTAATCTGGAACATGGTTCTTCAGGACTGACTTTGCCGCAGTTTTGACAGTACCAAGATCATTGCATCTGCAGACGATCTTGCCATTTTCTCAGGCCACTCTCTGAGAGCCCTTGAGACCACTGCAAACAGTGTTCTTGAAGACCTTGCTGACTGGACCAAAACCAATAAGCTCTGAATCAATCCGACAAAATCCAATACGATCTTTGGAGCTAAACTTGACCTTCGAAAGCCCCCTCAAGTTAAAATCCAAAACACACAGTTACCTCTTGTGACCCAAACCAGAGTCCTAGGGGGTCATCATTGACCATAGACTTTCTCTTCATAGCGGCAACACAAGTCATTGCAGGGGTTCTCCTGCTGGACCTCTTAGTAGTTTATAGGGGACTATGCTACAGAATATGGAAGAGGATTCCTGCAGCAATCCTAGGCATCCACCTTAACTTAGACACAGATGTGAAAAGAGAGAGGCTGCGCTGCTATAATGAGCTGGTTAATATATGGCAGATGCGATGAGACACAACCAACAAGGGACTAGTCACAAAAAACTTCACACCGAATGTTACTTTTGCCATGGCAAAATCTGTTACCAAATGGTTTACTCTCACGATGGAAACCTCCTATCTAGTCAAAGGACATGGAGCCTTCAATGAGAAATTGTTTCAATTTAGGCTTGCAGAGTAAGACTTCTTTTTCTGTAGAGGGAAGGAGAACTGGTCTCACATACTCTTCGACCATGCAATATATGATGAATCCAGAGAACAGCTGAGGAATAACATCCAGGGGTTCTCCTCAACTGCAGTGGAACAACTAATTCAAACACCAAGTAATCTTGCAGTATTCCAGGCCTTTGCAAAAGAAGTTTTCATTCGGAGGAAGAGGCTTATTCTGAGGGCAAATCCGGACCTGCCCTGGGTTTAAAACAAGTATTTTTCCCCCATCTCTCTCCTCATGTTTTGCACTGGCTCTGGGACTTGTTCCTGGGGCCGGTGTAGCAATAGAACTCTCATGCTACTCTTTCCCTGTCAGTCTCACATGTGGGATCAAAAGCTCCTGAGCAGAATGGAAATTTTTTTTTTTTCTTTCTCTCACATTTCTTCTTTAGCTGGCACCCCTGCTGCTGCTGCTCTTTTCCTTTCTGTGGCCTGGTGTGGGATCTCACTTTTTTTTTTTTTTTTTTCCCTTCTCATACTTATTCTTAAGCTGGCACCCTGGCTGCTGCACTGCCCTGCCAACAGCCTCACCCTCTCCCTCTCTTGTTCTAAGGAGTTCCCCCCCACCTCTTTCACAGTCAGTCCCAGATTGGGACTTCTCCGGGCTGGGAAATTCCCTCCTCTCTTCCCCCCCCCCTCTTCCTCATCATCTGGAATTTAATTCCTTCCTGAGAAATTCTTTTCTCGGGGAGGAGGGCAAGCTAGTAGTAGGGGAGGCATTGCCTTCCCACAGCTAGGGACCAGTACCACTTCCAGGTACTCTTTAGTGGTCTTGGAAGTGGTACTCATCCAAAAAGCAATACTACACCGCAGAACACACACACACTAAAGCTCACAAACGTAGTTTTTCCTTTATTTTTCCCCCCTTTCCTTTCCTGACATTCCCCCGATGAAAAACTTTTTTTTTCTCCCTCCTTTCTATTCCTCTATCTTCAATCCAGCATGGGATTTTTTTGTGTGGAATGGTGTGTTTTTTTTTTTTTTTTTTTTTACACTACATGCATATGGCCTAACCTTAACAGAATCTGTAAAAATGAACAGGGCAACGAGGCGGAGATGAACCTATGTTTAGGAGCCACCCAAATAGAAAATACAAACAAAAAAAAAAAAAAAAAACTGTCAGCCTCAACTACCTGCAAGGGCAACTTGTTCCAGCAATCAATAACTTGTTGACTAAAAGAAAATTTCCTACAATTAATCTGAACATCAAAGCCATCTAATTTGAATTTATGACCCCTAGTTTTGGAATTCTTTATAACAGTGAGAATTCCACCTTCATTCATTTTACTAATCCCTCTCAGAGCCTTGCACACCTCAATCAGGTAACCTCTGAGGTGCCTGGCTGCCAAGCTCTGCAGCCCACATAATTGGTTTTTCCTCACATGGTTGTCCTTCTGCCAATCTCACCATTCAAACTGCCCATCTATGGACCCTTTCCAGAAACTCAGTCTTTTTTCAGATGTCTCCATACTTGAACACAGTATTCGAGTATGGAGACCCTACTCCTGATGTTACACCAACCTGAAGAATATCCATTAATCACAACCCTCTTGCCTTCTGCCCTGCAGCTACCCAGCAATCCATCTTAGAAGCTTACCAGTAATCCCAACCTGTTCAAAGTTTATACAGTAACCTCTCACGAGGGACCAAGTCAAATGCTTTGCTAAAATCCAAATAAACTATATTGAAATTGTTCTCTAAATCCAGCCCATGAGTAATTGTGTCAAAATATCCTACTAAGTTAGTTAAGCATGATTTACCCTTAACAAAGCCATGTTGTGTGTAATACAATGCCTTCAGAATGCCACATCTCTCTAAATGTCCCTGGATAGCACTTTTAATCGTTGTCTCTAAGATTCTTCCTACCACTGAAGTCAGACTAACTGGTCTGTAGTTACCATTTCACTCTTAGATCTGCTTTTATGTACTGGCAATACATTGGAACTTCTTCAATCCAAAGGAATCTCCCCTGAGTCCAAAGATACCCTCAAAATTAACCTCAATGGTTCAATACGCTCCCTCGCACTCTCCCTCAAAACTACAGGGTATATGTCATCAACTCCGGGAGCTTTACCTGCCTTTATGATCAAAAGTTTTTGTAATAAACAATCTGTAATTACGACATCACAAATTTCATATGGCTCAGCTGCACAGCCTCTGAATTTCTGTAGATTGTAATTTTCAGGAAATACATGTAAAGGAAGTTTGTTCCAAAAGCTGAAGTTGAAGGGATAAATGAGGAAGAAGAGAAGTTGATTCTGAGAGTTTGAAGTTGGGCAGTAAATGGATGTTGACTGGTTGCGACACATGTTCAGAGAGAGAGAGGGAGGGGGGGGGAGAGAGAGAGAGAGAGAGAGAGAGAGAGAGAGAGAGAGAGAGAGAGAGAGAGAGAGAGAGAGAGAGAGAGAGAGGGGTATGATAAAAGTCAATTCAGAAGAACAGTGCCCATGGAAGTATCTACAGAAAAGGCATGTAGCAGAAACTGAATGTCTAAGATGCAGAGAGTGAAGAGACGAGACTTTGTAAGAGATGGGTCATTAATTAATCTCATTGCCCTCTTTTGAAAGGTGTCTAGAGAGAGGTTTTGGGGGCACACCACAGATGTGGAAATAAAATTCATTCATAGAGCAGATTTAACATTTGTACAGATTGAGTAGTTGCTTAGAAGAAATGTTTAGAGGAAGCAACATTTGTTGTTGTTATTTGGTTTTTAGGAGCATTAGCAACTAAGGCCATATTGCTCCGGTGCGGTGGTCATTCCCTGACCTTTCCACATGCTCTGTATTTGGTGGTGAAGGGCTCAAACCCCGGTCTAATCAAGAAGCGTGTGCTACGCACTGCTGCTCCTTCCCACCTGGCTACGGAGGCGCTCCAACATTTGTAATGTGCTTATGCCGAGAGATTAGAAGTCAGGGTAATCCCTAATAGAGATATGTGGTCTTGTTTAGAAACCTGAGTCTCATCAAAGATAGGCATAGGATTAGAAGAATCTTTTTTTGAGAGATAAAAGATAGGAATGAGTTTTAGGAGGATTGAAATTAACTAAATTATCTTTACCCCACCTGGAGATCAGCATTTAAGGAATTGGTGGTGGATGTTCGAGAAGTTAAAGCTGTTTGTGCAGAGCAACATTTCTCACACTGGTATGTGAAATGCAATGTGCAAAAACTATGGACAGGAATTCTGGTCAATGGAAAAAGGTTATTAATATACAAGAGGAAAAAAGTGGGAGAAACAACTGAACCTTGGAGAACATCAGCATTATAGTTAAGAAGTTAAAAAGACAAGCGAGCCACCATCTACCATCAGAGAAAACTAGATACCTAATTACAAAAAAGAAGTGTGCAAAAATGAACCAAGTAACATTGGGGTTGATAAAACAACAAATGAAGAGTCATTCTTAAACCCTTCCGGGAGGAATGTCCCTAATACTACCTATCTGAAAAGCAGAAGTAGATACTTACAAATAGCAACATGGGATGTCAGAAGCCTCAATCTGAGTGGGAAACTAGACAATGTACTCTAAGAAATGGATTGGCTGAAAGTTGACATAATGGGCCTTAGTGAAGTAAGGTGGCCAAATGTGGGAAAAATAAAGAAAAACACTTGATAAAGAAGATTACTAGCAGCAAACCCTTCAATATTGCAATAATAAAGGTATATGCCCCCACTTGTGATCACTCAGACCTAGAGGTTGAAGAATTCTACGAGAATATTTAAACTGCTATTTCGGAGAAAAAATATGATGATGTACTAATTGTCACGGGAGACCTAAGTGCAAAAATTGGAGCAGAAAAAACATCTCAAACACAGATTGGGAAAAAAGAATGAAAGAAGCCAAAGGCTTATACAATTCTGTGAAGAGAACAAACTAATAATAATGAACTCAATGTTCCCACATCCAGCCAGAAGACTATACATGGATGAGGCCTGGATACACTATTAAAAATCAAATAGATTACTTCATGGACTATTTCAAAGGATGCCGAGAACTGCAATAAGGCATTTGAAATGTGGCTCTTAAGGAGAATCATGAGAATATTTTGAACACAAAGAAAGCCAAATGCAGAAGTGCTGGCTTTAACAACTTGTGACCTTCATTAAGCAAAGAAAAACAAGATATCTCGGTCACTTTCTGAGACATGACTCTATACAAAAAAAGAAGTTGGAAGGGATGATAGAGGGAAAGAGGAGGAAAGGACAATAGAAAAAGACCTGGATAACCAACATTAAGGAATGGACTAATCTTTCTTATGAAGACTGCACGGAAAGCACAAATGCAAAGCTGGTGGAGATTCATGGTAGTCAACCTCCCAGGTGGAGACAGAACATGAAGAAGAATTACAAAAAACATTTGGGCAATCCATAAGATTAGCATTAGCAGCAGCATATGATGCAAGAAAGCAAGCTTGTCAGCATCAGGGGCAAAAACCCTTTCATTTTACCATTCACTTGCTCCAAAAGTATGTCTAGTTCTTCCTTGAATTTATTTAACCTATCAACTTCCACAACAATTAAGTAATTTTTGGAAGTTTGTTCCAGCAATCAACCACCTGCTGACTAAAGGAAAATTTCCGCACATCTATTCTACAACTGTCTTTCCTCAATTTCAATTTATGCTCCCACAGGTGCATAATCTGAGCAAGAGGAAGAATCTCATCAGTATTGAGCTTACTCGAACCATTCAAGGCCTTGTACACCTCAATCAGATCACCTCGCACGTGCCTAGTCTCCAGACACTGCAATTTGTAGAACTTAAGCCTTTCTTGGTAAGAGCAACCCTTTGTTCCCCTCACCAATCTCGTTGCCCTTCTCTGTACTCATTCTAGCAGCTCTACATCCTTCCTTTACAAAGATCTTTATAACCTCTTAGGCAGAGGTTATAAAGACCATTTAAAATTACAAATCTCTAAGTTGTCATTCTTTTTCTATATCAAAGAAGATTGATACAGTTTGTTTGTTATTTGGTTTTTAGGAACATTAGCAACTAAGGCCATATTGCTCCAGGGATATGCGGTGGTCATTCCCTGACCTTTCCGCATCCTCCGTATTTGGTGGTCATGGGCTCGAGATTGACACCAGGTGCTCTCTTTTAAGGAACGCATCTCGAACAGATGTTTCCAGTCTAATTTAGTGGTCCAAAGTGGACAGATTCTTTCGGTAGCCACATTGATTATGGGAGAGAAGATCATTTGATTCTAAGTGCCATAAGAGACAAATATTGACCACTCTTTTTCAAAATTTTTGCAAGCAGCTAGTCAGAGTGACAGCATAGTAATTTTTGGAAGTTTAGGATCCTTGCCTGGTTTATTACTATTATTATTAGCGACATATAGTGCAAGGAAGCCTGAGGCTTATGCTGCACCAGCCAAAAAAAAAAAAAAAAAAAAATTACTGCATTACCCTGAGAGAGAGAGAGCGAGAAGTAGAAGGGAATCACCAAGGAAGGGAATCACCAAGAAAGCAAGAAAGAGAAGAATGATGATATACAGCTTAGGATTCTGGGTTTGCCAAGCCCATACTCACCAGATGTGAGCCCATGGGGGTTTAATAAAAACAAGAATAACTGCCTTGAACCAGGTGTCTGGAAACTGATCTTCAAGGAAGATTCTATTGTATAGGAAAAGCAAGTGGCCTATGGATTTTGGTGAAAGGTGTTTGATCATTTCATAATGGATGCCGTCTAGTCCAACAGCAATAGCCTTCTTAAAGGGCAAGAGCTGTTTTCAGCTTATGGGTGGTAAATAGCCTATTATATGGATAAACACCATTGGATATAAAATTCAGGTTCTCCTTTTCAGTTTGGTGTTTCAGGACAAGAAACTCTGGGGAGTAAAGATGATGCTGCTGAGATGTTACAAAATGTCTCCCCTAGAGTAGTGGCTATGGCAGTTGGGTCTGCAATAGTACAACCATTATATTCCAGAACTGATGAGGGGCATGCAGTGTATATTCCTTTCATTTTCCATATTTTTCCCAAACCACCTTAGAGCTGGTCACATAGGAAACAGAAGACATAAAATGGATCCAATATTACTTTTAGCTCTTGAGAGGTAGAGGTGGACTATATAACCTGGGAGGTAGAGAAAAACCTGCATTCCATGCAGGTTTTCCTCTACCTCCCATGTAAGTGAAGAGAAGAGAGAAGGGAAACATAGAAAGATCGGTGGTAGAAAACGTATGGTTAAGCACATGGAAAAAAAAGTGTTTGTTCCATTATTTAGAAGTGACGCTGCTGAACGAGAAGCACGAACTGAGGCTTCGTGGATTTACGAAGCCTCACGAAGCTTCGTAAATCCACGATACACGAAGCCTCAGTTCGTGCTTCTCGTTCAGCAGCGTCAGAATTAGCCTTTCATGCCATTAACGAAAAACATACTTTTTTATTTAACGAGGCCAAAATACTTAATGTTCAACGTAATTATACGCGACTATTAATTGCAGAAACCGTTGAAATTAAATTACACGAGAATTCTGTTAATGTTCGGCGGCCATATTTGATTTCCGATGCGTGGACCTTTACGCGCATGCGCGAAGACACATAATCACTATTTAAGTTGCAGGTTTAGCCTGATTCGGTAATTTTCATTCCTGTGATCACGACAGTCGGTCGAAAAGCATTGTCAGCTTCAGGAAGGAAAATCGTTTTGAATATTTTCGTTAGATTCTTTTAATTGCGTTAATTTGAATTTTAATTGTTTTGAATTGATTTTGAATTGTGTTAAATTGATTATTTAATTATTTATATTTTACTTTAATGTACCGGTAAGTTGTCGATTTTTTCGTTTTTTCCGTTTTAATTTCTGGAGGGTATCATACGGAAGTGTTCCACGTACTATATTGAGGTAAACTCCTCTTATTAATTTACTTATATTATTATCAACGTAGAACATATTGAGTATTACAGCTCTGATTCATACTATCTAATTATTGTTTTCTGTATTTATAAATAATATTGATGATGGTATATCAAGCTTAATGTCCAAGTTTGCAGACGATACAAAGGTTGGCAGGGTTGTTAAGGACACTACTGATGCTATGGTGCATCAACAGGATCTGGAAAGGTTGAGCAGATGAAGTTTAACATTGACAAATGTAAAGTACTACATATGGGAAACAGCAACCCCAGAGCAACGTATCAACTCTGTGGTACTACAATGACAGTGGTAGAGAATGAAAAGGACCTGGGAGTAATTGTGCAGGCAGATATGAAGTTCTCTGAGCAGTGCAGACGGGTTGCAAGAGTAGCTCATGGTGTCTTGTCAATGATATACAGGAATTTTTCTAGCAGGGATAAGAAGGTGATTATCCCCTTGTATAAGGCAATGGTCAGGCCACACCTTGAGTACTGTATACAGGTCTGGAGGCCTCATTTCAAGAAGGATGTAGAGCTGCTGGAACGAGTAAAGAGAAGGGCAACAAGATTAGTGAATATAACAAAGGGTTGCTCTTACGAAGAAAAGCTTAAGTTTTGCAAATTACAGTGTGTGGAGACTAGGCACCGGCGAGGTGATCTGATACAGGTGTATAAAGCCTGGAATGGTTTGAGCATGCTCAATGCTGATGGGATTCTTCCTCTTGCTCAGAATAATCACCTGAGAGGGCATAAATTCAAATTGAGGAAAGACAGATGGAGGATAGATGTGCAGAAATTTGCCTTTAGCCAGCAGGTAGTTGGTTGGTGGAACAGACTTCCATCCCTTGTTGTGGAAGTTGATAACCTAAATAAATTTAAGGCTCAGCTGACAGGTATTTCGAACGAACGGAGGGGTGAAGTGGAAGTTTTTTTTTTTTTTTTGGCTGATGCTGCATAAGCTTGCTTTCTTGCATCATATGCCTCTACTAATACTAATACTAAATACTAATATTAATCCACGTAGAGCAGTGTTCATTAATTACAACTCTCTGACAACTCAACCATCCCTTTATTCATTGTAGCAACTTGCCCTTAATGCCATACCTCTCCGATTTGTACAACAGTATTCTATGTGCAACAGTATCAAAAGCTTTCATGAAATCCAAGTATATGATATCAAAATTAATTTTTGCATCCAGTTCCTTTGTGACCACATCATAGTATCCAATCAAATTTGTCAGACAAAACCTCTCTTTAACAAACCCTTGCTGTGTCCAAACTATTACAGCAGTCTTGTATAGGTGACCCTGCATCACTTCTTTAACCAGTGACTCCATTATTTATCCCGAGAATAGAAGTTAAACTAACAGGTCTATAATTATTTGTCACCCTTTGAATCCCCACCCTTTTGTGAATTGGGGATACATTTGGTCATCTCCAGTCCATGGAGACCTCCCTGAATCTAAGGATGGCCTCATAATTATGAGAGCATTCTTATGTTTAACTTCAACAATTTATCCTCCACTTTGCTCTCCTTTATTACAAAATCATTTAGCTCCCTGTTAGAGTTTAGCAAACTTCTGTCCACCCCTTCCTTACAGACTTTCTCATGTGTGAATGTAGATGCAAAATACTCATTCAGTTTGTCAGTTGTCTAAGCAGGATCATCAACAGTCTAACCACCAACATCAAGTGGACCAATCTGATTCATCCCCTTCCTTCTAGAGTTTACATAAATAAAAAATCTTTGCTGTTTTTCTTTGCATCCTTTACCAAGGATTTCTCATAATCAGCCTTTGCTTGCCTAACCTCCTTTGTGACTTTATTATAGACTAGCTTATATCTGTCATAGGCTTCTGTGACACCCGCTAATTTATATGCATACCACGCATTTTTCTTCTCTGCCACGAGCCTCATTAGTTCATCTGACATCCATTTAGGCTTAAATCTCGAAGTGTATTTCTTAGTTCGTATGAAAAGCCTAGTAGCTTCCAAGATTAATTCCTTGAATGTTTCCCATTTAGAATTCATTGTTTTTAACATCATCAGTTGATCCCACTCTATAGAATTTAAAAATTCTATAGAGTGGGATCACTCTAGAGACCACTGAATCACCTTTTCGAAAACAAAAATCCTTCCCTTTACCCTTGATGGCAGTTACATCTTTAAGTAAATCCCACCTCCGTAGACTGTGATCACTGTCACCTAGTGGTTCCTATATCTGCAAATTCCTAATGCATGAGTCATCATTGCTGATATTCAGATCAAGAGTATTATCCCCTCTGGTTGCCTCCTGAACATGTTGCTGCACCAAACAATCCTCCAATAAATCTACAAAAGTCTTGCTAGCATGCAAGTGACCAACCCACAAGTTCTAGTCAATATCTGGAAAGTTAAATTCCCCCATTACAAAAATTCTGATTTTCTGGCCTACTCTATTTCTCTGCACAATTGTTCATTGTACTCACCACAGCCATAAGGCCTATAACATATTCCTACTCTCATTTTCTCTTTCCCAGTGTTTATGTCACACCAAAATGACTCAGTGTTGCACTGTCCACCCATGTCAACTGGATGCACGTCCTTAGATTTTTTTGTAACTAACAGCATTACCCTCCTCCTTTCCTAACCTGTCTATCCTTTCTGTACACATTGTACTCCCTAAATTTCAATTCTGCACTGCTTATATCTGTGTCACCCATGTCTCTGATATCCCAACAATATCTGTCTTTGATGCCTTGATCAGCACTTCAAATTCATCAAATTTATTTACTATACTTCTAGCTTTGGTGTACATGCAAGTATACATGCACCTGTTCTTACTCTTAGTTACCCTAATACAGCCCATGTATTTACTTGTTCCATTATGATTCCCAGCAGCTCTTGAAATCCCCAACAACTTGCTTTCTAGGCTGCTGTTCACTACAATAGAAGCAGTGCAAGAATCCCTTTCGCCGCTGCCTGTGGCTACTGTTAATCTTTTATTCTGTGATTCCCCCAAGCTAGCAGTTTTCCAACCCACCTAATACTGCCACATAATCTATGCCCATTCTCTTCCACTGATATCGCTGCTACCTCATAGGGTAGTAGTAGTAGTGGCATGTGATGCAAGAAAGCAAGTGTATGAGCTTATGCAGCATCAGCCAAAAAAATCACACCATTCCCTCCAAATGCCTGTCCAGTTCCCCCTTAAATTTATTCAACCCATCAACTTCCACAACGACAGATGAAAGTTTGTTCCAGCAATTAACCACCCGCTGGCTAAAGGCAAATTTTCGCACATCTATTCTACATCTATCCTTTCTTAATTTGAATTTATGCCCCCTTAGGTTTGTAATCTGAACAAGTGGATGGATCCCATCAGAATTGTGGATGGATCTCATCAGAATTTGGCGTGCTCAACCCATTCAAGGCCTTTGTATTTGTCCACAAATCCTCAAGAAGTAAGAAAGGGGCAGGCAACTGCATAATAAGATCATCAAGGTCTTTCTGGGGGATGTTAGTTCCAGGTGGCAAATAAATAGAGCAGACTGTGAATAAAAAGCCCACTGCAGGATGCGTGCTGAGGGAAATGGACCATAATCTAGCACGTTGGTCCAATATGGGTTGGCAGATCGACCGTATTTAGCAGTCAAGGGCTTGAACCTCAGTGTACTCAAAGAGTGTGTGTGCTACTGCACTCCCGCTCCTGATCACTCAGCTACGGAGGCCTCTTCTTGTCAGCATACGTTGCCTTATTGTTATTTATTGGTTTAACTATTTTTCTGGTCTCCTGGTATGAGATATTTAGTTCTGCTTTGTCGTTTCTTTTTCTTCCTTCAACCTCTAGCACACTCGAGAGTATGCAGGATGCTCTCCTTGGCAATTAATCAGATGGGTTTTGCAGCTTTACATGATGCAATTTCATGGTCCTTCGCACCACATCAAGCATATGCAAGAGCACAACAACAGACTATTTGGGAATGTCCATATTTTGACACTTGAATCAGTTTAATGGGTTTGGAAAATATGGACATATTATGCAATTCAGATAACCAGCTTTAACCTCATTAGTAGATGCTGGTGTATTAAAAGTGAGGAGGACGTTTCTAGTCGGGACTAGATTCCCATCTCTGCGTAGAAACATTCACTTTGCAACTGTTACTCCTTGTTATTAGTTCTGAATAGATCTCCTCTTCAAACACTTTCAGAAGATCCTATTCAGAGATCATGGTAGGCACTTTTGAGTTTCAGTTCTTAAATTTCTTCGTCATTCTTCTGTACTTCATACATTCCACATAATTCATAAATTCTTACTTAACACATTCCACATAATTCATAAATTCTTACTTAACACATTCCACATAATTCATAAATTCTTACTTAACACATTCCACATAGGTGTGCTAATCTGTTACATATTTATGTAACAGACATAAATATGTAACAGATATACTAGCACACACCTGACTGCCAATTTGCTAACCAGATAAAATTTTCACAAATTTGCAGAAATGTTTTAAAAATTCAAAATTACCAACAAAACTGAAGTTTACTCTTTTTTTATGAAAAAAATCTAGAAAAATAGAGAAGAAAAAAGATTTTCTTTTTAAGTGTGGAGGCTAGCAGCTTTGCATCATTAAGTCAATCAGTGATGAAAGTGTGTAAATGATTGTGGTGGCTTACAGAAGTGTTTTTATTAAAAGTATTTAAATTGAATTTATCAGCCAGTATTAAAAATTGAGCTTATCATAAAAAAGATACAAACTAATAAGGAAGTGTATGAAGGAAACATTATGCTCCTGATCAATGTCTCTGCCCCCACTTATGGCTTTCTCAAAAAAGATGCTAAGAAAGCCCTAGAATAAAAATATGAAACAATTTTTGAAGCAACTTCTCAATTGGGGATGACCAACACATTCCCATTCAAAAGGCTAAATTTCAACAATTTGGAAGCCCTCATATCTTTGTTAATATTAAGCTCATAAACAACACCTTTGTATATTAAAAAATTCCTCAGATTTCATTAACAGAATCCAAGAAGTTCAGTTCAAAGATGAAGATATGTTAATAAGCTCTAACACTGAGTCAATGTTTACTAACATATCTCACTCCTGAAAGCTATCTGAAGTATTTCTGGGAGATTAGAAGGTTTAGGATTGACTCCTTCTCCTCCTCAACCAATCCCTTAAAATATGCTTAAATTTTGTGTATGATATTTTTTTAATTGGAAGCCATAGTACAAAAAAAAAATAAATAAATAAATAAAATAATTAATACTGTCTATAACAATACTATTAACCTAGAAAAAAACATTCAATTTGTAAAGAAAACAAATCCCAATTTCAACATGTCAACATTTGAATTAACAACATGCTTAGTACCTCTGTGTTCAAAAAACCTATGGACACATTATCCATTTTAAATCATAATTCCAGTCGCCCTCATCAGTGAAGACAGGTATAATAAAAAGCATGGCCCTCAAAGCACTTGGAGTCTGCTGTACACCTGACAATCTTGAATAAGAGCTGAATAACATCAGATATGTGCTGAACTGTAAATAATACTCTGTAAATGTGTTTAATAAAACTATTTTAAAAAAAAACTGTTGAAACTTTTATATTATTCCAGAACACAGACCCCAATTCATATTCCATTCTCCTCCATTGTGGGAAAGAAGGAAAATTATCAACAGGGCAAAGAGACATAAAAATATTCAATTTAAAGGAAACATAAACCTAAAACAAACACTTAAAATCTACTCCCACCACCTTAACAATTGAGAAAAGTGGGCTAAAAATATTCTGAAGGGAAAATATGTTAGAAGTTTCGAATTCATAGCGATGAACACTTTCAACATACAAAATTTGGAGAACACTGCCCAAAATGATGTTGCACATCATAGCATCACTGATGGCCATGCTTTCTTCATCTTGGATGAGAAAAAAATTAACATTCTATACCAAAGTATAGAATATTATAAACCAGCAAAAGAGGAGGAACTTTCTTGAAGTTTTTCTATATCCAAAAGAATTACCAAAAAAACAATTAATAAAAACATTGGCAGGGTCACCAGTCCCCCTTTCCTGGATAACTGTTCTCTATAGCAATCATGATGGATCTAACAAGACACCAAGCCACTCAACAAGAACAATAGATTAACTACATATCACAGTGCAGTAGTCAAGAAAACTAGCAGTCTACCAGTACAGCACAGGAAACAGTTTAATGTGACAGACAGAGTGGAACGACAGGCTGTAACCACAACATCACAGTCACAGAGTAGTCACATGGCCCTCCTCCCCACCCCTCTCTGATGCTCAGCGCAACTTACAACAAAGAACCAGTTGACCACTGGTAACTCCACAACATCCAATCAAGAATATGACCTTTGATTTCTGGGCCTCTATCTTGGGACTGTTTCTTCCTTGTGTGCTTATTCTCTTTGGCTACTTTGTTTCCAGAAAGACCTAACCAGAGGATTCCGTATTATGTAGTTACGTAAACAAGCTTTTTTTTTTTTTTTAATTATTCATCCATAGAAGGAACTATACTGTTCTGAAATGTCTGCACTACTGTAATGTACAGTTAATTAATTTTTCTAAAGTATGTTCACAAATTGCAGTGTAATGCAGTTTATTATCAAATGCACACAGATGCACTGAAATAAGGGCCTGGCTAGATGTTCTTTATACATTATGATCCACTTGTTACCCATCATGCTGATCAGGAACAGTTCTATGATGTTATATTCACACATAAACTTGCCACAATTCAGATTTGAACTATGATAGTAGATAACAGAGCTATGGTGCTCAATGCATTCTATGTTTATATCAATATTTGTAGAAGGATAAGAGAAATTTACCTCAATATGATACGTAGAACACTTCCGTATGAAGTGTTCTACATATCATATTTCTCTACGTATTCATTTTAATTTCTCTCTTGAGAAATTAAAATGAATAAAAGATTAACGCAAAATGATTAGAGTAAAAAATAAATTGAACACAATTCAACAATTAACTAAAATTTTAAAAAAAAAAAATTTTTTAAATTAATAAAAAATCAATTAAAGTTAAACAAATTTTGAAAAATGGAAAGGAAGGAAAACCTTTTTTCAAAATTTATATTTAACTTTAATTGATATTTTTTATTAATTTTTTAAAATTGTTTTTTGAATTTTAGTTAATTTTTGAATTGTGTTCAATTGATTTTTTACTGTAATCAGTTTGCATTATTCTTTTATTCATTTTAATTTCTGGAGAGTATCATACGGAAGTGTTCTACGTATCATATTGAGGTAAATTTCTCTTATTCTTCTACAAAGAAATGAACTATATCTGCTATACTAATTTTATGACTGGCAATTTCTTTTATTGGAGAATCATTTTGTCATTTGAAAATGGTTCTCCAACAAAAGGAGCAACACTTACAAACATTTTTGTGTATGCACATATACACAAACCTATCCATCCACACGTATATTTGTGTCCATGCAAACACACACAATTATCCGAATGATGGATATTTTCTTTTTTCCAAAACCAAGATCTCCTTAAATATATATATATATATATATAATGAAATAATTATCAAAAGTGTAATACTAGCCTCTGCCAATGCCATAATAGCAATGGTTAACATAAGAGGAATACTCCATGCTCCTAAATGAAAATATGCTCCTTTGCTGTCTACAACCTCCCGGTGTGTTCCTGAACGTCGGAACAGCATATGCCAAGTGTAAGCAAGGATAACAAACCATATTACAGCTGCCATGAGGAAGTAATATACAAGAATGAAAACTATGACACATGACAAATTTTCATTGGAGCTAGAAAAAAAATTAAAGAAAAAATTAGAACAGTTTTAAAACAGTTCTAAAAAATAAGCTCTTTAAAAATAATTCCTTAAAATATAATTATAATAAATAAAAACTTCAATAAGCTGCAAATAATGTGCTATTTTAAACTGTATAATCTCCATCATGAATACAAATTTTTCTGTTTTCTTTAACTGGATAGCAGGCAGTGTTAATAACTCATGAAAAAATGCAACTCCATATATACTAAATAAACAATTATGAGTTTTTTTTTTTTTTAAGCAGTGGATGGAATAACATTCCACACCTACAAATCTAAATATACACCAATGCAAATGGTAACATCCTGGTTTCATTCCCAGCAGGGAAGCTGGGGATGAAACTACCATTACCGTCCCTATCAGCAGGGAAGCTGGGGATGAAACCACCATTACCGTCCATATTAGCAGGGAAGGTAATGGTCAGTGTTTTCTAAGACTGCTATGACATTTTCTTGCATTTTCAAAAACCCAACGATGCCATTTATTATGTTGTTTCCCACTTTTGAAAGAAAGGGATTCGATTCATGATCCCAATTGGGCTTGGCATCAAGCAGAAAACATCAAATTCATATTCAAAAATGGGATAAAGTATCTGCTGAATCTGGGACAGAAATGGATGAAGATAATACCTTACTGTTAATAAAGCCTGTAACACATTTGACAAATCAGTTATATCATATATTTTTGGTAATGGCTAACTTGTATCTGATCCAGGGGGAGTTTTCTTTTGCATGCAACTCTGCTGTATAAATGCTACTTTCCCATGGAATCTGGTCAGTTGTCATTTTATGAAAGTTAGTTGTTGAAAATATGGTTTTTTTTTTTTTTTTTTGGCACAAGGGCTTCTAAGGTAAAGATATGTCTATCCAAAAGTTTCCATGAAACAGGACTGTTCATTTACAAGGCTATCTTACATTACAGCTGGTTATATAACTGAATTTGTCTTACACATCTGAAAAAAAAAAAAAATTCATCTAAATTTGCTTTGTTTCCTATTATGTGTTAGTGTCAGTGACTGCTTTGGATGCCATTATAGTGACTGCAGTCAAGAAGAATGTGTTGTAGTGTAATTTGCCTACAACAATATTCACAGTGGGATGGATTATCTCCTTTTAACAAAAACATATAGGCCAAATGTGTATGACCATATGGATAAAATTACTTTGTGTTGATGTTATCTGAAGTTGGAAAGCCAAAGCTTGTTACTAGCTTGTGTTTGCCAGATTCTGACCCATTTTTTCTGCAAGTTCTTTCTATTATCAAGTTATAGTCTGAATATGGTACTAGAAACTCTGCTGCAGTTGAGTTTGTTGGATATTTCTTTGCTTCATCTGCTAGTTCATTTCTTGGAATGTCGGCATGTCCTAGGATAAAGCAAAAATAGACCTAGTCAAGCCTCAATTTTGAAAGTAATTAATACTTCGTGTCCGTAGATTTACCATTCGTAACTTTTTGCCATTGTTATACAATGCAACGTGTACCCGGAACTAGACAGTGTAAGGTTTAACGGAAAACCAGATAGCGAGTATAATGGTATCAATTAATCAGTAAATTTACTAATCTTATTAAATTTCATTGTCAATTAAATTGTACTTTAACTAAATACATATAATGACGTAGTTTTTCCAAACGTAACATCCTAAATTAATACATATAACTTGACAGGAGATAAGAAAGTCATATAACATAACTCAGAGATAATATTTGATACTGAAATACATATGTATGTATTATAACTGCATTGGGATATAAGTTTAGGGTTATATTTTGTATTGGAATTTTATTTGAAATTGAATAGAAATCATGACTCAGACCAGAGCAGCAAAGTAAAAGGCTCAAACTAATGAGAGTGTTGTGGCTCAGAGGAGATCTGAGGGTAGGGCGGTTGTCCTCTGAATCACAGTCTTTTGAAATATACTGTTTGTTCGATGTTTGTGGAGCAATCAGGAATGGGACATGATATTGCCAAGGGAAATGTCTTTGTGGGTGCACAATGTAAGGAGTATGAGAAAATCATACTCCTTGCATTGCGCCTACTCAGCATTGTTGTGGGCCTATATGAGAGCTTGAAGGACAGGGTGGATGCTCTAGAAGGATTTAAATTAAGGGGCCCATCAAGCTCTCAGCTGCCTACATCAATGCCAGAGCTTGAACATCACGAAACACAGCAGCAACCCCCAAGGCAGAATGCACTGATCCCAAAGGAACTAGTTGTTGTCGGTGACTCTATTGTCAGGGAAACGGGGAACATATTGTTCTCCATTTCCCTGCCAGGGGCAAATGTTGATGACGTTGAAGATCTTTTAAGGGCACAAAGGGTGATATTGTTGTACACATTGGCACTAATGATATTGAAAGTAGGAGACCAGTGAAATTACTTAACAAGTACAGGTCAATGTTGAAAAAAAGCTGTGAGTTAGGATTGAATTTGAAAGTATCTACAATTCTGCCAGAACACGATAGAAGGGAGTATATGATGGTCAATCAATTTGGCCTAGTCAATCAATTCGACCCTGGAGAGATTGTGCAAGGCTCAAGGGATAGAATTTTTTTCAGCCTGGTCTGTGCTTGTTAACAGGAGAGACTGCTTCTACAGTGATGGAATACACTTAAATAGAAAGGGTGCAAGAATATTTGCTGATGCTATCGAGGCAGACTTAGGTGGGTTGGAAAACTGATAGCTTGGGGGGGGATACACGGATTAATAAGATTAACAGTAGCCATGGCAGAGGTGAAAGTGATTCTTGCACTGCTTCTATTGAAATGCAATTGAGCAACAGCCTGGAAAGCAAGGCAATAGGGATTTCCAGGACTGCTGAGAGTCATAGTGGAACAAGTAAATACATGGGCTGTGTTAGAGTAACTAAGAGTAGAAACAGATGCATGTATACTTGCATATACACCAATGCTAGGAGTATAGTTTTTTTTTTTATGTAGACCCCAAACACGAGAGGTATTAGAACCCATAGTACTTAGTACCATGCCCGGGTTCGAAAGACGAAAAAAGATATTTGTTGACATTGGACTTGAATTTCTGTACACTGTAATTTTTGTAGTCTTCTGTAGTCTTTTGTAGACTCTGCTCCCATCTCTGTCGAAACCAGATGGTTCCGTTGTCACTTCAGCCAAGGATAAAGCTGACCTGCTAGCATCCCATTTTTCTTGCAACTCATGTATTAACGATCTTGGTAAAACACCTCCCACCATTCCCAATGTGTATGACCAATATGGATAAAATTACTTCATGTTGATTTACTTCAGATGCTGCAACTTGCAGAATTTAAGCCTTTCTTCATAAGCCAACCCCTTTGTTCTTCTCACCAATCGTGTCGCCCTTCTCTGTACTTGTTCTAGTAACTCTACATCTTTCCTAAAATAAGGCCTCCAGACCTTTATCCATACAAATGGATAATCACCTCCTTGTCTCTGCTAGCAAAATTCCTATATATCAATGACAAAACTCCATGACCTGCTCTGGCAGACTATCTGCACTCTCAGAGAACTTCATATCTGACTGCACAATTTCCCCTAGGTCTTTTTCATTCTCCACCTCCTTGAGTGTAGTACCACAGAGTAAGTATGTTTCTCTTGGGTTACTGCTACCAACATGCAGTACTTTGAATTTGTCAATATTACACTTCAGTTTCCACTTCACAGCCCATCTGCCTAACTTTTCTAGATCCTGTTACAGTAGCATACTGTCTTTAGTGTCATTAACAACCCTGCCAATCTTTCTATCATCTGCAAACTTGAATATTTAGCCTGATATACTTTCATCGATATCATTGATAAATACATAAAACAACAATGGGCCCAGGACCGAACCCTGGGGGACTCTTCGCTTCCACTTCGAGCAGTGTCCATTTATTATCACTCTCTGCCGACTCCCACTCAACCATCCCTTTATCCATTGCAGTAACTAGCCCTTAATGCCATACCGCTCCAATTTGTACAGCAGTCTTCCATGTGCAACAGTATCAAAAGCTTTCCTGAAATCCAAGTATATGATATCAAAATTATTTTTAGCATCCAGTTCCTTTAAGACCACATAGTAATCAAATTGGTCAGGTCAGACATGACTTCCCCTTAACAAACCCATGCTGTGTCTGAACTATTACTGCTGTCTTGTCAAGGTGATTCTGTATCACCTCTTTAACCAGTGACTAAATTATTTTCCCCAGAACACAATTTAAACTAACGGGTCTACAATTATTTGTGTCACCCTTTGAATCCCTTTTGTAAATTGGGGATACCTTTGCACACTCCAGTCCATGGGGACCTCCCCCAACTAAAGATGCTCTCATAATTATGGCTAAGGGTTTGCTTATTTCCCTTGCTGCCTCCTTCATTATAACTGGATAGATTCCATCTGCCCCAGGTACCTTTTTTATGTTTAACTTCAACAATTTCTTCTCCACTTTGCTCTCAGTTATCACAAAATCACTTAGCTCCCTGTTAGAGTTTGATAAACTTCTGACATTCCCCTCCTTGAATAACTCCTCGTGTGTGAATGTAGATACAAAATACTGATTCAGTTTATCAGCTACTTGAGCAGGATCATCAATAGTCGGACCATCTATATTAAGTGAACCAATCTGATTCATCCTCTTCCTTCTAACGTTTACATAAGTAAAGAACTCTTTGCTGTTTTACTTTGCATCCTTTGCCAAAGATTTCTCGTAATCTGCCTTCGCCTGCCTAACCTCCTTTGTGACTTGATTACAGACTAGCTTATATCTGCCATAGGCTTCTATATCGCCTGATAATTTATATGTATCGCATGCATTTTTCTTCTCTGCCATGAGCCTCATGGCAGAGAAGAAATTCAATTTAGGCCTGAACCTTGAACAGTATTTTTTAGTTGGTATGAAAAGCCTAGTAGCCTCCAAGATTAAATCCCTGAAGGCTTCCCATTAAGAATTCAGCATTGGTAACGTCATCAGTTGATCCCACTGTAAAGAATTTAAAAACTGTCTGAGACCTCTGTAGTCACCTTAACGAAAGCAAAAGTTCTTCTCTTTAACCTTGATGGCAGTTACATCTTTAATTAATTCCCACATCAGTACATTTTGATCACTGCCGCCCAGTGGTTCCTTTATCTGCAGATTCTTAATGCATGAAGAATCACTACTAATAATCAGATCAAGAGTATTACTCCCTCTGGTTGCCTCTCAAACATGGTCTTACTCTTAAGGTCATCATGTTGCTGTAGAAAACAGTCATCCAATAAATCCACAAAAGTCTTGCTAGCTTGCAAGTGACCAACCACAAGTTCCAGTCAATATCTGGAAAGTTAAAATCCTCCATTCTGATTTACTGTCCCATTCTATTTCTCTGCCCAACTGTTCATTGTACTCATCAGCGTCATTAGGCCTGTAACATAATTCTACTCTTGTTTTCCCTTTCCCAGTGTTTATGTCACACCAAACAGACTCAAGATTGCACTGTCCACCCATGTCAACTCGATGCACTTCCTTAGATTTTGTGTTTCTTAACTAACAGCATAACCACTCTTCCCTTCCTACCATGTCTGTCCTTTC
Source organism: Mastigoproctus giganteus (assembly GCF_048544385.1). Taxonomy (NCBI): domain Eukaryota; kingdom Metazoa; phylum Arthropoda; class Arachnida; order Uropygi; family Thelyphonidae; genus Mastigoproctus; species Mastigoproctus giganteus. Next base: position 81,466,381 of record NC_143580.1, read on the forward strand.
TGTACACATTGTACTCTCCAAACTCCAATTCCAGTACTTATATCTGTGTGACACCATGTTTGTGATATCCCAACAATATCTGCCTTTGATGTCTTGACCAACACTTCAAATTCTCAATTTTATTTACTATACTTCTAGCATTAGTGTACATGCAAGTTTACATGTGCTTGTTCTTACTCTTAGTTAACCTAACAACACAGTGCATGTATTTACTTGAGTCATGATGACCCCCAGCAACTTGCTCTGTAGGCTGCTGCTCATTACAATAGGAGCAGTGCAAGAATCGCTTTCGCTTCTGCCTGCGGCTACCGTTAATCTTTTGTCTGTGAATAAATCCAAGAAAAAAAGTTTGATACAAATAACACTGTCTCGATAGCATAAGCAAATATTTTTGCACCCTTTCTATTTAAGTGTATCCCATCCCTGTAGAAGCGGTCCTCCTGTTAGCAAGCACAGACCACGCTGAAAAAAATTCTACACCATGAGCCTTGCACAATCTCTCAAAGGCCAAATTGATTGATAAGGCTCTCATCATATACTTCCTCCTATTGTGTCTGGGCAGAATTGCAGACACTTTCAAATTTAACCCTAACTCTAACTTTTTTTTCAACATCGACCTGTACTTGTTAAGTAAATCTGCAGATCTCTTACTCTTAAGGTCATTAGTGCTAATGTGTACAACAATATAACCTTTTGTGCCCTTAAAAGATGATATCTGCTCTACAACATCATCAGCTTTTGCCTCTGGCAGACATACCCTGGTCCTGTCCCACCTATCCTTTTTGCATACTATATTCCCCATCTCCCTGACAATAGAGCCACCGACAATAACTAGTTCCTGTGGAACCAGCACATTCTGAAATGGAGATTGCCACTGTAATGCCTCATGCACAGGAGTGAGCTCTGGCGTTGAGTTGGGCAGCTGAGAGCTTGATGGGTCCCCTTATTAATTTATATGAGGTATAAAACGTCTAGTAGTTTCCACTATTAATTCCTCGAATGCTTCCCACTTAGAATTTGCTGTTGGTAACATCACCAGTCGGTCCCACTGTACAGAATTTAAAAACTGTCTGAGACCACTGTAGTCACCTTTACGGAAGAAAAGACCCCGTCCTTTACCCCTGATGGTAAAATTATATCTTTAAGGAAATCCTACATCAGTACCCTTTGATCACTGCCACCTAATGGTTCCTTTATCTGCAAATTCTTAATACACGAATGATCACTGCTGATAACCAGATCAAGAGTATTACCCTCTCTGGTTGCCTGTAGAACATGCTGCTGCAGAAAACAATCATCCAATAAATCCACAAAAGTCTTACTAGTGTGCGAGTGACCAACCCACTAAGTTCCAGTCAATATCTGGGAAGTTAAAATTCCCCATTATAAGACATTCTGATTTACTAGCCCACTCTATTTCTCTGTACAATTGTTCATTGTACTCATTCCAGTTATTAGGCCTATAATACACTCCTACTCTTATTTTTGCTTTCACAGTGCTTATGTCAAACCAAACTGACTCAACAGTGCACTGTTCATCTATATCAACTGGATGCACTCCTTTTGATTTTATGTTTTTCTTAATTAACAGCATAATACCTCCTCCCTTCCTATCCTGTCTATGCTTTCTGTACACATTGTACTCTCCAAATTCCAGTTCTTCATTCCTTATATCCGTATGACACCACGTCTCTGCTATCCCAACAATCTGCCTTTGATGTCTTGACCAACACTTCAAATTCATCAAATTTATTTACTATACTTCTAGCATTGGTATTCATGTACCTATTCTTATTATTAGTTACCCTAACACATCCCATATACCCACCTGTTTCATGATGACTACCATCAGTCCACGAAACCCCCAGCACTCCTTGCACCAGGCCGCTGCTTATTCTAATAGAAGTAATGCAAGAATCACCTTCACCTCTGCCTGTGGCTACTTTTCACCTTTTAGTCTGTGAATAACACCCAAAAAAAAGTTTGACACAAATAACACTGCCTCGATAGCATCAGCAAATATTCTTGCATCCTTTCTATTTAAGTGTATCCCATCCCTATAGAAGCAGTCTCTCCGATTAACAAGCACAGACCACACTGAAAAAAATTCTATCCCATAGGCCTTTCACAATCACTCCAGGGCTGAACTAATTGACAAGGCTCTCGTCATATACCTCCTCCTATCGTGTGTGGGCAGAATTGCAGACACTTTTAAATTTAACCCTAACTCACGACATTTTTTCAATATTGACCTGTACTTGTTAAGTAAATCTGCAGTTCTCCTACTCTTAATGTCATTGGTGCCAATGTGTACAACAATATTACCCTTTGTGCCCTTAAAAGATGACATCTGCTTCACAACATCATCAACTTTTGCCCCTGGCAGAAATACCCTGGTCCTATTCCATCTATCCTTTTACACAATATATTACCTGTCTCCCTGACAATAGAGTCATCAACAATAACTAATTCCTGTGGGACGAGCATATTCTGCCTTGGAGATTGCCACTGTGTTGGCTGATGCACAATAGTGAGCTCTGGTATTTAGTCAGGCAGCTGAGAGCTTATGGGGCCCTCATATTAATTTCTTCAAGGGCATCTAACATACACCTCAAGCTCTCATAGACGCCCATCAGAATGCTGAGTTGATGCCTAATTTCTAGACACTCTCTGCACCTGGCACACACAAAGACATCCTCCTTGGCTAGATCACGTTCTGTTTCAGAGAATTCGGAAAACATTTCACAAGTTGCACATTTTTTTAGGCTGCGATGCATAGGAGAATCACCCTACTCAGTTCTCCCCTGAGTCACAGCTCTCCTGCCACTTTGTGCCCATTGCTTTGCTGCTCTAGTCTGGGGCATGATATTTTAAATTAATAAGGTCAATAAATTTAATTAATTAATTGTCAATTAATTAATTTAATTAAGTGACGACAACCCACCCTTAACAGGAGTTCTTCGTATACTTCTACCAGAAAATACTTCTAATTCAGTCAGTTCTTGACCTGACCTAAAATTTCAGTATTTATTTCTTTAATTTCATCGTCAGTTACTTCACAGGTAGCCACCATCAATTCTTCATCACACAGAAAGTCAACCTCACTAGAGGAAGACATATTTGTATAAATTAAATTAGTATATATACAATTAAAAACCAAGAATCACTAATGTTGGTAACTGGTTAAACATATAAAATATGTTAGGAGAGCAAGGAGCTCTTAATCCCAAGCTCAATCTTAAATGGAACAATTCAAATAACCAGGAAATCTATCACTGGTTAGTAAATCCTCTGCCACCCAAGTTAAACAGGCTGGCGGTCCCAGGGGGTAATGCCACAAGGGCACAGAATTGAAGGACTAACAATCACCTCAGCCTGATTTAGCCGAGCAGGAATCTCCTGCCTGCCCACCCTAGACTATGTGAAAGTAGGGCCAGCTACTTTCAGGCGATATAACTCTGTACAATAAGAGACAAATATAAATCTGGCTATGTAACTTGTCTTGCTAAGCTCATACTTATTGCACAAATGATCAGCCATAAATAGCCTCTAGGACATCTAGGAAAAAAGCATGGAACAAAAAATGTTCCATGCTATATTCTTTTCTTGTTTCACTTTATTACACAAATAATTCCACCAATGGTTAGTATGAATGTGTTTTGATTAGACAGGTGTAGTACCCTTGGCAGTTGCTGTTAGTATTTGCTTGGTAATATGCTCAGTGGCATTATCTATTGATTCTATCTGGTCTGAATAATTTGGTCGTTCAGTGTGATAGCAGTGGAGAACGTTTTCCAGTCTGCTTTGAAACTTCCACCTTGTTCTGTGTTTTGTATGTGTTGATACTGTCATTTGAAATTTACAAATGTTTGGAAAATGATCACTACTGAGTGGGGTCATTTAGCAGTGTCCAAAGCAGGAGAGTAGAGATACAGTAAAGTACAGTCAACAGCTGTGGAAGATCTGGAATTGTGGATATTTGACCTTGGACACAGGATCAAACATGTGAAATATATATGAGTATTTGATCCTGTATTTAATAAGTTCAGGTTGTGTTGATCTAAGAGAGATGCAATGATCTTTAGATTTTAAGATCTTTAATACTATAGACACGATTCAATGAAAGGTATAATGATACAACAGTTAGAGAAATTCCAAGAATGACACAGATACCAACTGCTTCCAGAGAGGTTTGTACTGGAATATGTTTTGATGGGACTCTTGTGTGAACCAGGAGTGCCACCCCCCTGCACTTGGATTTGGTCTAATTTGTGTTTTCAATATATTGTGTAATTTTTTATCTTGGAAATAACCTGCAGAGTTAAGTTTGTTTCTTGGAAGCAAATGGCTATGGGATAGTATTGGGAACTCAGATCAAATATTATCGGTATTGCTAAGTAAATCTCTGCAGTTCCATCAACTGGAAGAAGATGGTTCTATCTGTTTTTTATTAGTTGCTTATTTGTGCCATTCATGTTTAGTCCTTTCTTTTATAGGGAAAAATGGGGTGATGATGATGTGACGTTTCCACAGTGCCCTTATACTTTGAACATTGTGGAGATGTCATAGTGCATTCTGTTTGTGAGTGGTTTATGGAACTACAGTATCACCTCTGCACATTGTTTGGGAGTGGCCAAATTTTTGTAGTTTATAATATCTTATGGGATTTGGAGTGTATAGATGAACACGGCAGTGTAAATAGCTGGTTATGACTGAGGTTGACATATTTGGAGTACTGAATGTTAGAATGATATTACTCATTGGCACCAGCTCATCATCTTTTCAAATATTTATTCTTCTTGCGTGTGTTACTTTTTGCTCCTATAATTCCTTGGCTATTTCCTCTTCTGATGCATTTAATAGGTCCCATTCACTTATGATTCCCTTAAGAGTTCAGTGTAGTATGGTGACCTGTACAGGAATTCCACTTTTTTTTTTTTAATGAAACCCCCAAACATAAAAAAAAAAAAAAAAAAACCTATAGTACTTAGTACTGTGAATGGGTTGAAGGTGCCAGAAACTTTGCTCTGGAGACAAAACATGGGTTTCACCACTTCAAGCCTCCAATAAGTAAAGCAGTAGTATTGCTCCAATTGAGAGAATCATCTACCAACAAGCAAACAGTTTTAATAAAAGTTGTATGATTAAGTCTACCGACTGGAGTCACTTCACCCTTTTTTGGGTTATCCTACTGCATATTCTAAACATCTCGGGATGGTTAAAGGAGAAAGCTGACTTACAGGTTGGGATTAAAAAGAATGTAGTATCAGGAATGCTGGAAATTCTCACTGATATAAGTCTAAGTTCTTGTTCGAATCATTTTTCTTTCTCTTGGGAATGGAGAGGTCATGATCAATTTCATGAAAGTTAGCATGTTAAGAGTTTGATGGCTCTAGTGAAGATTCGTCAAAATCCACGTTTTCTCCTTTTAGCCCTTGACAAATTAACTTTTCTGCCAAGATTTCTGGTCCCACCATGAGGATCTGGGTACAATGCCTGTTGTGACCAAGCAAAGAGTAGTAAGTGTTGGTACTTGAACTATGAATGATAAAAGGTAACTTTCCTTCCTTGCTTTCTTCAAGTACATTTTTGAAAGAAAAGCTAGTATTAAATAAGTAGTTTACTAAACACATAAATATCAAAGAACTAGTAACTGCTTTTGAAAAAAAAAAAAAAAAAAAAAAAACGCACTTGAAACACAAGAAATTTCCGAGTCACAAATCAGTTAACTTAACTTGCACTCGGAGCATTGTGAGGGACATGAGTTGACTATACATATGATTCTGATTTTGAGCCATCTGTGTAGACTGGCGGAAGTCAGAAATTGTGCTTAAGGTGCTATGAAGAGTTGTTGGTACACAGACAGGGGAGTGACAACCTTCCCTCCTGATCCTGAGAGAAATCATGTTAGAGGCTGAGCATGGTAGCATGGAACAAATTGCCTTGGTGACTTGGCAACATTATTTATCATTTTGTGTGATGTGATAGACAATGTTGCCCAGCACATTTAACAGCCCTTGAATTTGAATACCAGTGTCAGCTAGCAGTCAGATGGGTGCTGCACAAATTTTTCCATTGTGGCTCAATAAACGGATGTTCACTTGGGGTTGTCAGAAAGGGATTTAAACTTAAAAGCAAGGGCAACTGTAACATCAAAAAGAGGGGGTGGGGTGGGAAAATTTGCTTCGATGTAGAGGCTTTGGACAGGAGAATTATGATCAACAGAAGCAAAGGTTTTTGCTTCTGTAGGGAAAGTGCTCTTCAATGCACTTTCACTAGCAGAAACCTGGGACCACCATAATCAAGTTCAGAATGGATAAGAGCTCAGTAGAGATAAAGAAAGGTACATAAACTTGTACTTTACAAAGTCAAGGAAAGCCTTTTAGCTCATCTTGTTCTAGAAAAGTCAGCTTCTTGCCAAATATAACCCTAGGAATTTGTATAGGAATTTGGTTTCCGTTATGCTACCATCTGTGACAGAAGTGTGCACATGGTTTTCTGAGACAAAAATTAGAAACCATTATCCACTAAAAGCATAAATGATATTTATGGTAATGTCATAAATGTAGAGAGCACTGTCTACAGCTGAAAGTTGTTCTATGATTGAATTTATTTTGATATCAAAAAGAATGACACCTCAACAGATCCTTGTGGAGCTCCTTCCTTCTGGCAAAACAGTGTGGATCCTACAAACTTGAAATAGGTGATTAGATAGGAGTTTTTAACAAGCACAGGAGGGCTAAAGTTATGGAGGTCTTGTAATATGCCAAATCACTATGCTGTGTCATATTCTTTTCGATATCAAAGAAAAGTGATGCTAGATGCTCAGATTTTATAAAAGCATCATGAATGTACGTTTTGAGTCTGATTAAAAGAAAGCCCTGACTGAGGACCTTAAGAAGTCCTCCAGTGTCTGTTAGTCACAAGCCCAGACCTCTCCAAACTTGCAACAAGTGGGGAAACCACTATACTGTCAAGTATACAAATGAAGTATACAAAGCAAATATGTTACCTTGTCCAGATTTTATAACACATGGAAAAAAAAACTGGGTACAGATCTTAAACACTGCATTGCATTTCTTTGGAACTTTACTGGATGATATTAAATCAAATTTAGCTTTACACTATACATACAAAGAAAACATGGTTTAACGTCATAATATATATAACATTTTGTGTTCAGAATACATTTTATGCAACTCAGATAAGTACACTTGGTAGCCACTCTAACTACAGACAGACAATGATATTTCATGCACAAATTTGTAGAATTTTATTTTTTGAGTTCTGAATTTAACAGTGAAGCAATAGTTTTAATTTTTTTTGTGAAAGAGGATAGAGAAAAACTGTTAAAAGATAGTGATCAGGAAAATTAATCAAAACAACTGTCTCCATAAATTCAGAGTTGGCAGCTAATCACATATAAATTGCAATCTAGTAATTTTAGTTTATACACTTATTGAAAGTGTGTTCACAAAACAAACAGCTACCAAACTGATACTTATGTTAGAAATTCAAAATTCAATAGACAGTGAAATTTGTGAATGACAAATGTGTGATCTGTGAGGTCCTGCTATACTTGAAAAATTAATTTTTCAAAAAAAAAAAATATCAAATGTGCAATTAAGTACATGTAAGGCAGAATTTGTCATTAATTATGTGTTAAGAATGCAAGATAAAAATAACAACATAAGAATGCAGAGGACCTTGCTCAAATATTAGGGAAGAGTTAGATATGCAAACTGTGTATGTGAGAGAGAGATAAACATAATCATCAGTTTCACAGATCAGTCATATATATTTATTCATATGCCTAACATAATTAACATGAATAATTTGGTTAATTATTCAGATGGACTTAACTCCTAAAAGAATGTACCAAGCAATGAATATTACAAACAAAAAAAAATTACTTACCAATCAATTCGTGATTTTCCCTTCCTTATTTGCTGCATGCAACATGTATAATTTTAATATTAATTTTCATAATAAAATGTAATTTCTTAAATTTATATTAATTGGCTTTTACTCTAAATGAAAATACTCCTTCTGAAGCACCCTATTCTCAATTTAGTTCTCCCCCACCTCCCTCATTTTGATACTGTAGTTAAATACTGTTTCTTTGTATTCACTTCTTGCCTAACTTCAGATTTGGCTAACATTTTATATATCCTACTTGTGTTATAGAATTACCTTGGCAACATGTAGTAAGTAATCCTTTGTGTCCACTGTGTCTTACTATCTTTCTCTTAATTTTTTTTTACTTTATTCTTTACTATTTATTTAATTGTAATATACATTTCACACACACAATTATAAAAATATCAAAAAAATATTTATCATAGAAATGTTTATTTATAATAAAATATTTATATTCAATACTTTGGAGCTTAAAAAAAAGTTCCAACTTTGCAAACTGAAACTAATTAAATTAGAATGGTTGAAAATTATATAATTTTCTGAAAGCTAAAAGCAAAAGAAATTTGTACAACTGAAACAAATGCATCAGAATTTATCTGACTTTTATGCCACCTACAGTATGAAATGCTTTGGTACTGCAATATGAATGGAGCAGTAGTTTATTTTATTTTATTCTTTCACCAGATATTTTCAAAAACTATGGTTAGAATGTGCTGAACTGATTGTTACTTTTTTCCAAAACTTTAATTGGGTTAATTTTAATAGTTTTTGATAATTTGCTATTTTAAATTTGTATTCTTGTAGGGCTTATAATTCTAAACACACAAGTTTTTTTTTGTTTTTTTTTTATTAGTATGACAAGTAGTTTAAAGAAACTTTATATTCTTCTGTCAGCTAGGACATATGTCCTGTCTGCATGGGTAGCACAGTGGTATCGTCACCGTCCTCCCCACACTGGGTGGAAAAGGCCTGGGTTCGAATCCTGTCGATGATGCAAGGAACTTTAATTGACTTTTTTCACTCCGTGGCTGAGTTAGTCAGGCATAGACAGCAAGGCTTTTTTACCCAGAAACTGGGGTTTTTTTCATTCAACAAAACAGGCAAATTGACCAGAGAACACAGACAATTTACAGACAAAATACATATATGGGCATATATTAGAAATAATGGGTGGCCCTAATATAATAGTTTTAGTTTTGAGTTGAGGACACATGTCCTAGCTGTCAGAAGAAATAAATCAATAGGGTAAATATTATAATTTGATATATACAGGCTGGCCTCAATTAATACAATTAATTTGTCCCATGAGCATATCACACAAAACAGAAATGCGTTAATCGAATATAATAATCAACAGGAAAAATTATAATTGGTCTGTGAAATCATAACTATACAGCCAAGCTGTATAGTTATGATTTTATTTTATCATCGTAATTTATTTTATATACTGTTCCATACTGTAATTTGGAATGGTTAATCCAAGTTAACAAAATTTAACTTTTCTTTTTTCCTTCCTTTTTTTTTTTTGTAATGCGCAAAATAAGCAAGTTTTAAGTAAATTTGATATGCTATGAAGAGCAGTATGAAAGTAATGCCTCCTATTTTTGTCCTCGGGAAATTTAATTCCTACAACTATGCCTTTTACATTAATTAATCCTCAATCCTCATTAATAAACAGTTATTTTTCCACAAAGTCATCACCATCATTTTCTATGCACTTCTGCCATCTCTGAGTCAGACGTAATCCAATCTTATAAAGTCCTTACTCTTGCTCCAGAGGGCTTCACAAACACTGTGCTTGAGCTGGTCGTTGTACTCAAAACAAGTTCCACAGAGTGCATTCTTCAGTGAGCTGAAGAGGTGATAGTCGGAAGCTGCAAGATCCAGGCTACAAGAGGGGTGAGGCAGAACAGTGCACCCAGTTTTGCTATGGCCTCCATTGGGTGCAGACTGGTGTAGGGTTGTGCGTTATCATGGAGAAGAAACTCATTAAAGTTTTTGTCTGGTCAAACTCTATGGATGCAGGCTTTCAACATATCGATCTGCGCTGATTGTGGTGCCATGCTTCAAGAAGTCCACAAGCAAGACCCAAAAATACTGTCGCTGTGACTTTACTGACAGAAGGATGTCTTCTGAACTTCTTGCATGGTGAATTTTGATGATGCCTTTCAACTGACTGTCTCTTCGTTCCAGGGTCACAGTGGTGGATCCAGGTTTTGTGACCTATGACTATGCGTGAAAGACAAGCCCATCCTTCATCTCATAGTGCTGGAGAAGTTCTGTACAGAGGACTTTCTGGGCTTCTTTATTCTCATGTGTTAGCATTTTCAGGACCCACTGGGTGCAAACTTTGTTGTAACCTAGTTCCTTTATGATAGTTATCACAGCAGGTTTCCCTATACCTACTGCACTGCACAATTTGCGTGTTGTGATGTGGCAGTCCTCTTTGATCAGTGCATCGATCCGGCTCCTGTTTTCACTGGCCAGCCACTTCGGGGGTTGTCAACAATGTCACTTTCCCCACTTTTAAAATGTCTGTCGTTCAACTCACTTTGGATGAAGTCCCTGAGGTCTGGTAGTTTTGATGGTTAGCATAGGTTTTCCTCTTCTTAAATACTTCTGCGGCAAAGACCTGGAATGCCTTCCGCAGAAGTATTTGAGAAAAGGAAAACCTATGCTAACCATCAAAACTACTAGACCCTAGGGACTTCAACTGCCAACTAATGCCAACCAATTGATAGAATCCTTGTACTGTTGGACATTTAGTGACTGAAAGACTTCACCCCCCTCCAATTTTTTCCGCACTCTGCCCTGGAGCCTGGGCAGCAATAGCCCCTACTGCTATCCTTTCCTTTCTGTCCAGCACAGGATATGGTGGTACCCTCGTGCAGGATGGAAACAACTTTTTCACTTTATTTTATTTTATTTTTTTTAACATTCTGTTGCTGGCACCCTGGTCATCGCTCCTTTCTATTCCCAGCTGGGGTGTGTTCTCAAAAAAAATTTTTTTTTTTTCCTTTTCTTTATTTATTATTATTATTATTATTATTTATTTATTTATTTACTATTTATTATTATTATTTTTTTTCTCTTGTGCTCTACCCTGGGCTGGGGCTCGAAGGCCAGCAAACACTCTCTCTCTCTTTTATTTTTTATTTAGTTATTATTATTAATATTTTCTAATTTATTTAATTTATTTTATTTTTTTTCCCTTCTCTAACAATTATCCTGGATTGGGGCTCCCCTGGGCCAGGGGAGTGCTCCTCCTCCTCTCTTCTCCCTCTTCACTTATTTTCTTTTCCTCCCTGGGAAACTTGTTTCCCAGGGAGGAGGGCGAGCAAATAGTAGGGAAGGCCTTGCCTTCCCACAGCTAGGGACGAGTACCTGGAAGTGGTTGTCCAGGTGATCGCTGCTTCTTGATAGCCAAAAGGCCAAAATACAACACTATACTACAGAACACACACAAGCCCACAGACAAATTTTTTCTGTCCTATCACTTTCTCCCATGCAGGATGAAAAACTTTTTTTTTTCTCTTAACTTCATCTTCCACTATCCTGTTCAACCGGCATGGGACTCCGATTCTGTGGAGAATGAACACTTTTTTTTTTTTTTTTTTTTTTTAACTACATGACACACACTGGCCTTACCTTGACAAAGTCTGTAAAAACTGAACAGAGCAATGAGGCAGAGATGAATTTTTGTTCTAGGAGCCACCCATACAAAAACACAAAAAAAAAAAAAAAAAACCTCACTGTGGTGGCTGAGCATCCTCGGCAAGTTAAGGGAGGTTAAAGTGCCCATAAACCTACTATACAAGACCATGGCAGATTACCTATCACAAAGAAAGGTTAAGATCAGTGCCATGTTCAAGAAACTAACAAAACAGATCTACAGAGGTTGTCTGCAGGGGTCCGTGCTGGGACCACTGCTTTGGAATGTTGTATGTGATGAGTTTCTGTTGATGGACCTGGGGGAGATCAAATCCCAGGCTTTTGTAGACGACCTCACTCTCATCGTGGAAGCAAACTCCAGAACTGAGAGGGATCCTGGCGAACCATGCCATTCAACTTCTCCAAACCTGGGCAGCAAAGAACTTTCTCACAATTCAACAAATGAAGACTTCATCAATCCTCTTCAAAGGTTCCCTTGAAGTGTGCAGACTGCCCCAGATTAAAACTGATGGGACCACAATAAAACTTGCAACACAGCTAAAATATTTAGGTATACTCCTAGACAGCAAATTATCCTTTCAGCCATACCTTAAATATATCAGGACAAAGATCAGGAAATACACAGCTCTGGTGGTGAGGGTCTCGAAGAGATTGGGTTGTTGTTGTTGTTATTTGGTTTTTAGGAGCATTAGCAATTAAGGCTATATTTCTCCGGGGATATGCGGTGGTCATTTGCTGACCTTTCCACATCCTCTGTATTTGGTGGTGACGGGCTCGAACCCCGGTCTAATCAAGAAGCATGTGCTACGCACTGCTGCTCCTTCCCACCTGGCTACGGAGGCGCCAAGAGATTGGGGCCTTAACAAGAGAATACTGGCACTTTACTATAAGACAAGCTTCATCCCCACAATCTCATATGCTTTAGCTGTCTAGTATGACAAAACTACACTGGTTGTGAACAAAACATTGGATTCCATCCAGTGATCCATCCTCCTTGCCATTACCCGCAACTGCAGTACAGTGAGTACACCAGCCTTACAGGTAATTGCAGGAACGCTCCCCCAATTAAGAGGCTATATAGCACCTTAAGCCATCGTAATTTGCTTTTCCTGAAATTAAAACTTATTCCATTGCCTTTAACTACTGCTACCTCTCTCTCTTCATTGTCCACCATGGAACTCCGTGATCACTTCCAGCTATTGGTTCCTGTACTGTCAGCCCTATTATGCCATTTGATTCGTGGGTGATGATGAGGTCTAGAATATTCTTTTCCCTAGTACTCTCCCTGACATATTGATACAAATAACAATCATCTAGTTAATTTTAAAATTTTGTCCTCCATATGGGGTTTCCTTCCCATTTGCTTCAATAAATTACAGCCAAATTAAGATCTTCCATAATAAGACATTGATGCTTATTTGAGCATTCCATTTGCATGTAGAGGGTCTCATCATAATCTTCACAATCACCTGGCATGTAGATTACTCCCACTCTTATTATACCTTTGCTTCCAACTATCTCATACCATATTGATTCTATACTAGCATGCAAAACGTCTGAATCCGGAAAAGCTTTCATCGCAGTCAGGCTGCTTTTGATAAGAAGCATGACCCCATCACCCCTTCTATCTGCCCTATCCTTTCTAAATCTAGAAATTGCCAGAACCAAAATTCTCCATTACCTATCCAAAGGAGTCCCAGTTACCTTCTTGGATTTTACAACAGATCCTACGAACAACAGGAAGGTGGAAAAAGCATGCCTTCAGACTCACCTACTGCAGGCATGGCAAAATAGATGGGCTGTCTCCACCAAAGGAGAGGTTATCTGCAAGTTTATCCCACAGACTAACAGAGTGTACCCCAAATCACCACCATGGTTCTTTCCAGGACTCCATACAACATACCTACTAACAAGGCATGGTCCCTTCAATGCTTAACTCACCAGTTTCAGGCTCACTGAAAACCCACATTGTGTATGCAGAGAGAGAGAGAGAGAGAAAGAGATCAAGGACTGGAATCATCTTATGTTTGATTGTCCCATATATGAGGACTTAAGGACATATAGCCACGGGAGTCAGATATTTACCAATAGGGCAAGAGTTTCTCCTCCCTGACATAATCTTCGGAAATTAGGGGGCAGACCTGTCAGAGTACCATTGTGATCCCTCTACTGCCTGACCTGCCTCCACGTGGTAAGGATGGACAACGGAGGGTCCCACTAGAGGCCCAGCGGCTAAATGGTCAGAGGAACATAACATAACACAACACAACACCAACATACACTTTTGTAACCTCTGGCCTTCACAGAGTACACAACATAGATGGTGGAAATCCCTGGGACCATTAGACGACGAACACTTTATCCTTTATCTGAAAGAGTCTCACACAACATCAATTAAAAAATTAAATGATATGTGAAAATCGGAATAATTAATACGTACTGTAATATGTACATACTAACTAGTTGACATTTCTGTTCACTGACATTTGTGGGTGGCAGTTAAAATTTAAAACAGTAAAAAGATAAGCAATCAATAACAAAGAACACGGTACACACAACTTGCAAGTAACATGATACGCACAAGTGAGAACAGAGTAGCAAGTTACGAAGCTTTAAAAATAGGAATGAAGAAAAGATTCTGAAAATTAATTTTTTTACATGATTGAAGATTCCATGGAAGTGTAAATACATTTCACCATAATAACCCACAGAATTCCAGCTGTCGGTATTATCCCAAATTCAATAAGATCGAGTTTACTATTCATTTATAATAGACTGCACTAACAGAAAAGCCCAATAAACAGGTGACTACTAATTGTTTTTTATTGTTTTATGGTTGTGACTTCCAGAAATCCGACAGAACCATGTGGTATGGTCGGAGACAATCGTAGAGTAATCTCCAGTGCTGCGGTCTCCTGCCCCAATTACACGGCATGTTGTTCCAATTAAGCGAAGTAAACCCTGGCTATTTTCTCAATTGGGTTCTGTTTTTTAAGATTTGCCCTAAATAAATGGCTGCCCCGATTAACCGGTGGCCCAAATAACCGGAATCCACTGTATTTTGTTGGCATATTCATTGTTTTTCTCCCAACTCCTTGTTTTAAATTATACTCTATCAACCAAGTTTTTGATAAATATGTACTTTTCAGGAATGTATCCCTCCGTGGTTAGTGAGGGATTCCTATACTTACATGCTGCATATTATTACTGAGGCTTAGGCTGTGGTTTTATTTCAATTTATTAACCAAAATTATGCCATGGATTAAAGCAGCCAAGTGTGTGGCTAATAACAGCAGTTGACCAGTTTGGCTTGATATGGAATGGCTAAGACTCTTGCACCACCATTTTTAAAATATATGCTGTCTCTACAAAATGGATTCCTGCTACCTATAAGTGTAGATTAGACTGGTAAAAATTTCCACTCAAAAGCCTTGAAAAGTCCAAGTCTTCAATCAATGTATAAGCTTTCAGCATATAGTCCCTCTTATCATGCCTGAATAGAATAAATACAAGAATAAATTGCAGATAAATACACAATTCTTATCTAAGTTGTGGTATTTTTTTAGCATGGTCCTACATTTACCCACCTTTTAGCTCCTGGTCAACATGTCCTGGTGCTAGTCTGCCCATCCTTATTACAAAAAAATTTTACCTGCTCCTGAGAATAGAATCCTCAATAAAACTGTCCTTTTGAACCAGAGTAATTTGCACTTCATCATTCTCCCCTTAGGCCTGAATCAAGTGCATCACCTGGCAGGTCACTAGAAACTTGAATTCTTCACGAGGCCCTAACATTTTATTTGTCTCTAGAGCTGCAACTCATTTCTTTAGTGATTCAATTTTACCTAGCAATGCATCAAGTTTTTTTTTTATCAATACATAGAAGATATGTATATCTTAGTGCACTTGCATCATTTATACACAGCCAATTATAGATTAGCAAATTTGCAATAGTGGCATCGTTTAAGTTACATCTCACATCGTGAATACCTTCACGACGAGTTGCCATGACATTGCACTACTTTGAATAAGTAACGCTTCACCCGAAGGACAAGACTGTTGTTACTTATTCTCAGTGGATACCACCACCCAGACGGCACCGTTTCAGGGCTATTTGGCCCTTCTTCGGTGGGTGGGTAGGTAGGTAGGTACCCAAGTGATGTAATGATGACAAAACAGTTGTGAAGTATGTCTCCACATATTAGAGAAGCCTGATGGTGTATGATATAAGTTAGGACTCTAATGTATTAAGGGCTTATGCCTCAAGCTGCGAAAGAGTTAGACTATGTATATCTTAGTGCACTTGCATCATTTATACACAGCCAATTATAGATTAGCAAATTTGCAATAGTGGTATCGTTTAAGTTACATATGTAACTTAAACGATGTAACATATGTAAATTAAATCCATCGTTTTACATATTTACCATCTTACATATTTATGCTCAATAACCAACACTGCAAGATTGCACAGTCTACTTTGACCAACAGCATTTCTTTTATAATCTTTTATTATCTATAATTTACTAAATGATCTTTCAGCAGAGACAGCAAACACGGGCATGGTAAAAAATAACATAAATAAAGTAAAAATTTCTGAAAAGTCACTTTCTAAGGCATTATATTTTCAAATTAACAAATAAAAAGATTGTCTGATAGACAACATGTCTGCCGATAAATCTTGTTTAATAAGTGTGATTAAATTACAATATTAAATTGGCAGTTAGGGGAGAGTACAGATGAATACTTTTTTATGAGATTTCTACACTCGCTTAATATATCAGCATTTGACACATTAATTATTTTTTCGGTTCTTGTATTGCAAAATAATTTTTTACTAACTTCATACTTTTGAAACGATTTTTAATTTGTATTATAATTTTGTCTAAAACATAGTAAAAAACACTGATTTTAAAAAACTGATCTCTATTATCAAGCAAAAATTCTGAAGCTAATTCATCGTACTGTTTTTTAGTTCTACATTGTCGTTTGTTTTCAAATTTGGGATCTACCCCGAACCTTTGGAAATTTGCTCAGATTCGTATTTAATTTGTTCGTATGAATTTCAAATGTTTTGCAAATATATACTGACTCGATACTTTAACTAGTATTATGCTAAAATGTCAAGTCCCTAGAAATTTCAGTTATTATTTCCAGTGTTAATTTTGCATCTTCATTTTGTCAAGTATAAATTTCAAAAAGTCATTTTCTAAAAAATCTCCCTTTTAATTCTTGTAATTTTACACCTTCCATTAATTTGTTAACTAAAAAATTTTATTCTCATTTCATTTATATTGCTAACTAAATTTTATTTTAATTTTCATTTATGTTTTTTATCTATTGGAGTGTGGTTTACATCAGAAATAAAGACAGGATGTTGTTCTCTGGCTTGCAATTCCAGCCACTGGCACCTGATGAGAGGTCAATTTTGAAAGTTGTATGGCAACCTCCTCATTTTATCAATTTTTATTTAATTATGTATTTTTATTAGTTATCTATTATCTTCCCTCTCTGCTTCACTCACTTTCTTTAACCTTCTCACTTCCTTTAACTTTATTCTTTTTTTTTTTATTGTTCTTTAATTTGTTTTCCCTTACACTTTTTACACACACACACACACACACACACACACACACACACACACACACACACACACACACACACAAGGTTGTATCCAAAAGTCTGAGAAATAAAAAGAAACAAGCTTGCTTTTGTTACTGATTATAATTGTCCCTTCAAAGTAGTTCCCCCTTGTGAGTTTATGCACAAGATCCAGCATTTCTGCTGGAACTGATTTTTTGAGATTGCATGCAGGGCTCTCTGCGATTATTCTTCGTCAATTTCTGGAACGTACTGGAAACGATGCCCTTTTAGTGGGGATTTCATTTTTGGAAACAAGAATCGCTGCACAGAGATAGTAGTGTATAAGGGAGCACTGTCATTGTGAAGCAGCCAGTTCTTGTTCTTTCATTTTCAGGACGTTTCAGCAGATTTATTCCCATGACGCTTAAAAAACCTCCAGGTACTAATTCTGTGTAACTGTTTGGCCTCGAGGCACAAATTCACGATGAACCAAGTCCTCACAGTCAAAAAAGACCGCCAGCATGCTTTTGACATTGGACCTGACTTGCCTCACTTTCTTTGAATGTGGAGATGTTTTGTTTGTTTGTTTGTTCGTCATTTGTATTTCCACTGCATCAGCTGCTGTTTTGTTTCAAAGTCGTAATAGTAACTCCATGTTTTGTCTCCTGTTATAACACTTGAAAGGAAATTGATTATTTCTGACCTTATCCAACAGTTCCTGACAGACAAACGCACACCTCTGTTCTGCTCCTCAGTCAGCAACCAAGGCACAAACTCTGCAGGGATCCGCTGCATATTTGATTCCTCCATTAAAATGCATTAGCATGTTCCACTAAAGAGCGTTAACCTGTCAGTAATATTGGAAATGGCCATTCATCGGTCTTCAATGATTATTTGGTGAACTTACTCCATGTTTTCACTTGTGCGTACAACTTGTCAATGGGTGACTTGAATGCTCAAAGTGTTCAACTGATGTTTTGCCATGTTTGAATCACAAGAACCACTCAAACATTGTGTTCTCCCCACAGCATTGTCACCAAAAGCTGTTTTGAGCATCTCATATGTTTCTTCTCTGTTCTCCAGATGATGTCTTCCCCAGTTTTTAAGCAAAATTTCACACAAATGCATTATTCCTTCAATCAGCCATTTCACGAATAAATGAAACCACCAAAAGTACTTAACAAGCACTATAATAAACAACTGTAGTTATGCAACACAGCTGGCTATAGCAGCAAAATTTACAAGACAGACTTGGGAGATACTAACGTAGTGGCATCTAGTGGCTGAATGCTTTACTATTTGCATTTCACACTCAAGGCTGCCAGTCTGGGAACTTCTGTATATGCCCTTGTATATTTACAGTTCTATTTGATATTAAACATAATTGGTTTTGAATGTAGTGACTACCATTGCCTGTACTGATTTGTAATATGCCCTAATTTATAAAATTTTTTGAACTAATCTATTTAAGTTGGAAAATGTATTTATTTGTCTACCAGGCGCCTCCGTAGCCAGGTGGGAAGGGGCAGCAGTGCGTAGCACACGCTTCTTGATTAGACCGGGATTCGAGCCCGTCACCACCAAATACGGAGGATGCGAAAAGGTCAGGGAATGACCACTGCATATCCCGGAGCAATATGGCTTTGTTGCTAATGCTCCTAAAAACCAAATAACAACAACAACAACATTTGTCTACCTTTTGGATCTGTTTGTTTGTTTGTTATTTGGTTTTTAGGAGCATTAGCAACTAAAGCCATATTGCTCCAGGGATATGCGGTGGTCATTCCCTGACCTTTCCACATCTTCCGTATTTGGTGGTCACAGGCTCGAACCCCGGTCTAATCAAGAACGTGTGTGCTACGCACTGCTGCTCCTGCCCACCTGGCTACAGAGGCACCTTTGAATCTGTATATTGATACCTATGCTTATTATATACAACATAAAGAATTCATTGTTTAATGACCATATAAAATTATCTATAACAAGGGCAAAAAATAATAATAACAGGCTGCAGTAATCTTACCTTGGCTGGCCTTGTCTAATAGTTCCGTCTTGATGACACACAATATCTTTTCTAGCACCAGGTATAAATTGAGCTAACCAACCTAAACAAGCAACTACAAAACAACCATTGATGTAGAATATTATTAGGGATGGATATTTGTTGGAACTCTTCCAGTCAATGAGAAATGTTAACTAGAAGATAAAGGAAAAGAATTTCGTTATGTATTTTAATACTCAATACTTTCAATCAATATAAAAAACAGAAAACACAGTAGAAATGTTAAGTACCATTAAGTAAATTTTTAATTTATTATCCTTTTGTAAAATTTGAAAACAAATTCTTTCATAATTTTATCACAGGCTTACAGTATAATTTGTTTGGAGCCTGTCCATGACACATATCTTACCATTGTGAATACATCTTAATACATATCATTTGTATGGGGTCTGTAGTGTAGGGGGACTGAAATGCCAAGATTATCCATGGAAGTAGCTGATTTGGCTGCAGTACCAGCCAAATCATTTCTCATAACCTTGATATGGTTAGCAATCCAGCAGAAGCAGATAGTGAATTCAAATTAGCAGAAAGAGTGTATCTGCTGAACCTAAAACAGAGTGGGATAAGCAGTAGATTTAATTGCTGACAAGGCCTGTAATATAGTTAAGGAACCTATGTGTATAACACACCATTCTATTGGAGAATTCTTTTTAGCATTAGCATTAGCAGAGGCATTTGATGCAAGAAAGCAAGCTTATGCAGCAACAGCCAAAAAAAAAAAAAAAAAAAAAAAAAAGCCAAAAAAAAAAAAAAAAAATTCTTATGTTATCCAAGATTAACTCTATAGCGCATAGCTCAACAATGTACATGCTGAATTCATGGGAAATCAGCTCAGGTGTATGTAGTGTCTAGGATGACATCAGCAGATCCCACAGATAATTCTAACTTTGAGCCACCTTTGTAAAGGGTAAGTTAGAATATTCAGCTTGGTATGCTGAATAAAGCCAGAGGTAGATAGAAGACAGAGTGCCAAACTTACACCAGCTCTCAAAAAAAAAATTCAGTAGGCTGGTGAATGATCATGCCTGAGTGGTGAGAGTTGCCTTGGTGAGTGGGAAACTTTTAGTCTAGTATGTCAGGTAAATCTCAGGTTAGCTATTGAATAAGCATGCTAAATGAACATTGTTCCCTATCAGATGTTATACAATTTTTTTTAGAGAGGAATGTTCAAAATGCTCTGATAGTAGTAATATGGATGGCCTGATGGTGTTTTAGATCCAGCCAAAAAAGTACTGTTTCTGACAGATGCATATACTTGGGACCCCACAATCTAAGTGCAGAATACAGACTTAATACAATGCCTGGTCTGCGCTGCAAGAAAAAGAGGAGGGCATGGAAGATATTCAAAAACCTCCCATGCATTTTGTGCACAGTTGATGAATATGTTGAAAAAAGGCCACTTTATATCAAACATGAGATAAAATTTAATCATGAGTACCACTGGAACAGAATTTTGTCCAAGCCTCACTTCAGTTTCAGGATGAAATTTCCATGCTCTAACAGAAATATGGATGGTCTGATGGTGAATTGGATCCAGCCAACAAAATACCACATTTCTGATGGATACGTACACCTGAAACCCATAATCTAACTTAGATAGCCATATTATCTTGATGAAAGTGGGTTGTCTTCATTTAGACAAGATATAATTCTACTACTCAGCAAACATTCATAGACCTTCCCCAAAGAGAGAGCAAGACTATTGGTCTATACAATCCAGAGCTTAGAGTCTTGCACAGGTCCACAGCATCAGACCTGCACCCAAACCCAACCCACACTTGTAGCAGGTTTAACATTTTCACTGCTTGAATTTTCCACCCAACCAACACCTGCAGTAGGGTCAACATTTTCATTGCTTGAATCTTCCTCCTTTTCCTTTCCATTGAATCCTTTAATTCTGGAATTCCAGCATGTGGCCATGAATTACTTATAAAAACTGGAACTGCACCTGACCCACAAACTGAAAAAGTACCTGAGACCTGACCCACGTTGCAGGTAACCAGTGGGTACCCTATCATTGCAGGGCTCTACCAGGGCCAGTTCTTAGTTTCTGCAGCTTGAGTAATATTTTGAGTAGAACACAGTTCTAGCTGCTAGGGAATATCGCTTTAGTTAAACATCAAATAAACACAAGAGAACCTCAAGGAATCAGTTTGCCATTCTCCGTGGACATTTCCAACATCTCCTATGCTCAATAGTAATGTTAAGGCAGCTCAATATTTTTATCAGCATATTATTTGAAATTCCTTGTTTAAATAAATACCTCACCCTCACTAAGCTCATCGCTGACCGGGCTAGCCAGGTAGGTAAAGTGCCTACCTGGCAACCCAAAGGTCGCAGGTTCGAATCCCGCCTCGGGCTTGGAATAGAATAAAAAGCAATAACTTTGGGAGGTGCATTATGGCCACAGAAGCCGATGCACCAACAACTAACAAAAAAAAAGAAAAGAAAAAAAAAGAACACTAAGCTCATCAAACTAATCATCACTGATGAATCTGTTGGGATATTCCATTTATTGAACCTTCCCAAGTCAGTATCTCCAATCCATTTTCACTCAACACATAATAGGTTTTTCCAATTTCTACATTTGTTCATATTAATCTAAAAAATCAAACCCCAAAGGGTTTGATTTTTTAGATTAATCATTTCCTGCAAGTCTGACCAAATTGTGCCACGATTCTAATTTTCTTGTGTGAAGAGTATAGGTATGCATCTTTTGAGCCTGTGCATATTCCTTTTTCAAAGATTCTACTTTAGGAAAGAAATTGTTTCCTGTGTTAGAACTTTCTGTGTGTGTGGGGGGGGGGGGGGAATGCATGCGAAACCCTAAAAAACTCTAGGGAGTCCACCATTTTACTGGAGTGCAATGAAGAATCTTATGTCTCACTGAGGAATTGGAAGCATTCAACTGAAAATGATGTCGGAAGTGGAAGTTTCTCTAAACGTTAAGTCCTTGTGCACTAATATTCTGACAAACTGAAATAGCAAACCTATTCCAATCAGTGCTACAAATCAAAAACCTTCATTGCTCTTTCCTTATTATGACTGGATTCTGTGTAACTATTGTAAAAGTGATAGCCTAATGCTCAGTCACTTATGCACCAATCCTTGTATACAGGTCAATTCATAATATGGGCAAATCTCTGGTTCATTAGTGTCAAATCAACAAGCAATTCCTCATTTACTGTAGAGAAGGTTAGAGGCAATCCAAAGACAATATATTCAACTCCTCAATCAATCCCTGTACCAATCATTTGAGAATAACACACCTGTTAGAACTTGATTTTTCTTTGTCATGAACTTACCTCTTGCCTTCAATTCAATACCATGGTCAGAACTTCTATCAGGCAAACCCAGCACCTACACATATTGTACATGCTGATTTCTGGTAGTATACAGAGACCTGGAATTGCTGAACTGCATTAGGGCAATATTTGGTCCGTCCTTCAATTCTTTCTTGAGGCCTCTGAAACCCCACAGTAATCAGGAAATCTACTCTCCAAGGTTATGTGATTTTCCAATTCAGACCTACTCTTATCTGAGGTAATGCTAGAGCAAAATAAATTGTGTCCTTTCTGAATTCAGAGGAAAACTTCCTCCAATTGGAATTCAGAGCAAAACTGTCTCCATTCCATATTGCACTTCCTCACTCAAGCCCACGTGCTCCCTGCTACATGACATCTTACTGTCCTACTTTTAGGCCAGTCACTTTTCAAGTCAGAATCCTTTCTCTGAAATCTACCAGAAGTATTTCTTGATAAACCTAGTAGACTTTTAATGCCTTTGGCACCCAAGCCAGAAAGTTCTAATGCTACTTTATCTACCTTAACATCCATGAAAATGTCATATACACTGACCTGGTAGGCACCTCCGTAGCCAGGTGGGCAGGGGTAGCAGTGCGTAGCACACGCTTCTTGATTAGACCAGGGTTCGAGCCCGTGACCACCAAATACGACCACTGCATATCCCTGGAGCAATATGGCCTTAGTTGCTAATGCTCCTAAAAACCAAATAACAACAACAAACAACAGACCTGGCACTCCTTACTTCTTGCAATACATCCATCCCAGAGGTCACATCCAACTCCTCATTCCCATCAGCATCTGTGTCAGTATTTCCCAAATGTAATGTCATGTACAGTAAAAATGTAAAAATGCCCTGATGTGTTATATAATTAAATGGTAAACAGCAATAAATATAACTAAATAACTAGGGAGAATGTGGCACAATTGCCCACTACTCAAAGGCATACAGTCATGTTCACAGCTATTTATTTAAGGATTGCCAAATGTCAGCATTTATTTTTTCTATTTCTTGGTAAGTAAATATATATATTTTGGCGCGGGAGGAGGGGGGGATATTTATGACCAAAATCAAACCGCCAAAGGGGTAAAAATGGTTAACAAAATTCTAATTCAGTAAACCCAAATGCTGGTTTCTGGTTTGGTATGGTTGTTGAAAACTGTGTGGGCTGCTCAGCAATCTACCAGGGTACACAGAATTTATAGTTTCACCACTGCTGAAAAGTTTGACCACTATTTTAAACCAAAAGCACATTTAGTACTTTAAAAAAATATTTTCAGAATCCTCATCTCCTGTGCTAGCACAAAGCAACACAAAATTGCTAAATTTCTTTAATTTCAAAAAAAAAACAATGTTACAATTCAGGCATCAGCCACCAACAGCAATAGAGGATTCCTAACAAACACAATGTATGGTACTATATTTATCCAACACACAGTTAGTTCATGCTAATATCATTAGTTCTACCTGAATAATAATACTCATTACACCTCTTAACAACTGACCTACTGGTAACATCAAAATTACTCCTAGTAAACATCCTGGTTCTACCCATTTTCCTGACAATGCAAAATATTTATTTCTCTGACAATGGAACCTCCCAATAAAACTAAATCCTCTTGAACTAGATTAGTATGACCTTGACTCTTCTGTTTGGAGGTCCCCTAATTTGGAGGCCCAAATTAGGGGTGCACCAACCAGTCAATAAATACTGAGTGCCTGAGATGAATCCCCGGTTTTTTTTTCACCACAGCATCCACCCACTTCATCAGTAACTTGGTTTCATCTTGTAACGCACTTTTAATTTAAGATCTGTACACTCCTTGCATTCATGAACAAAGTAAAGGATGATTAGCTTGACCTTACAATACATGTTACCAGTCACGGAAATATACTGCAAGTATATTTCTGAAAAAACAATCATGTGATGAAACATTAAAAGTGGATCACATAGCAACCATTATTAAGGTAAGAATTAAACTTACAAATTACAGAATTAACTTTCCACACCATTACGGCAATTAAAAAAAAAAAGTTCTATTTATACCACCAATTTTAAACACACACACCAACCGTTTATGACTGATTGAATAATGAAATAAAACAAAAATAAAATGATAGAAAAGACTGTAAAATAATATTTACAAAAAACTTTTAATTATTTACAAAAAACTAAACTATAACAAAAATAAAATAAGTAAATAAATTAAAATGCATTAAAATATAAATATAAAAGTGAACCTGGTATTTAAGGATGTGTCGTTTAAGTCTCACTATTACTGAGGAAGGAGGCAGACACCTCCGAAAGCTCTAATAGTGTTTTTTATCGTCTTTTTATCGCTTTTATATTTATATTTTAATGCATTTTAACTTATTTACTTATTTTATTTTTGTTATAGTTTAGTTTTTTGTAAATATTATTTTACAGTCTTTTCTATCATTTTATTTTTATTTTATTTCATTATTCAATCAGTCATAAACGGTTGGTGTGTGTGTTTAAAATTGGTGGTATGAGTAATCCCAACCTCAGAGGCCTTATTGCAGATATAGTTCTATTTATACTCTGGCACACCACTAAGTCAGAGGAGTTAATTTTGACAATGAATACAATCTTAACCGTATTTAGCAGTCACACAGGCTTGAACCATGATCCACTCAAACAGGTGTGCATTACTTCACTTTTGCACTTAATCATGTCAGGCCTCAGCAGATAGTAAAAATTTATCTACTACTGAAACTTAAAAAGTTAAATTTACGAGGAGCTGAAAAAATGTAACTTATCAGAATTGGCTTTATTTACAATGGTCAAAAATAAGTTTACAAAATATTACATAAAATACCATCACAAAATTGCAAACTTCAGAGCTTTCAGTGTGCATGCACTCTCTGTGACTGCCAATTAACAACATGAAATTTTCGGAGCAAAAATAATTGAATTAAAAAGAAGACTGTTTCTTAATTTAGATTTTACTGTAATACACTAGTACAAGACACAAAAAGATGACTGCAAAAGGGGATGTCAACTTATATGGTGAATATATTAAGCACAAATTTTCATGGCAAAAAAACAGAAAACATATTTTGAGTTGACTTATATACCAAAATAGATAGTATTTTTCAAAAAAATTATGTGGTCTGAATGTCACAGATGGTGGAGGAACAAGAGTCTCGGCAGGTGTATGATTTTTTTGACATTTTGTTGGAATTTTCCTTTGTTATAAATCCATTATAACAAACACACTGAAGAAACAATTGTCAAGGTAAAACATGAACAAATTTGTATTTTCTGCATTAATCAACCCTTTGGTGCTTGTTTATACAGTATTTTAATATAAAGGTATTTATCTATCTTACCACAGTAAATACATTGCAGGCCAAGCATACTGAACCAGCAGTGAGTATAAAATTATGCACACTCTCATGTTCATCAGAAGTAAATAAAGGATTCTGGCACTGTAGCCCACAACCTTCTACTCCTTTGTACCAACTCTGGGGACTGTCTGTTTCTATCAAAGGATAAATGCAATGGGCAGTAGTGTTAAACTTTATTTCTTGAAGGCCATTCTGAAATAAATAAGGGTACATTAATATCTATTTCAGATGTAATAATATTTACTAGATAAAAAAAGAGGGAGGTACATCTTTAAAAATATTTGCATGTAATTTAATAATGGTAAATATGCAGTAATGACTACATTTAATTCTTGATACCAAGAATCATGAAATACAACCAAAATCTATTTGCACACAAATATTTTTTATTTGTGTGCAAATAGATTAAGCTTTTTAAGATATTACTACTAGAGGTGCTGCAAAATGTAATTTTGATTATTGCTTTTTTTATTATTTTTTTACACTTGAAAATTATGGTTACTGCTTTTGTACTTGACGTTTTGGTTACCCAACTATCTAATAAAATAAAGAAATTATATCAGCAATTAATACAGTAGTAGTTGGTTACTTTTAAAAAAAAAAAAAAAAAACTTTATACAGGATAATATATTCTTTATCATAAAGGTCATGTGACAGACCTACAGAAAACTTTATTTTGCCATATAATCAGTCCATTAGCCAAGGCAATCCACACCAAGCAAGTTTCTCATTGGTTTTACTAATATCGATTAAATTTCACTTCTTTCAGAAATCACTGAAGGCATTTAATACCATTTGTACCTTTTAATAACATTCTGGCTATCAGAAAAAAATCATTTAAAAATGACATTTTAAATTAAATTGTATTTCAGTTTCAATTATATTACATTTTAATTTAACAAAAAAAAAAAAAAAAAAACTTGTTTTTAAATTTTGAAAGATTAGTAAAATCCAATGTTATCATGCAACTGATCCATTAGCTAATGCAATCTATACCAAGGTAGATCTTTCATTGGTTTTACTAATCCTGACTGAGGTTATATCAATTAAATTTCTCTTCTTTCAGAAATACCTAAAATTTTTCGATAATACCATTTGAACCTTTTAATAACATTCTGGTGGTCGTTAGAATTTAATGGTCACTGTTGTCAGTGTAGTCCAGGAATCCATTCTGGCTTGTCTCCTAACCCAATAGACTTTTCTTCCTAAGCTTCTCATAAATTATGAAGTTGGGTGTCTGCAAAACAGATTCCATGTTTAATTTTTTTTAGTTCTTTTGTTTTCTTACACTATTTGTTCTATCCAGAGTTGGTGCATTTTTGAATATGTGGGTTTGACAATGATAGAATAATACTTGCAGCAGTTAGATGAGAGATATTCACAATATCTCTCATCAAAACATATGGTGCAAGAACGTTTGCTGATGCTATCGAGGCAGTGTTAGGTGGGTCGAAAAACTGCTAGCGTGGGGGGAATACAAGGACTAACAGATTAACAGTAGCCACTGGCAGAGGTGAAAGTGATTCTTGCACTGCTTCTATTGGAATGAGCAGCAGCTTGGAAAATAAGATGCAGGATATTTCAGAGACTGCTGGGAGTCATTGGGGTACAAGTAAACACATGGGTTGTATTAGGGTAGCTAAGAAAAAGAACAGGTGCATGTATACTTGTGTGTACACCAATGCTAGGAGTTTGGTAAATAAATTTGATGAATTTGAGGTATTGCTCAAAGCATCAAAGGCGGATATTGTTGGGATATCAGAGACATGGTGTCACACAGTTATAAGTAATGCAGAACAGGAATTTGGGGATACAACGTCTACAGAAAGGATAGACAGGATAGGAAGGGAGGAGGGGTTATGCTATTAGTTAAGAAACACATAAAATCCAAGGAAGTGAAACCAGTCGACATTGCTGGACAGTGCAGTGTCGAGTCAGTTTGGTGTGACATAAGCATTGGGAGATCAAAATTGAGAGCAGGAGTGTGCTATAGGCTTAATGACTCTGATGAGTATAATAAGAAACTGTACGGGGAAATAGAATGGGCCAGTAAATCAGAGAGTCTTATAATGGGGGATTTTAATTTCCCAGATATTGACTGGAATTTGGGGGCTGGTCACTCCCACACTAGCAAGGCTTTTGTGGATTTATTGGATGATTGTTTTCTACATCAGCATGTTTGGGAGGCAACTAGAGGGAGTAATACACTTGATTTGATTATCAGTAGTGATTCTTCATGCATTAAAAATCTGCAGATACAGGAACCACTAGGTGGCAGTGATCACAGTGTGCTGAAGTGGGATTTACCCAAGAAGGTAACTACCATCAGGGGTAAAGGGAAGGGTTATTGCTTTCATAAAGACAGTATTTAAATTCTATACAGTGGGACCAACTGATGATGTTACCAACAGCAAACTCAAAATGGGAAGCATTCAAAGAACTTATCTTGGAAGCTACTAGGCTTTACATACTAACTAAGAAATATTGTTCAAGGTTCAGGCTTAAATGGATGTCAGATGAACTAATGAGACATACGGCAGAGAAGAAAAATGCATGGAATACATATAAGTTGATCTGTAACCAAGTTACAAAGGAGGTTAGGCAGGCGAAGGCAGATTACCAGAAATCTTTGGCAAGGGATGCAAAGAAAAACAGCAAAGAGTTCTTTACTTATGTAAACTCTAGAAGGAAGGGGATGAATCAGATTGGTCCACTTGATATCGATGGTTCAACTGTTCATGATCCTGCTCAGGTAGCTAACAAACTAAATGAATATTTTGCATCTACATTCACACATGAGGGGTTATTCAGGAAGGGGAATGCCATAGATGAAGTAAACACTGGCAGTGAGCTAGATGATCTTGTAATAATTGAGAGTAAAGTGGAGGAGAAATTGTTGAAGATAAATACAAAAAAGGCACCTGGGGTGGATGGGATCTATCCAGTTATATTAAAGGAGACAGCAAAGGAAGTAAGCAAACCGTCAGCCATAATTATGACAGCTTCCTTGGACTCGGGGAGGTACCCACAGACTGGAGATGTGCAAATGTAACCCCAATTCACAAAGGAGGATCAAAGGCTGACACAAGTAATTATAGACCTGTGAGTTTAATTTCTGTTCCAGGAAAATTAATGGAAGCACTGGTTAAAGAAGCACTGCAGGATCATCTTCACAAGAATTCAGTTATAGCTCAGACACAGCATGGTTTTGTTAAGGGAAGGTCTTGCC
Source organism: Mastigoproctus giganteus (assembly GCF_048544385.1). Classification (NCBI taxonomy): domain Eukaryota; kingdom Metazoa; phylum Arthropoda; class Arachnida; order Uropygi; family Thelyphonidae; genus Mastigoproctus; species Mastigoproctus giganteus. The sequence continues at coordinate 81,495,522 of NC_143580.1, forward strand.
TGGTCAATTTGATTGGATACTATGATGTAGTCACAAAAGAATTGGATGCAGGGAATAACTCTGATATTATATATTTGGATCTTAGAAAGGCTTTTGACACTGTTGCACACGGAAGACTGCTGCACAAATTGGAGCAGTGTGGCATTGGTGGCAAATTGTTGCTACCAATGCCACACTAAATAGTGACAGAAGACAGAGAGTGGTAATTAATGGACACTGCTTAATGGACTAATGTTATTAGTGGAGTCCCTCAGAGTTCAGTGTTGGGTCCATTGTTGTTTTCTGTATTTATAAATAATATTGATGATGGTATATCAGGCTTAATGTCCAAGTTTACAGATGATACAAAGGTTGACAGGGTTGTTAAGGACGTTACTGACGCTATGCTGCTGCTGCAACACGATCTGGAAAGGTTGAGCAGATGGGCTGAGAGGTGGCAAATGAAGTTTAACATTGACAAATGTCAAGTACTACATATGGGAAACAGCAACCCCAGAGCAACTCTGTATCAACTCTGTGGTACAACACTGACAGTGGTAGAGAATGAAAAGGACCTGGGGGTAATTGTGCAGGCAGATATGAAGTTCTCTGAGCAGTGCAGATGGGCTGCAAGAGTAGCTCATGGTGTCTTATCAATGATATACAGGAATTTTTCTAGCAGGGATAGGGAGGTGATTATTCCCTTGTATAAGGCAATGGTCAGGCCACACCTTGAGTACTATATACAGGTCTGGAGGCCTCATTTCAAGAAGGATGTAGAGCTGCTGGAACGAGTACAGAGAAAGGCAACAAGGTTAGTGAACGGAATGAAGGGTTGCTCTTACGAAGAAAGGCTTTAAGTTTTGCAAATTACAGTGTCTGGAGACTAGGCACCGGTGAAGTGATCTGATAGAGGTGTACAAAGCCTTGAATGGTTTGAGCATGCTCAATGCTGATGGGATACTGCCTCTTGCTCTCAGAATAATCACCTGAGAGGGCATAAATTCAAATTGAGGAAAGACAGATGTAGGATAAATGTGCGGAAATTTGCCTTTAGCCAGCGGGTAGTTGGTTGGTGGAACAGACTTCCATCCCTTGTTGTGGAAGTTGATAGCCTAAATAAATTTAAGGCTCAGCTGGACAGGTATTTCGAACGAATGGAGGGGTGAAGTGGAAGGGTTTTTTTTTTTTTTTTTTTGGCTGATGCTGAAGCTTGCTTTCTTGCATCACATGCCTCTATTAATGCTAATATATTCAGTGACATCATCTATGGGTTTTAGGTATATCAGTGTGTGTGTGTGTGTGTGTGTGTGTGTGTGTGTGTGTGTGTGTGTGTGTGGTCACAGGCCAACTCATACAACTTTCAAAGGCCAACTAATAAGTGTAGGCTGAATAACACATGGGGGAAAACCCTATTCCTTCAATCTGAGATCAGCTAACTACAGCCTTGATTGAAGAGGAATTGAGAAATCCTTATAGTCAGAGATGGAAATCAAACCCAAACCTCCCCAAACAAGTAACAAGTGCCAAACCACTAGACAGTAGAATCTCAAACTACATACTGGAGTTGGAATATACTGCATCCAAGTATGGAAACCTGATCTTAAAAAAAAAAAAAAAAAAAAAAAAAATTAAGCTTTTTGAAAGATGGGCAATTCACATGGTGAGATCAGTACGAGGAAAGAATTCAATTACATGGGCTACAGAGTTTAGCAACCAAGCACCTTACAGGGGACCTGACTGAGGTTTATAGACCCCAAGACAGTTTAGTAAAATGAATGAAGGCGAAATTTTCACTCATAAAAAATTCCAGAATCCTAGTTCTGGAATTTTTTTATAAGAGTGAAATTAATAAATAAATTCAAAATATTAATGGATTCAAATTACAGGGAAAGAGGTTTAGAATGTGGGAAGTTCTCTTTTAGCCAGTGAGCAGCTGATTACTGGAACAAGTTGTCTCCACGGGTAGTTGAGGCTGACAGTTCGAAGAAATTCAAAGGTCAAGTGGATGATTACCTATGTGAAGAGGGAAGCACATAATTTGTCTATTTTCATATCTACTTTTATTTTTTTTTTATTGCTGGTGCAGCAAAAGCCTGTGGCTTCCTCGCACTATATGGCTAATACTAATAAGTGAACTTGGAGTATATTATCCTACTCATAACTGATCTCCTGATGCATACTTACGTTTGTGACTCATAATACATAACAGTGACTCATGAGAGGGGGAAGAGAAAGAATAAAGAGGGAATTCAATGTCATAGCAAATACAAAGTATCCACTTTTCATTCAGACAAGCAAGAATTCTGTACTTGAACTAGATGATACCTTATAGATTAATAGAGACAGTAATGCATGTGTCTTTAGGCTAAATGCAGCCCCCACTCTAGAGCTGTACCCATTATGAAGACAGATGACTCATCCTATCTGTAGTTTAATCGAGATTTATGTACATTCAATTTACAAAAAAAAAGTTTATATAAATGCATATATGATTTATAGGAATTACTTTAGTATAATAGTTTTCTACAAGTGGAACCCCAACTTACATGAATTCTCACTTATGCAGAGGTACCAGGAACCTAAACTTTACATACTTTGAGATTCTACAGCACCTGTCAATATACACTGAGTGATCACTGAATTATGGTCACCCCTATGAAAACAGAATGCGACCCGTTGACCACGTGAGGTACGAGAGTGCGGAGTTAGTCGATCTACATAGCATAAATGTGTCAGTGGTTCAGTAGGTAGTAAAATTCTGAGCGTGATGGGTAATAGGAAGGATTTAACGGACTTTGATAAAGGACAGATTGTGGATGCTCGACAAGCTGGTGCTTCGATTTCCCAAATGGCTGAACTGGTGGGGTGTTCAAGAACCGCCGCAGTTAAAGTGTACCAGGACTGGTGTCAAGATGGTCAACCAACGACCTGACGGTGAAACTGCAAAGGTCAGCGAAAGGTTAACATCAAGAGAGGTTAGAGGTGAACGCCGGGTCCAATGACTCGTACAGGCTAACAGGCACAACACCACTGAAGAGTTGACTACCCAATACAACATGGGCCAACCCAGAACAATATCTGACTGCATCCGCCCCTAACCAAGGTTCATCAGCGTAAAAGACTCACCTGATGCAAAGAGCATGCAAGTTGGACGTTAGAAGACTGGAAAAAGGTGTGCTGGTCAGATGAGTAACGTTATTTACTCTACACTGTGGATGGTTGTGTAAGGATTTGGCATCAACAACATGAGGCTCTTGATCCATCATGCATGGTATCAAAAGTGCAGGCCGATGGAGGCAGTTGTATGGTGTGGGGCATATTTCGTGGCAGGAACTCTGACCCCTGGTGCATGTGGAACAATGTATTTTTATTTGTGTGCAAATAGATTAAGCTTTTTAAGATATTACTACTAGGGTTGCTACAAAATGTAATTTTGATTATTGCGTTTTTTATTATTATTTTTTTACACTTGAAAATTGTAACACCCCGCTTTGTTACAATTTTTCCCAAATGGCAACGGTGTCTTCCAAGATGACAATGCACCAAGTCATCGGGCACTTGTTTTGCAGGAATGGTTTGAGGAACACAGTTCTGACTTGCAGCATATCGATTGGCCTCCGAACTCCGCTGATATCAATCCCACTTGTGGCACACTATGGAAAGGCATATCAGGCGTCTGGATACACCAATTACCTCCATACCTGCATTGCTGGGTGCATTACACACAGCTTGGTTGGCCATACCTCCCGAACGCTTCTGACATCTTGTGGAATCAATGCCATGTTGGATAGTTGCAGTACTGAGGGCAAAGGGAGGACCTATAAAGTATTAGGTAGGTGGTCATAATTCAGTGATCACTCAGTGTATACTATCAGGTACAACATAACTTGAAATAGCTGTTTACAAATGAGAAGCTAATTCTTTTTAAAAAGAAAAGTAAAAAATTCTTTAGTGTTAGCTTCTTCGATGATAAGCTGCATTTCAAGGTTCTTGCATATTTGAAATAGATAATAAAGTTGTATTTTAATCTTGCTGATATTTAGGGCACTCAATAAACATGTTTACTGAATGCCCATGCTGCCAGGATTGAATAATAGTGAGTATACTGAGGCAGTTCACTTCCAGCTAATAAGTAGAGATGTGAAAGGAGTATGTCAAATATGGGTCCTGGCAAGGATAACGTTTTGTCAATTTGAGTAGAAACTCCAAAGTTGTGGATCATGTTTGATCTCAAAACCTTCATGAGTTAAGATGGGTATGCCATATTTATTTCAAATGCAAAATGATAAGTTCATCATACTGAGGACTAATATGATTCATTTCAGTATCTGTCTGATTTTTGGCATCCTGATCAGCATATTCATTTCATAAGATCCCAGAATCTGCTGGGATCCAGCAAAAGATCATACACTGTTGATTTTCTTGAATTTTTCATAACTGAAATTTGATTTCATTCAGAATGAAGTACTTGTTAGTGGATCCTGTTTGCGATATATTTCACTTGAATCAGTAAAAAATTACATATTTAAAGGCATATAATTCTGCAGTAAAATTACGGCATTCAAATGGAAGGTAAGTTGATATAAGTACAGTCGGTCCTCGTATAACACGTGTTTGCATTACACGAATTCGATCATACACGATTTATAAATAGGGGAACGTTATCTTATATAACACGAACCGAATTCGCTTATACACGATTCGCCTTTGTGTTTACAAGAAATGGCAGTCAAACGCGGAATCACCCCAACTGAACGCAACACGATAGGAACGAAGAAGATTCTGAAAATGTATTTATGTGTTTTATATCAGTGAAGGGGAAACACATTTCACCATAATAACGTAAAAACCAACACAATTACAGCTATCGATATAATAGCAAATGCAATTAGATGGAGTTTACTACCAGCTTATAACAGATTGCACTAGCAGAAACGCAAATGGAAATTGTTTTTATTGTTTTATGGTAGTAACCCCCAGAAATGTGCTTTAGTAAAATGTGAGGTGTTAATAGTGTATCTCGGCCTTTACGGTGTTGTTTATTCAGTTGCTACACGCGCGCAGCTTTGTTTATGTATATCAAGCGTGCCTCCTCATCTTGTAATTTTGCTTTATTCCCTAAAAATTAGTAAAATACTTAAAAGGTGTGAAAAGGAAGCGTCCTGGCTAAGACACTGCAGATTCAGAGAGAGAAAAAAAGAAGCAATATCGATAAACAGAGGCGGACTGGGTCAAAAATTTTTACCCGGGAAAATTTGTAGTGGCCTCATAATACGGTTTATGGCCAAAATCACACCGGCCTCTGGCCCACCGCGGTTTCCCCCGTAAGACTTATGGCCAGTCCGCTTCTGTCGATAGAGAAAAAATATGAAATTGTGAAACGCTTTGAGCGAAATGAAAGACCATGTGATATTGCACGTGCTACAGACCTAAATGAGGCAACGCCGAGAATTACAAAGAATGCAGAGAAAATAAAAACAACTTTCATAGCGGGAACAACTCAAAGTGTAATTAAAATCCATTAGATTAAGACAAGAATTGGAAGAGATGGAACGGCTGTCATCTGTTTGGATAGAAAATCAAACAAAAAACAAGTTTGCTTACGATAGAAGCAAAAGCATTAGCAATATTTTATTACGACTTACGTATTATAAAATACGTAAGTATTTTATTACGACTATTTTATTTAATATAATAATTTTTTTACGAATAAAATACGTATTTTATCCGTAAAAAATACTTTTTTAGTATTAAAAAATACTAAAAATACTTTATTATAATATAATATTATTTTTATTACGTATTTTAATCGTTATGAAATACGTAAGTATTTTATAACGATTAAAATTACCCGATTATTTATTGTGTTTGGTAATGTTTTGGTTCCAAATGTGTGTTCAATCTTGGGTGGTCGGCACCTAACCCCAATTTTCCCATAGGGCCTGTTGTTTATATTGCGCGATTTTGCATTGCACGAGGGTTTCTAGGAACGCAACTATCGTGCTATACGAGGACAGACTGTATCAGGACGTTGGTTGCTGCTGTATTAAATTTCACATCAAATTTTGAACCATAATGCAAGAAATCTGTGAGAAATCTAGATAATTCAAAAGGTAACATTGTTGTACTCGTTGGCACCAATGTTATTAAGAGTAGGAGAATGGCAAAATTACTTAGCAAGTACAGGTCAATGTTGAAAAAAAAAAAAAAAAAAGCTGCGAGTTAGGATTGAAATTGAAGGTGTCAGCAATTTTTTTGTTATTTGGTTTTTAGGAGCATTAGCAACTAAGGCCATATTGCTCTGGGGATATGTGGTGGTCATTTCTTGACCTTTCCACATCCTCTATGTGGTGGTCATTTCTTGACCTTTCCACATCCTCTATGTGGTCACAGGATCAAACCCCGGTCTAATCAAGAAGCGTGTGCTATGAACTGCTGCTCCTGCCCACCTGGCTATGGAGGTACACTGTCTGCAGTTCTGCCCAGACACAATAGGAGGGAGAATATGATCAGAGGCTTGTCAATCAATTCGACCCTTGAGAGATTATGCAAGGCTCATGGGGTAGACTTTTTTTCAGCCTGGTCTGTGCTTGTTAATAGGAAAGACTGCTCCTACAGGGATGGCACTTAAATAGAAAGGGTGCAAGAATATTTGCTGATACAATCGAGGCAGTGTTAGATGTGTCAGAAAACTGCTAGCTTGTGGGGATACACGGACTAATAGATTAACAGTACCCGCTGACAGAGGGGAAAGTGATACTTGTACTGCTTCTATTGGAATCAGCAGCATCCTGGAAAACAAGGTGCTGGGGATTTTGGAGATTGCTGGGAGTCATTGCAGAACAAGTAAATACATGGGCTGTGTTAGGGTAACTAAGAATAAGAACATTTGCATGTACACCAATGCTAGGAGTGTAGTAAATAAACTTGATGAATTTGAGGTGCTGAGCAAAACATCAAAGGCAAATATTGTAGGGATATCAGAGACATGGTGTCACACATATCTAAGGAATGCAGAATTGGAATTAAGGGAGTACAATGTGTACAGGAAAGATAGACAAGATAGGAAGGCAGGAGGGGATTATGCTATTGGTTAAGAAACAAAATCTAAGGAAGTGCATCCGGTTGGCACGGGTGGACAGTGCAGTGCGAGTCAGTTTGGTGTGACAAAAGCACTGGAAAAACAAAATTGAGAGTAGGAGTGTGCTATACGCCAAATGACTCTGATGAGTATAATGAACAGCTGTACAGAGACAGAGTGGGCCAGGAAATCAGATTGTCTTATAATGGGGGATTTTAATTTCCCCAATATTTACTGGAACATGTGGGTTGCTCATTCGCACACTAGCCTTGCTAGTGTGCGAATGACCAAACCACATGTTCCAGTCAATGTTTTGTGAATTTATTGGATGATTGTTTTCTACAGTCGCATGTTCAGGAGGCAACCAGAGGTAGTAAATACTCTTGATTTGATTATCAGTAGTAACTCTTCATGCATTAAGAATCTGCAAGTGAAGAAGCCACTAGATGGCAGTGATCACAGTGTACTGATGTGGGATTTAATCAAAGAGGTAACTACTACAGTGGTCTCAGAATTTTTAAATTCTATACAGTGGGACCAACTGATGATGTTACCAACAGCAAATTCTAAATGGGAAGCATTCAGAGAATTAATCTTGGAAACTACTGGGCTTTTCATACCAACTAAGAAATATTGTTCAAGATTTAGGCCTAAATAGATGTCAGATGAACTAATGAGATTTGGGGCAGAGAAGAAAAATGCACGGGATACATATAAATTATCAGTTGACACAGAAGCCTATGGCAGATATAAGCTAGTCTGTAATTAAGTCACAAAGGAGATCATTCAACAGTTAGCATTAGCAAAGGCACATGATACAAGAAAGCAAGCTTATATAGAATCAGCCAAAAAAAAAAAAAAAAAAACCCTTATTTCACCCATCCACTCGCTTCAAATGTTTGTCAAGTTCTGCCTTGAATCTATTTAAGCTATCAACTTCTACAAGGACAGATGGAAGTTTGTTCCAGCAATCAACCACCCGCTGGCTAAAGGCAAACGTCCACAGATTAGGCGGGCAAAGGCAGATTACAAGAAGTCTTTGCAAAGAAAAGCAGCAAAGAGTTCTTTACTTATGTAAATACTAGAAGAAAGGGGATGAATCAGATTGATCCACTTGATATTGATGGTTCAACTGTTGATGATCCTGCTCAGGCAGCTAACAAACCAAATGAGAATTTTGCATCAACATTTACACATGAGCAGTTATTCAGGGTGGGGAATGCCAAAGGTGCATTAAAATCTGGCAGTAAGCTAAATGATTTTGTAATAACTGAGAGCAAAATGGAGCAGAAATTGTTGAAAATAAACATAAGGAAGGCACCTGGGGTGGATGAGATCTAGCCAGTTATATTAAAGTAGGCAGCAAAGGAAGTAAACAAACCCTTAGCATAATTATTATGAGAGCTTCCTTGGACTCAGGGGAGGTACCCATGGACTGGAGATGTGCAAATGTGATCCCAACTCATAAAGGAGGATCAAAGGGTGACAAGTAATTACAGACCTGTTAATTTCCTGTTGTTAATGCAGGCACTGGTTAAAGAAGCACTGCAGGATCATCTAGACAAGACTTTTATAGTTCGGACTATAAAAATATAAAAAGCAGTTATAGTTATAGACAGTTAAAAGACTATAAAAAGACAGTTATAGTTTGGCCACAGCATGGGTTTGTTAAGGGGAAGTCTTGTCTGTCCAATTTGATTGGATACTATGATGTGGTAACAAAGGAACTGGATGCAAAGAATAATTTTGATATTATATACTTGGACCTAGGAAAGCTTCTGATACTGTTGCACATGGAAAACTGTTGTACAAATTGGAGCAGTGAGGCATTAAGGTCAAGTTGCTGCTATGGATAAAGGGATGGTCGAGTGGGAGAAGACAGAGTAGTAATCAATGGACAGTGCTCTTCATGAACTAATGTTATTAGAGGAGTACCCCAGGGTTCAGTGTTGGGTCCATTGTTGTTTTCTGTATTTATTAATGATATTGATGAAAGTATATCAGGCTGCATGTCTAAGTTTGTAGACAATATCTTGTTTGGCAGGGCTGTTCATCACACTAATGACAGTACGCTACTGCAACAGGATCTAGAAAAGTTGAGCAGATGGGCTGAGAGGTGGTAACTAAACGTTTAACATTTACAAATGCAAAGTATTGCATATGAGGCAGTAACACCAAGAGTAACGTATCAACTCTGTGGTACTACACTGACAGTGGTAGAGAATGAAAAGGACCTGGGTGTAATTGTGCAGTCAGATATGAAGTTATCTGAGCAGTGCAGACCGTCTGCAAGAGTAGCTCATGGTGTCTTGCCAATGACATACAGGTTTTTCTAGCAAGGATAAGGAAGTAATTATTCCTTTGTATAATGCAATGGTCAGGCCACACCTTGAATACTGTATATAGGTCTGAAGGCCTCATTTTAGGAAGGATGTAGAGTTGCTGGAACAAGTAAGGAGAGGGGCAAAAAGATTAATGAATGGAATAAAAGGTTGCTCTTAAGAAGAAAGGCTTAAGTTTTGCAAATTATAGTGTCTGGAGATTAGGCACCTGCATAGAGATTTGCTTGAGGTGTATACAGCTTTGAATGGTTTCAGCAAGCTCAATGCTGATAGGATTCTTCCTCTTGCCAGATTAATTGCCTGAGGGGACAAATACAAATTGAGGAAAGACAGGTGTAGAATGATGTGCAGAAGTTTGCCTTTAGCTAGCGGGTGGCTGATTGCTGGAACAAACTTCCATCTGTCGTAGAAGTTTACAGCTTAAATAAATTCAAGGCAGAATGCACAAATATCTGTAGCAAATGGATGGTGAAATGGGAAGGATCCAAGCAAATTATAATAATAAAGAAATTATTTATAGCATACAAATATTAAAAAATGTTTATTCTTTATCATCACTCATTGCTGGTTCAACACTCTTTGTTGGAAGCACAACAATATAGAAGGAGTCGTCTTCTTCAGAAATGCTTCAAGAGTCATTTGTTTCCTAGACAGTCTTCTCTTTCTTTATAAATTTTAAGATAGCATGCATAAGCATTTTTTAAATCTGTAGCAACTTTTCTAGTGTACTTGAAATTTGAATCTTGTGACTCGAAAATCTCAATTACTTTTTCTGTGTGTTGAAAAGCTTCATCAAGCCCCTTGAGAGTGAAGGAACAAACAGGAGTTTCAGCTGTTAAATCATCTTCCTCGGCATCTTCATATTTTACCATTTCAAGGAGGTCTTCATTTGTGAACCCCCCATTGTGTGCTTGAAGCAGTCCAGTGACATCAGTTGTAGTAACCTTAAGCTGCAATTGGTTAGCAATATTAAACTTCTGTTTCATTTTGTACAATCTCTGCAGATTCTTGAAGTCCTTCAAAATTATCAATAAACTGAGGAAATTTATTCCAAACAGCCTTCAAATTTATCCCCCTTAAAAAGCCAGATAAATTTGAAATAAAGACAAGACAGCGAAAATGAAGAGCGACACAACCACTCTTTGTAATGTCAGCATGGTAACTGCTTTATGTTATGTGAGTCAATGACACACTCTCGTCTGTCTGAACAAACACACACATAGTCCGAAATGCCATATTTATGAAAGTTTAGCATTTATTTATTGCAATTAATGTTCATATTTTTGATTTTGTTGACACTTGATACTTGAAAAAAAGAACTCATAAACCCAGGAACTCATAAAGTGAAAACATAAAGTAGCAACTGCCTGTATTTAATATTATTATGTATGTATGTATGTACATGCACGCAGATTCTGAAAAAAATATATATATAAATAGCACTATTATAAATAATAATACAAGTTTTGATGAAATCAATTAAACCTTCATTCCTGTAATAAACTATTTAATACAAATCACATTAAGAACCTCACTCGGCATCCTGAAGGAAAGTCTTCTTCTTTCTCACAACGAAGAAATTCTGGCCAACCATGAACAATTTCCACTATTCTACAAACTCCTCTTGTAACCCGGCACATTTCCTGTGTTGGAAGAAAAACTTTATCATCCTCACATTTTGGAAGATAGACTCCACACAGTAATGGCTGAATCACAGCCCAACATCTAGGAACATTCTGTAGTGCTTTCCAAAGGGCAAGTTTATCCTAAAATAAAATTTAAAAAAGTTTATAAACTGTGAAAGGCAAGAGTCCTGCTATGACTAGAATGGAAATGGAAACCTGCCCCAGGTACATCAAATTCAGGGGTACAAAAATGTACGATTTAAGAATAACATATGTATGTACTGTAATGCATTACGGCTTAAATCTGCAAAAGAGATTAGACGATGTGTATTTTAGTGCAATTGCATCATTTATACACAACTAAATAAAGATTAGCAAATTTGCAATAGCGGCATCATTTAAGTTAAATCTCATATTGTGAATACGTTCATGACGAGTTGCCATGACATTGCACTACTTCGAATAAGTAACGCTTCCCCGAAGGAGAAGACTGTTCTTACTTATTCTCAGTGGATAACACCACCCAGGTGGCACCGTTTCAGGACTATTTTGTATTTGCGTGGGATAATAATTCAATTTTCCGGTTGTCCCTATTAGACTTAAAGGAAAAAGGTAGAGGGAAAGTAATAGTAGGAGTGAAAGAGGAAAAGAAACGGTGTAGAAGAATGAAAGGGACAGTAACTCCTTCAACTCACGCCACTCAAAAACTCAAACTCCTCGAATAGGCAACGCTTCCCCAGTGGAGAAATACTGTTGTTACCTATTCTTGGAAATTCCGGACATCATCAGGTTCCTCCTGGTGTCGTTTCAGGGCTATTTTGTATTTGTGTGGGATAATAACTCGACTATCCAGTTGTCCCTATTAGACTTAGAAAAGCAAAAAGGTAGAGGGAAAGTAATAGTAGGAGTGGAAGAGGAAAAGAAACGGTGTAGAAGAATGAAAGGGACAGTAACTCCTTCAACTCACACCATTCAAAAACTCCTCGAATAGGCAACGCTTCCCCAGTGGAGAAGCTGTTGTTGCCTATTCTTGGAAACTCCGGACGTCATCAGGCTCCCCCGGTGCTGTTTCAGGCCTATTTGGCCCTTCTTCGGTGGGTGGGTAGGTACCCAAGTGATGTAATGATGGCAAAATAGTTGAAGTATATCTTCACAATATGAGAGATGCCTGATGGTATATGATATAAGTTAAGACTCTAATGCATTAGGGCTTAAAGCCTCAAGCTGCGAAAGAGATTAGACTATGTGTATTTTAGTACAATTGCATCATTTATACACAGCTAAATAAAGATTAGAAAATTTGAAATAATGGCATCGTTTAAGTTACATCTCATATTATGAATACCTTCACGACGAGTTGCCATGACATTGCACTACTTCGAATAAGTAATGCTTCACCTGAAGGAGAAGACATTACTTATTCTCAGTGGATACCACCACCCAGACGGCACCATTTCAGGGCTATTTGACCCTTCTTCGGTGGGTGGGTGGGTGAGTAGGTATCTCACCCACCATCAGGCATCTCTCATATTGTGAAGATATACTTCACAACTGCTTTGCCATCTTTACATCACTTGGGTACCTACCCACCCACCAAAGAAGGGCCAAATAGCCCTGAAACGGTGTCATCTGGATGGTGGTGGTATCCACTGAGAATAAGTAACAACAGTCTTCTCCTTCGGGTGAAGCATTACTTATTCGAAGTAGTGCAATGTCATGGCAACCCGTCATGAAAGTATTCACAATATGAGATGTAACTTAAACGATGCCGCTATTGCAAATTTCCTAATCTTTATTTAGCTGTGTATAAATGATGCAATTGCACTAAAATACACATATGTATATACTGTGAAAGGCAAGGTCCTGCTAAAACTAGATGGAAATGGAAACTTGCCCGAGGTACATGAAATTCAGGGGAACAAAAATGTAGCTATTAAAAATAATATATGTGTATACTGTATATACATATAAATACATATATATAATTATATATAAATATATACAGTGGATTCTGGTTATTTGGGCCACCAGTTGATCGGGGGTAGCCGCTTATTTGGGGTAAATCTTAAAAAACAGAACCGAATTGAGAAAATAGCCAGCAGGGTTTACTACGTTTAATTAGGACGACATGCCGTTCAATCGGGGCAGGAGACCGCAGCACTGGAGATTACCTAATGATTGTCTCTGACCGTACCACGTGGTTCAGTCGGATTTCTGGAGGTCAATACCATAAAACAATAAAAACAATTAGCAGTCACCTGTTTATTGGGCTTTTCTGTTAGTGCAATCTATCATAAATGGATAGTAAACTTGAAATCTTATTGAATTTGCGATATTACCGACAGCCGGAATTCTGCGAGTTATTATGGTGAAATGTGTTTACACTTCCATGGAATCTTCAATCATATAAAAAAAATTAATTTTCAGATCTTCTCTTCATTCCTCTTTTTAAAGCTTCGTAACTTGTTACTCCGTTCTCACTTACCCGTATCGTGTTATTTGCAATTTGTGTGTGCAGTGTTCTTTGTTATTGATTGCTTATCTTTTTACTGTTTTAAATTTTAACCCCCCACCCACAAATCTCAGTAAATAAATGTCAACTATGTAGTTAGTATATACATATTACAGTACATATTAATTATTCCGATTATCACATATATTCTTCCAATTTTCATGTATCATTTAATTTTTTAATTGGTAAGGTAATAAAGGGTAAATCTGTGCTTAATATCTTTTATAGCCTGTGGATAATATTCCTCATATTTTCACTAATTAGAATTGCTGTTTAAGAGAATTAAAATTCAATTCACAAACGTGATCACAATGACCGGCGCTTACTACACGTCGTATAGCGAACGGTACTTTACTGAGGTGACTCCATCGTAACGTGATTTGCTTGTACAGTGAACTAATTGTAAAGTGGGGATCCATTGTATTTTTAACTTTTTTTACGTGAAACTTCAGATAATTGTGGCAGCCGCTTAACCGGGGTAAAATGCACTAGTCCCAATGTGTCCGAAGTAACCGGAATCAACTGTGTATATATATATATATATATTTTTTTTTATGAAAACCCCAAACACGAGAGGTATTAGAACCTATAGTCCTTAGTACTGAGCTTGGGTTTGAGGTTGAGAAGATGAAAGAAGATATTTGTTGACGTCGGACTTGAACATCTGTAGGCGGTAAACTTCAGGAAATACGTATGAAGGAAGGTTGTTCCAGAAAACAGCAGTTGAATGAATAAACAAGGAAGACGAAAAGTTGGTTCTGTGAGTTTCAAACTGGACAGAAAATGGATGTTGGCTGGTGGCAGCAAGTGTTTGGACTGTTTTGAAAGAGAGAGCGGGAATTATAGAAGTCAATTCAGAAGAACAGTGCCCATGGAAGTGTCTGTAGAAAAGACATGCACAGAAACAGTACGTCTATGAGACAGCGAGTGGAGAGACTCTGTTAGAGAGAAGTCAATAATTAAACTAACTGCCCTCTTCTGAATGGAATCTAGAAGCCTGAGAGAGGTTTTAGTGCAGATGTGGGAACAATATTCCATGGTGGGGGGGGGGTTACGATTTGTACAGAGTGAACAGCTGTTTGGAAGAAAAGTAATGCCGAGAAGGAAAGAGAAAATCAAGTTTTTTAGATGCAGAGGAAGCAATATTTGTATTGTACTTGTGCCAAGAGAGATTAGAAATCAGGATAATCACCAAAAGAGATATATCATTTAGCTTAGAAATCGGAGTTTCACCAAAGATAAGTATAGGAGCAGAAGAATCCTTTTTGCGAGATATAAGACAAGACTGAGTTTTAGAAGGATTGAAATCAACTAAATTCTCTTTACCCCACTGGAGAATTACCTGGAGATCGACATTTAAGGAATTGATAGCAGATATTTCAGAAGTTGAAGCTAATTGAGCAGGGCAAGATTTCTTGAAATGGAAAGTGGAATGCAATGTGCTATCATCAGCAAAACCATGGATAGGATTTCCAGTCAATGGAAGAAGGTCATTAATATACAAGAGGAAAACAGTGGGGGAAAGAACTGAACCTTGGGGGACACCAGCATTAGTGAAGAAGTTAGAAGACAGAGAGCAATCTACCATCACCCTCAGTGAGTGATTACAGAGAAAACTGGATAACAAATTACAAAAAACAGTTGGCAAACCATAAGATGGAAGCTTGTTTAGAAGACCTTTATGGCAAACACGATCGAAAGCCTTTGAGATGTCAAGGGCAACTGCTTCTGTTTCACCAAACGTTTCCATTGAATTAGTCCATAAATGGGTAACATAAGCCAGAATATCACCAGTGGATTGACACTGCTGGAATCCATACTGGCGATCGTTGATTAGATGGAATGTTTCTAGATAGTTTAAGAGTTGGCGGTTAATTGATTTCTCCATTAACTTTGAAAGAGTAGAAGTAACCGCAATTGGACAATAATTGGATGGGAGGGATTTGTAACCGTTTTTAGGAACTGGCTGGATATGAGGAAATTTCCAGGCAGAAAGAAAAACACCTTTGGAATAAGAAAGTGAAAAAAGCAGTAAAGAACAGGAGTAAGTTCAGGAGCACAGGTTTTGAGAACAAGTGCAGAAATACCATTGGGACCTGGAGCTTTCTTAGCATCAAGATTCGTCAAAATCCTTCTGACATCCTTTTGACGGAAGACCACAGGTGGCATTGGATGGAGCGTGTTGGGAATGGTGGGAGGTGTTTTACCAAGATCATGAATACACGAGTTGGAAGAAAAATAGAATGCTAGCAGGTCAGTTTTATCCTTGGCTGAAGTGACAACAGAACCATCTGGTTTGGACAGAGGTGGGAGCAGAGATGGGCAAAAGTTGCAGCCAATAGCTTTGGAAAGAGACCAGAATGCTCGGCTACCATTATGGCAAGAAGCAAGTTTTCTACTATTAGCCTGTTCAAAATCTAGTTTGAATTGATTAATAACTGGTTTACAATTATTGCGAGCTTATGGTGTATGCAGAAAATAAAACTGAGGAATTGGAAACAAACCAATTACGATATGCAATGTCCTTCTCTTGAACAGCCTTAGCACGTTTATTGGAAAATCAAATTTTCGATAAAGGAATCGGAGATTTTAAAGTGGACTGTGGAATAAAGGATTCCATTCCTACAAGAATAATTTCACTGACACAATCTGAGCAAACATTGACATCAGAAGTTTTGAAACAGTAATCTGACCAAGGAAAAGAAAAGAAATCTCGCAGGTCATCCCATTTTGCATTCTTGTAATGCTAAACAATACAAGGTTGGAAATAGCCATGAGATAAAAGCTCCACTGGAGAAGAGACAGTCACCAAGTTGTGATCTCAGGTGCCTAAAAGACAAATCACTTCGACCGTGTACTTAGAAGGGTTGCTTGTGAGAAAAAGATCAAGCGTGTTGGCTGTATGGTTAGGATTGTCCGGTATTCTTTTAGGTAAATAAACAATCTGTGCAAGGTCATTAGTAATTGCAAAAGCCTCAGTATCTCGACCAGCTGGGTCAGTGTGACTAGAAAATGGAAGCCAGCTGGAGTTGTGAACATTAAAATCACCGAGGAAAATAACCTCACTGTTAGGAAAGTTGGACTAGAGAAAATCAAGTTGCAAAGAGAGGAAGTCAAAGAGCTCCAAGAGATTGAATTTGACACAACGAGGTAAAGAGATTTTAAGCCAGAGAAGATTGAAAAGAGGAGATTCCAAATTATTCCAGATTCCGTTCTGATATTCCGTCAGAGACAGGGAATATTAGAACGGACATATGCACAAGTACCACCTTTGAGGCAAAAGGAATCATACAGCGAATCATAAAGGACGACATTCTAATATTTCTATTAAAGTTCATAAAAATATCAGATTATTGTCTTGCAAATTTAAGCAGCAATCAAACACTTTTTGCTCAAGTCTTAAATGACCTTTGTACTAAATTATTCTCTTAAATTATTTTAATTTGGGCAACTGAGATGAGCAGTAGTTGAATAAACTGATAACTGAAATTCTGTCAGAAAAAGTACATGGGGTTTGGCAGACTGCAAATGGAAATGGACATCATTGAGATTAGACTTGAGGCCACATATATTTGTGAAATTAACTAGGAAGTATTTGGGAGGTTTAGATCTTTTCACAGATAAGCTTACTCTATAAGAAAAAGTGTGGGGGGGGAGACTTGCTGTATGAAGTAATGAAATTTTTGGATATAGAGTACACATGGTAAGAATATACCCAGATCCTTGACATAATGTGGCCTCGACAATGCCCCTCCCCCGCATACACACTACTCGGACTCCCTCCAGTCACTATCTGGCAGAGCTGAGGTAGCAAAATTATACACTAGCTGATCTGGAAGCCTCCTAAAGAGTTACCAATAGGTTCGGTCTGGTGTACTAACTAGCTGCTGGCCTACGAACACCATTTTAAAGCTGTACTCTCGAAATGCAAGGAAGATTGGATCTCACCATGATGTTCATCATAACCTCAAAAGTCATCAATCATACTGCACAATGGAAGATATGGGGAAGGGTTGACCGGAACTTAACTCTGGAGACTAAATATGGGTTCCACCACTTCAAGCCTCCAATAAGCAAAGTGGTGGTATTGCACCGGTTGATGAGAGTCATCTACTACCTAGTATAAAAGGTAGCAGTATTGTAATATAACAAGTATTTCATTTATTTCATTTTTATTATAAAACTTCAGTGTTACAAAAAAGAATCTGCAGCTGGAAGAAGCGAAAAAGAAAAAGAACAGTAAGCATAAAATTCATAATTAAAAATAATAATTACAGAAACAAGTACAAATACAAGGATAAAAAGTAAAATAAACTGAATTAAAAATTAAGAGAAAGTAATTTCAAGTTTTGTTTCATGAGGGTATATATAGAAAGTTTACTATTATATTTAAATGGAACAAAGTTATAAAAAAAA
The DNA here is from genome assembly GCF_048544385.1 of Mastigoproctus giganteus. Taxonomy (NCBI): domain Eukaryota; kingdom Metazoa; phylum Arthropoda; class Arachnida; order Uropygi; family Thelyphonidae; genus Mastigoproctus; species Mastigoproctus giganteus. The sequence continues at coordinate 81,513,480 of NC_143580.1, forward strand.
AATTAATTAAATCACTTCCTTAAATTTTAATAAATGATTGTTTAAATTATAATTATTAAAATTAACAGATTTGTTTGTTTGTTTGTTTTGATTTTATTGGCGCATTAGCTACTAAGGCTATAATGCGCCAAGACCATGTCATTTATAAAAAAATTTAAACTTTCAGTGACCTAATTAGTTGGGTCACTAGGTCAAGAGGTATAAGAAAAATGTAAATTTTATAAACGAGCAAAAATATTTACTGATTTTAAAAATTTAAAAATAGCAGACATTGTCATTGTCGGATAAAATCAGGCTGAGTGTATACGGCTCAGTCAGATGATTAAAAGCAGTAAAACGGATATTACTAAAATCTGGACAATCAATTAAAATGTGTCTGATAGTTAAAATTGTGCCACAGAACACACACATAGGAGGGTCATCAGCCCTCAGCAAAAACAAATGAGTTAAATGACTGTGTCCTATGCGGGTCCAGGCAAGAACAACTTCCTCCTTACGATTCCTGCACAGACTAGACTGCCACGGTTCAATTACAGGCTTTATACAATATAGTTTATTCCCAGTCTGTCTATTCCACAAGTGCTGCCATTGGTTATATACCTTTTGGTGTATTATTTGCCTGTAGTCTGTATAGGGGACTAACAGGCAGCGGTTATTATTGGGAATTGCTGATTTGGCTGCGGCGTCAGCCAAATCATTTCCCCTAATCCCAATGTGGCTGTGACTCCAGCAGAAGCAGATATCATATTCACGTCCACGGAGGAAGTGAATCTTCTGCTGAATACTAGACAGAACTGGATGAGGATTATACCTCACAGATATTAAAGCCTGTAACACACCGAGAGAATCGGAATATAAAATGAACCGTTGGTATTGGCATTCACTAATGTGATCCAAGGCTAACTCTATAGCATGCAGCTCTGCAGTAAATATACTATATTCAGAGGGCATCTGCTCCGATGTAGTGCTGTCTGTAAAGACAGCAGCAGATCCCACATATGATTCTGACTTCAAGCCGTCTGTGTAAACTGGCGCGAAGTCAGAATGTTCAGCTCGGTGTGGTGAATAAAGCTGCAGGTAGACCGATGATGGAGTGTCCAACTTTCCTCAATTTCTAAGGGACAAGTCACATGCCGGGACATGAGCATGCCAGGGTGGAAAGGGTTGCTTTGGTGTTTGGGCAACCTTGTCTACCTTGATATTAAGTTCTTTGAGTAGCTCTTGGAGATGAATACCAAAAGGACGATTGGCAGTCTTACGGGTTTTGTATAAATTTTCCCATCGTGGCTCAAAAACAAATGGCCATGTAGGATGGTCTGGCAGGGATTTCAGTTTTAAAGCGTACTTTAAAGACAACTGCTTACGTCGAAGCAATAACGGTGGTTCGTTTGCTTCGACGTATAAGCTCTGGACAGGAGATGTGCGATATGCTCCAGTAGTAATACGTAGGGCCTGATGATGGACGGGGGTCCAGCCATCGAAGGACACTGTTTCTGGCTGAGGAATATACCTGGGAACCATAATCTAGTTTGGATCGCACAAGTGCATGGTAAAGTCGAAGAAAGGTGCATCAGTCTGCTCCCCAAGATGTAGAGGAGAGCAAGCGGAGAATATTAAGCCCACGTGTGCACTTTGTGCGGAGCTGACGGATATGATCCAGAAAAGTCAGCTTTTTGTCAAATATGTGTCCCAAAAATTTTGTGTTCGCTGCTACTGGAATAGCATTTTGTCTGAGCCTTAATTCAGGTTCAGGATGAAGATTACGCTTGCGACAAAAGTGTATGCAAACGGTCTTCTCCGGCGAGAACCTGAAGCCATTGCCAAGTGCCCAGGAATTCAGACTATCAATGGCTTTCTGCAGTTGTCTTTCAATAACCCTCATGTTGCACGACTGACAAAAAATGCTAAAGTCATCAACATAGAGTGCACTGTTTACAGTTGGAGGAAGTTGTTCTGTAATGGAATTTATTTTGATGGCAAAAAGCGTGACACTTAATACTGATCCTTGTGGTACTCCCTCCTCTTGACTAAAGGAACGAGAGAGTGAGGAGCCCACACGAACTTGGAAAGATCGATTGGCTAAAAAGTTTTGAATAAAAAAGAGGAGACGCCCTCTAAGGCCTAGGCTATGTAAATCTTTTAAAATGCCAAATCTCCAAGTTGTGTCATACGCTTTCTCCATGTCAAAGAACACTGACACCAAGTGTTCGTGTTTTAGGAAAGCATCCCGGATGGATGTTTCCAGTCTAATAAGATGGTCCAAAGTGGACCGGTTCCTTCGGAAGCCGCACTGGATGTTGGAGAGAAGGTCATTTAATTCTAAGTACCATATTAAACGAGAATTAACCATTCTCTCCAGGATTTTGCACAGACAGCTAGTCAGAGCAATAGGATGGTAATTGGTAGTGACTTTTGGATCCTTTCCTGGCTTAGCAAAGGCAAGAACGATTGCCTTGCGCCAGGAATCCGGAAACTGCCCTTCAATAAAGATTCTGTTATATAGAAAGAGCAGATAATCCATAGATTTTGGTGAAAGATGCTTAATCATTTCATAATGGATGCCATCTGGTCCAACAGCACTTGCTTTGGAAAGAGCGAGGGCTCTTTTCAGTTCCTGAATAGTGAAATCCCCGTTGTAGGGATAAATGCTCTTAGATTTAAAGTTAAGTGCCTGTTTTTCGATTTTATATTTCAGGACCAGGAACTCTGGGGAATACGAAGATGTTGCAGAGATGTTGGAGAATGTTTCCCCAAGAGAATTGGCTATTGCAGTTGGATCTGCAATCGCGCATCCATTATAATCTAGGATTGAAGAAGGGTGGGATGTATATTTCCCCTTCATTTTCCGGATTTTATCCCAGACTACCTTAGAGTTGGTAGACTGGTTAATATGTAATATGTAAGATGATGTAAAACGGATCCACGATTCCTTTTGACTCTGACGGCGGATATATCATGCTTTGGCTCGTGCACGTTTAAAGGCTATAAGGTTGGTCGTGGTAGGATATCGGCGGAATATCCCCCACGCTTTGTTTTGAGCCTTTTTTGCTGCTGTGCATCGTGAATTCCACCAAGGCTTGGGAAATGGTGGAAACCGGGCAGATGTTTTTGGAACAGCATTCGCAGCTGCTTGGACAATAATTTCTGTGATGTACGTAACTGCATCATTGATAGGCTCTTGACTGACTGTGCTAAGATCAAAATTTGCCTGATGTTGGAAGGCAGTCCAGTCAGCCTGATCAATCTTCCACCGTGGTAACCTGAAGGGAAGACATGGTCTCCCACTTTGTAACGAGGTTATCACAGAGAAGTGATCGCTTCCGTATGGATTCTCCTCCACTTCCCAAGTGAGTGAAGGGGAGCAGATAGAGAGATCAATGGCAGAAAAAGTACGGGTAGGCATGTGGAAGAAGGTTCCAGTATTTAGAAGGGAAAGGTCATTGTCATTTAGCATATGCTCTATGACTCGTCCCCTTCCATTGATGTTAGCACTACCCCACAGGGTGTTATGTTCATTAAAATCCCCGGGAAGTAAGAAAGGGGGAGGCAACTGCATTAGAAGATCATCGAGGTCTTCCTGGGAGATGTCAGTCCCAGGTGGCAAATAGACAGAGCAGACGGTTAATAAAAATCCCACCGTAAGGCGAATTGCAACAGCTTCTATGCTAGTTGTAATTAGCAAGGGCTGCACTGGGGTCTGGTTACCCACAAGGATAGCCACTTCCCCATGTACAGAGCCATCCGCAATTCTATCTTTTCGAAAAATTGTGATGCTGTGCATGGTGGGATCATCATTTGCCTTTAGATATGTCTCCTGCAAGCAAAAGCAAACTGGCTCGTGCTTTTGCAGGAGGGCCTCGATGTCATCAATATTTCGCCAGAATCCACGACAATTCCATTGTAGGAATTTAGCCATTATTTTGGCTTGGTGGGTCCATCAGGCGGCTTCCGAGGTGCTGAGGGCTTACTTTTATCAGTCCTGGGTTTATCTTTTTTGGGAAAGAATGGATGCTGTCCCGTGTCCATTTCCTCCTCCGTAAAGAGTTCCAAGACTGAATCTTCGGGTACCTCCTTCTGCTCAACATCCATGTTTTCTTGGGTAGTAGGGGAGACTTCCCCTTTCTTATTCTTTTCTTTCATAATTACCTTTGTTACTTGTGGAGCATTAGGAGGTACTGATATAGGAGTGGCAGCTGATTGGTTTTTCTGTGCAGGTTTTTGAGAACTTAAGAGATAACGCGCGATGGGAGTGAAAGACTCCTTTGGAGGAATGGTCATGTCCGTCTGAGTTCCGACGGAACATCTCCCTGCTACCTTCTGGGAGTAGGTAGGTTTGTTGATATTCAGGGGTTTCACCGATTTCCTTGCCTCCTGGTATGATATATTTAGCTCTGCCTTCAGCCGTTGAATTTCTTTTTCTTCTTTCCACCTCTGGCATGCTCTTGAGTAGGCCGGGTGTTCGCCTTCACAGTTAATACAGGTGGGTTTTGCGGCTGAACATACTGTTGTTTCGTGGTCTTTTGCACCGCATCGAGCACATGCAAGGACTCCACGTCAGACCATTTGAGAATGTCCATACTTCTGGCATTTAAAACACCGTAAAGGGTTCGGAACGTATGGACGCACTGAACAATTGATGTATCCAGCTTTAATCTCGTCAGGAGGTTTAGGAGAGTTAAAAGTCTGGATAACGCTCCTGGTTTTAACAATTTTTCCATCCCTTCGCACAGCAATTCTCTTGATGGCAGTAACTCCCTGTGGTTTTAATTCGGAGCAGATTTCCTCCTCGGTTACGTCGAGAAGGTCCCACTCCGAAATGACACCTCTCGATGAATTGAATGTTCTGTGTGGTGTCACTGTTATGGGTACTCCTCTGATTGATGTTACTCGGAGTAGATGTTCAGACTGCCTGTCATTTTTTGTTTCCATCAAGAGGTCCCCAGAACGGAGCCTCTTAACTGACTTGGGTGAACCTGCTAACCCATCCAACCCTTTTTATATAAAAAAAGGTGACATTTTACCAATCGGTGTTTCATTCGTGGAGTGCATAATTAAGAACCTTGGGACAGGCCCTGATGGGGAATACGTTTTCTCTATTTTCAGACAGGAACCGGGTTGGGGCCCCTGAAGAAATATATTTATCAGGATTCATGAAGTTTTGAAGTGGTTCAGTGCCCGGGCTCCCCACCCACCACGGAGCCCAAAGGGACGCCCACTACCCGGCAGCAATAAATGCGCTCGGGAGTGGGACGCCAGGGCTACCCAGACACCATACCCGCACCGCCACCAGCCTGAATCCTGTCCCTCGGACCATGAGGGTAGGGGCATGGCATTGACACGGCTGACCCTCGCAGGCGAGCCTACTAGCCGATTGATCCTAGCCGGGCCTTCCTGGACCTCCCGTCTTGTCGAAGCAGGGGCCAAAGTGGTGTATTGAAGCTGGGCCCCTCAACCACCAGGATCCCCCTTTCTGAATTTCCACGGGTCGCAGTGCACGGCAAACACGCCGGATTCCATTGATGTAAGCCTGGAACCTGGGCTGTGGCCGTTGGATCCCAGTGATGCTAGTCTGGACGTCCAGCAGCATCACTGGGAGGTCCCCTCACCACGTACAGGTGCCCACGTTGAGGGGTAAAATTAACAGAAAACTACAAGTTAGACTGATTTGATCAGCTAGATAAAACATGAAACCTGTTAAAGAACTGGAGATAGAGTAAGTTAGTTGTAGATGGATGCAGGCTTACCCATCATCAGGGATGTGAAGGATTGTTTTTCCTTTATAGATACAGGGTCGAAGTGATCCCACTTCGCGATTTGTGTGCATTTCAAAAATCAAAAATAAATAATTCAAAATTGTTCATTTTTTTTTTGATCCACCTTTATTTTCACCCTTTTACAATCACAACTGTGAAAAAGCCATTTTTATATTAATTTTTACATTTTTAATTAATTTTTAAAATTAAAACTTCCTTTAGACCTGTTGGCAAGCAAAATGAAATCGAAATATCTAAATGCTTCGATGAACATCTGCAAATGGACACTAATCCATCAGTAACATGAACTGTGCTACATGAAACATGAAATACATGCATCAGCATTTTCATTTCAGATGATGCATGCCTCAAAGGTCAAGAGAATTACTGATGGGAGAATGTGTGTTAATTAAAGTGGGCTCACCTCCACTCAACAAATTCATATAATTAGGTTTAACTTAATTCCTGAATTTTTCCTTATTGTGCAATAACAGATATTTATGGAATTTTCGGTGGAGAAATCAAATAAAACATTTACAAACACAGCTATTAGGAGTTTCAGCTGTGTGGACGGTTTAGATGAAGAGCATGAATTGCTGATATATCGTCTGGGGTCTCATCTATCCTGCACAATGGGCAGGCCAAACCCAAACCAACTCTTTACCCTCAGGGTTAAAGAGCTGGTTGGGTTTCCTATTTAATCTCTGCAAATAGTTGAAATTGTTTGATTGATTTGTTGTTTAATGGCACATTGGCAGCTGAAGCCATAATGAACCAAGTCAAAAAAACAGTTGAAATCAATTCAAGTAATAGGAAATAACAGAATGCAATATTAAATTATTGTTTAACTGAGTATTAAAAAAAATTCAGAGATTCATTTTAAAAAAAATTCAAAGCTCTATAACTATCTATCTTGATAGTTAATAACTGTTAAGTCTAATCTAAATTTATTGCAAAGATACAGGGTCATTATAAAGTCCTTGTGCAGTTTTAAATTTTCATAACTTCTGTTCTATACATCAGCGGTTCTCATACTTACTGAGCCCACATCTCCCTTGAAGTAAATCATCTATAATTGTGCAATTTCTTATTTTTAATATGTTAATACAACAATTATTAATACATGAAATAATAATCAGGATATTATTTTATTCTTAAAAAACATTAATGTGATGTTTATGCTTGCTTTTTATTGCATAATTCATCAAACCTAGGCATCATTTTCGAAATGGCGACACGTATTTCTTTTATAACATTTAATTTTAATGTATACTTAGATTTAATGACTGCCAATGCCAAAAATCCAACTTCATAATACAGAGAAAATAGTAGTAGATATCGAACAGTAAAAAAAATCATTCTTAATACATTTTTAATATTTTCCATGGAAATCTTACACTAACTATTAAATCATCTGTGATGCCCCCGGTAAATTATGGCACCTTCCCAGGGCATTGCAACGTGCAGTTTGAGAACCACTGCTATACATGATAAAATCAATCTGTAAAAAGGGTAAGGGAAAGAATTTATTATAGTTTTACATATATTTATTCTTGGGATTGTTAATTCTCAACATGTCCACTGTCATGGGCTGAGAGGTGGCAAATGAAGTTTAACATTGACAAATGTAAAGTACTACATATGGGAAGCTGTAACCCCAAAGTAACGTATTGACTCTGTGGTACTACACTGACAGTGGTAGAGAATGAAAAGGACCTGGGGGTAATTGTGCAGGCTGATATGAAGTTTTCTGAGCAGTGCAGATGGTCTGCAAGAGTAGTCAATGATATACAGGAATTTTTCTAGCGGGGATAAGGAGGAGATTATCCCCTTGTATAAGGCAATGGTCAGGCCACACCTTGAGTACTGTATATAAGTCTGGAGGCCTCATTTCAAGAAGGATGTAGAGCTGCTGGAACGAGTACAGAGAAGGGCAACAAGATTAGTGAATGGAACAAAGGGGTGCTCTTACGAAGAAAGGCTTAAGTTTTGCAGATTAATGTCTGGAGACTAGGCACCTGCAAGGTGATCTGATTGAGGTGTATAAAGCCTTGAATGGTTTGAGCATGCTCAAAGCTGATGGGATTCTTCCTCTTGCTCAAAATAATTAACTGAAAGGGCATAAATTCAAATTGAGGAAAGACAGTTGTAGGATAGAAGTGCGGAAGTTTGCCTTTAACCAGTGGGTAGTTGATTGGTAGAACAGACTTCCATCTTTTGTTGTGGAAGTTGATAGCCTAAATAAATTTAAGGCTGAGCTGGACAGGTATTTGGAACAAATGGCGGGGCGAAATGGGAGCTTTTTTTGGCTGATGCTGCATAAGATTGCTTTCTTGCATTGTATGCCTCTACTAATGCTAATGATAATTACATATCAAACCAAGATACGATTCTGAAGTTTTACAAATACATATTGCAGTTGATTTTCAGTAATATCCTTAATCTCATTAGTTATCCTAGTCTGAAGATAATCTAAAGAGAGGTTTTGTTGAATAAACAATAGTCTTAACATTTCCCCATAGGAAAAAATCCAATAGCATGAAATCTGGTGAACACGATGACCAAGAGATCAGTCCTCCTCTTCCAATCCATCTGTTAGGAAAATTTTCATTCAGAAACTGCCTAACACTGAGAGCAAAGTGACAAGGGGCATCATCTTGCTGAAACACTGTATCACCTGTAAGAACTAAACATGTTAGTTCAGGAATAAAGTAATTCTGCAGCATGTTCAAATAATTCTCACTATTAAGAACCCATCCTTGGCCTTCCAGATCGTGGTTTATCACTGATGGAACTTGTTTCTTTAAACTTTTTCATCCAGTTAGTTATGGAATTCCTGCGTGGTGTATCCTTGTTGTAATATGGGTTCTAAATCTTTTTTTTTCTGCAATTACAGACTTTAACTCGGCCAACCACAGCACACAATTTACTTTCTCTTGTTCGCAGAATTAGGCTTGACCATTTGGTCAAGCCTAATTCTGCAAAAAAAAAAAAATACTAATAATAAAATTTTTGCTAAACGATAATAAAATAAATTAATTACTTTTAGTACAATTCGAAAATTGTAGATCTCTTAAAGTACCATTTATAACTGACACAATATAATAGCGTAGCTTAATTTAATTTATTATGGTACTCACCTTTTTATAATCTGCATTGATGTTAGAATAAAATGGATGATAATTTTAAATTTAAGTTAGCGTGAATAAGTTAGGATTTAAAAACAGAATTAAAATATGCACAAGGAAGTAGAAGTGCCCGTCTTCGTCCTTGGTTGTCGATGTTGAAATTGGAACAGTTGAAGTTATATGGTTGAAAACAGAAGGCCAATAGCCATAACAAGTGGCTTTCATTTTACACATCTTCAGTTGGCAATGGTAGCATTAGCATTAGCATTAGTAGAGGCATATGATGCAAGAAAGCAAGCTTATTCAGCATCAGCCAAAAAAAAAAAAAAAACCCACTCCCATTTCACCCCTCTGTCCATTCGAAATACCTGTCCAGTTGAGCTTTAAATTTGTTTAGGATATCAACTTCTACAACAAGTGATGGAAGTCAGTTCCACCAACCAACCACCCGCTGGCCAAAGGCAAATTTCCACACATCTATCCGACATCCGTCCTTCCTCAATTTGAATTTATGCCCTCTGAGGTGATTATTCTGAGCAAGATGAAGAATCCCATTGGCATTGAGCATGCTCAAACCATTCAAAGCCTTATACACCTCTATCAGATCACCTCGCCGGTGCCTAGTCTCCAGACTCTGTAATTTGCAAAACTTAAGCCTTTCTTCGTAAGAGCAACCCTTTGTTCCATTCACTAATCTTGTTGCCCTTCTCTGTACCCGTTCCAGCAGTTCAACATCCTTCTTGAAATGAGGCCTCCAGACCTGTATACAGTACTCAAGATGTGGCCTAACCATTGCCTTATACAAGGGAATAATCACCTCCTTATCCCTGCTAGAAAAATTCCTGTATATCATTGATAAGACACCATGAGCTACTCTTGCAGCTCGTCTGCACTGCTCAGAGAACTTCATACCTGCCTGCACAATTACCCCCAGGTCCTTTTCATTCTCCACCACTGTCAGTGTAGTACCGCAGTTGCTCTGGGGTTACTGTTTCCCATATGTAGTACTTTACATTTGTCAATGTTAAACTTCATTTGCCACCTCTCAGCCCATCTGTTCAACCTTTCCAGATCCTGTTGCAGCAGCATAGCGTCAGTAGTGTCCTTAACAACCCTGCCAACCTTTGTATCATCTGCAAACTTGGACATTAAACTTGATATCCCATCATCAATATCATTCATAAACACCGAAAACAACAATGGACCCAACACTGAACCCTGAGGAACTCCACTAATAACATTAGTCCACGATGAGCAGTGTCCATTGATTACCACTCTCTGTCTTCTGCCACTCAACCATCCCCTTATCCATAGCAGCAATTTGCCTCCAATGCCACACTGCTCCAATTTGAGAGCAGTCTTCTATGTGCAACAGTATCAAAAGCCTTTCTAAGATCCAAATATATAATATCAAAGTTATTCCCTGCATCCAGTTCTTTTGTGACTACATCATAGTATCCAATCAAATTGGTCAGGCAACACCTGCCCTTAACAAAACCATGCTGCGTCTGAGCTATAACTGAATTCTTGTCTAGATGATCCTGCAGTGCTTCTTTAACCAGTGCCTCCATTAATTTACCTGGAACAGAAGTTAAACTAACAGGTCTATAATTACTTGTGTCAGCCTTTGATCCTCCTTTGTGAATTGGGGTTACATTTGCACATCTCCAGTCTATGGGTACCTCCCCTGAGTCCAAAGAAGCTCTCATAATTATGGCTAGGGGTTTGCATACTTCCTTTGCTGCCTCCTTTAATATAACTGGATAGATCCCATCCACTCCAGGTGCCTTTTTTATATTTATCCTCAACAATCTCTCCTCCACTTTCCTCTCAGTTATTACAAAATCATCCAGCTCACTGCCAATGTTTACTTTACCTACATCATTCTCCTTCCTGAATAACTCCTCATGCGTGAATGTAGATGCAAAATACTCGTTTAGATTGTTAGCCACCTGAGCAGGATCCTCAACTGTTGAACCATCAATATCCAGTGGACCAATCTGATTCATCCCTTTCCTTCTCGAGTTCAAATATGTAAAGAACTCTTTTCTGTTTTTCTTTGCATCCTTTGCCAAGGATTTTTCGTAGTCTGCCTTTGCCTGCCTAATCTCCTTTGTGACTTGGTTACAGACCAACTTATATCTATCATAGGCTTCCATGTCACCCATTAATCTGTATGTATCCCATGCATTTTTCTTCTCTGCCACATGTCTCATTAATTCATCTGACAACCATTTAGGCCTAAACCTTGAACAATATTTCTTAGTTGGTATGTAAAGCCTGGTAGCCTCCAAGATTAGTTCCTTGAATGCTTCCCATTTTGAGTTTGCTGTTGGTAACATCATCAGTTGGTCCCACTGTATAGAATTTAAATACTGTCTCAGACCATCATAGTCGCCCTTACGAAAACAAAAACCCTTCCCTTTACCTCTGATAGTAGTTACCTCCTTGAGTAAATCCCACTTCAACACACTGTGATCACTGCCACCTAGTGGTTCATTTATCTGCAGATTCTTAATGCATGAAGAATCACTACTGATAATCAGATCAAGAGTATTGCTCCCTCTTGTTGCCTCACGAACATGCTGATGTAGAAAACAATCATCCAATAAATTCACAAAAGCCTTGCTAGTGTGCGAGTGACCAACCCACAAATTCCAGTCAATATCTGGGAAATTAAAATCCCCCATTATAAGACTCTCTGATTTACTGGCCCACTCTATTTCCCTGTACAATATCTTATTATACTCATCAGAGTCATTAGGCCTATAGCACACTCCTACTCTCAATTTTGATTTCCCTATGCTTATGTCACACCAAACTGACTCGACACTGCCCTGTCCATCGATGTCGACTGGCTTCACTTCCTTGGACTTTATGTGTTTCTTAATTAATAGCATAACCCCTCCTCCCCTCCTGTCCTGTCTATCCTTTCTATACACATTGTATTCCCCAAATTCCAGTTCCGCATTACTTATATCTGTGTGACACCACGTCTCTGATATCCCAACAATATCTGCCTTTGATGTTTTGAGCAATACCTCAAATTCATCAAATTTATTTACCAAACTCCTAGCATTGGTGTACACGCAGGTATACATGCACCTGTTTCTATTCTTAGCAGTATCATGTCCCTAACACAACCCATGTGTTTACTTGTACCGCAATGACTACCAGCAGTCTCTGAAATATCCTGCATCTTGTTTTCCAGGCTTCTGCTGATTTCAATAGAAGCAGTGCAAGAATCACTATCACTTCCACCTCTACCAGTGGCTACTGTTAATCTATTAGTCCTTGTATCCCCCCCAACTAGCAGTTTTCCGACCCACCTAACACTGCCTCGACAGCATCAGCAAAAATTCTTGCACCCTTTCTATTTAAGTGTATCCCATCCCTGTAGAAGCAATCTCTCCTGTTAACAAGTACAGTCCAGGCTGAAAAAAATTCTACCCCTTGAGCCTTGCACAATCCCTCCAGGGCCGATTTGATCGACAAGGCTCTCATCATATACTCCCTCCTATCGTGTCTGGGCAGAATTGCAGACACTTTCAAGTTCAACCCTAATTCACGGCTTTTTTTCAACAGTGACCTGTACTTGCTAAGTAATTCCGCCGGTCTCCTACTCTTAATATCATTAGTGCCAACGTGTACAACTATATCACCTTTGGTGCCCTTAAAAGATGATATCCGCTCTACAACGTCATCAACCTTTGCCCCTGGCAGACATACCCTGGTCCTATTCCACCTATCCTTTTTACAAAGCATGTTCCCCGTTTCCCTGACAATAGAGTCACCAACAACTACTAGTTCCTGTGGGACCTGCGCATTCTGCCTAGGGGGCTGCCTCTGTGTTGTCTGATGACCAAGTGCAAGCTCTGGCGTTGATGTGGGCAGCTGAGAGCTTGATGGGCCCCTCAATTTATTTCCTTCGAGGGCATCCACCCTGTCCTTCAAGCTCTCATAAAGGCCCATAACAACGCTGAGTTGTCGCCTGATTTCCTTGCACTCCTTACATCGTGCACACACAAAGACATCCCCCTTGGCAGTATCATGTCCCGTACCCGACTGCTCCGCAAACATCAAGCAAACAGTGCATTTTAAAAGACTGTGATTCAGAGGGCAACTGCCCCCCTCAGTTCTCCCCTGAACCACAGCACTCCCATTAGCTTGAGCCTTTTGCTTTGCTGCTCTGGTCAGAGTCATGATTCCGATTTAATTCAATAAAATTCAAAACAAAAATTAAATCCTTAAGTTATATCCCAAAACAGTTATGTTATATATTTTTTTTTTCGGTATCTTGTGTTTTCTACGAGTTTCCTTTATACAACTTCCGTATCACGTGTACCACTATAGTTATGTATTAATTATTTGTTACGATTAAGTCGTTATATATATATATAGAGTTAAAAATACAATTTAATTGACAATAAAATTTATCAAGATTAATAGATTTACTGATTAATTGACAATATTATATTATAGAGTAGAATGAGAGTGAACGTGTGTATTTAAGAAGCCTAAGTTCCCGTGATGCTCCTGGATACATGTGGGAATCTCAGGTGCATGAGATTCCAGACTGGTGCTATGTTATAGGGTAGTTTGGAATTTAATACTTGGAGAGTGGAATGGCGGCGAAACCATTCTATAACTAGGGCTTCATATTGGAAAATTTTAAAACTGGATTTTAATTTGATAATAGAAATGGCTGAATCTACTAAGTGGTGTGGTTGTGGGATTGAACATGTGTTGCTAATTCTGTATTGGACTGTCCCGTCCTAAAGCTATTGTAGTGGTAGTACGCAAGTGTGTTTGATGTTTTGATGGAACCGTATTTTGTGGTGGTGCTACCAATGTAGCAAGCATTACAGTTATGTTGACATTTTATTAAGTAGACAATATTATTCATGTCACTAATGTGGTAATTGTGTGTGTCTTTATATGAGTTGAATAATGAACCTAGTTTATTATAAGATGAGAATGTAAGGGTGATATCGGTACCTTTGAATAAACGCGGAATTGATTGGCAAAATTACTATGGTAAGGGAGGATAATACGTGAATTATTATCAGAAATGTGTTTGTGTGAGTTGTTAATATTATTTTGGGCTGTGATAATAGTTTGTTTGATTAATTGAATAGGATATTTCCTAGATATGAATTTACTTGTAAGATATTGAAGTTCATTATTAAGGTCGTAATGTGTGGAACTGTATTTTATAGCATTGTAAATTTGATTATAAAGGACTGCTTTTTTTGTGTTAAGGGGATGATGCAATTCAAAGTGTAAGTATTTGCCTGTGTGAGTATTTTTTCTAAAAATTCTTGTTCCTAGTTTTGTATCGCTTCCTCCCTTACCATAGTAATTTTGCCAATCAATTCCGCTGTTTATTAAAAGGTACCGATATCACCCTTACATTCTCATCTTATAATAAACTAGGTTCATTATTCAACTCATATAAAGACACACACTATATACACTATATCTCACAGAATTATAATTCTGTGAGAATTATAATAGGAAATAACAGTACATTTAGATAGATTGAACATTAAATGATTACTGTGTGTGCAGGTTTTCAATATCTGTAAATATTCATTAAGTAAGAAACAGCCCTTAATAGTGTGAATGATACTTTAAATATTTATGTCATCTTCAACTGTTAATATTTTGATTTCAGAATGATTTAAAACTGTCAATATTGTTTAAAAACTATTAAGTAAAGGCAGCAAAGAAGATCCCTGAGGTATACCTCCTTCATTTTTTATGGCAGATAGACTACAGATTATTCAATTTAATTATGGTATTACATGCTGCCAAAATGTCTTTTTGAGCCAGTTTAGTGCAGATTCCAAAATAATAATAATGAAGCTATCTACTAAGTAAACATGGTTAAATGAATCAAAAGCTTTTGTTATGTCCAAGTAGATTACATCTAGTTGTAGCCCTTTTTATAGAGCAATTTTAAGGTCTGTATCATAAACTAATAAATCAAGGAGCATTGATCTGCCTTGTGTGCAATAAATTTGATGAGAAAAAGGTGGATAACTGATTAAAAGCTATATTCTCTATATATCTAACCAAGAAGTTGATAAAACAGAACACAAACTACAGGAAAAGATCATGTTTTAAAGGAAAGAATTATGTCAGAAAGAATTAAAAAGAAATGTTTCCAAAAGGCAACTGAGCTACAATCATTTTTAAACTTTCATAAGAAATTTCTCAGATGAAGAGACAATCTAATTTATTTAATCCCAAGCCAGTAACACAGAGTCAATAAGACTCCAGACATTTTACAGGCACTCCCCGACTTACGTAAATTCAACTTTTGCAAGTTTTTGCCAGCCAGTGAAAACTGAAAAAAATATGGAAACTTATTTTGCATCCCATAGGTATAAATGGAGGTATTATGAAAATATTGTAATTGAACCCAATAACACATTGGTTTTTTTTTTTGCTATATAACTAAGCTATTTAAAATCTCTACAAGGTCATTTTTATGACGGAAATTATAGTCGTTTTATATAAGTTTATGTCAAATGAGCACAACACAAAAATCACCTTTAACTAAAGAATGTAAAAACAAAACACGCAGCCAACATGTTTACAAATGCTACTATTGGCTGAGAGGAAAGGCTATGCGGTCCAGACAGTTTGCACTACACTTGCATTGTTATCATATGTTCCGTTATAAGAATCAATTTTGAACATCTTTGTGATATTTTTCTAAAGCATAAACACGCAGCCACAAGCACAAAGAAAACATGCAGCCAACATGTTTACAAATGCTACTATTGGCTGAGAGGAAGGGCTATGCGGTCCAGCCAGAGTTTGCGCTACACTTGCATTGTTATCATATGTTCTGTTATAAGAATCAATTTTGACCATCTTTGTGATATTTTTCTAAAGCACATTTCTGAAGGTCACAACCATAAAACAATTTCCACTTTCCGGTTTATTGAGCTTTTCTGTTAGTGAAATCTATTATAAATGGGTAGCAAACTCGATCTTATTGCATTTGTGATAATACAGATAACCGGAATTGTGTGGGTTTTTACGTTATTATGGTGAAATAAAATCTTCAATCATATAAAAAACAAATTTTCAGAATCTTCATTCATTCCTATTTACTTATTACAACGATGAAGGGAAAGCGACCAACAAAGTGCAAGTGGTGGCAGTGCTAAGAAACGAAACAAAATTGATTTAGAAATGAAGATGAAAATGATTAAGAAATGAGATGCAGGACAAAGTTTGTCATCTACTGCATGGGAATTAGGTCTCGCTGCTTCAATAGTGAACTATTTTAAAGGACAGTGCACGTATAAAAGAACATGTTAAAGATTCAATGCATTTAAGATAACGTGACCAGATGTCCCAGATTACGCAGGACAGTCCCGGATTTAAATTGTTTGCCCTGCATTGCAAACTGTCCCAGATTGGACATACAGCCTCCATAGTTTTTATTTTATTCTGAATCCTTGCGACATCTTTTGTCACACAGATGGTGCTGGTTGACCACATAAACAGTCATCTCACATCTGTCATTTGTGATTAGAAAGTTAGATTAATTGTTTATTGGCTGCAGTTTTCCCACAATAATTGTAACCATAGAAACACTGAAAGCAATACTACAAGTTTTAAGTGCAATTTTACGTGTGAACAAAGAGCAAATAATGAAGAATTAAGAAAAATTCACTCCGTGGAAAAATATATATAATTATATGGTTGAACTCCAGATTAGGGTACCCCGTCCAAAATGGCAAGGAAAGAAGTGATTGACAGGTGAAGGCACATCCCACTCAGTGCTGTGATTGATGGTCGAGTTCTGTGATTGGATGATTATTGTAGTGGTATTTTCTTTCTGATTGTTTTGTGTCATCAAGGAGGGAGATGCTTAGCTTATGTAGGGTGTTTATCCCCCCATCCCACCGTTTTTGAAACAGAAAATGAGTTCGGGATCTAAAAACAGCAGCAAGTTGGGGAAAAAACACCCTAGGCTTATCAACCTAGGAGAACAGTGGGTGGAGTCAACTTGTCAATCACTGCTTTCCCACTGTTTTGCTAGCAGCCATGTTGGAAACGGGGTACCCTAATCTGGAGTTTTATCAATTGTATGATTTAATTTCTATTGTTTTTATCGTTAAAAGAAGTATTTATTAATATTATTATTTCACAGAAATACCTATATAGTATTTCTTTGAAATAAAACAAACATATGTGTGGAAAAAAAAATAAATATAGGCTATATTTGTTTTTTAAGAAGTGTGATATTTTATTTTATAATTTAAGCTCAAAGAAATATATGTTTTTAATTTATATTTTGTATGTGAATTTTTTTTTAAATAAAAAATTTAAAAATATATGTGTATATTGTTTTTAGGGGGAGTTGTAAAATCGACATCCCACATTAGAATACTAAGGATCTGGTCACTTTAATTTAAGATCAGAGTGATCACAAAAAGCGTTGAAGTGCTATATCGAAGATGGAAACACTATTAATAATATGGAAGGAAAATCAGATTCAGAAGCAAGTGCCCCTGAGTCTAATGGCCATTCAAGCAAAAGCAAGAAGTATTTATGAAGATATTAAGGATAAGTACGGCAACCCCAAGCCAAGTTCATGGCAAGCAATGGTTGGTTTAATAGGTTCAAGCATTGCTGGTTTCCACAACATTAAAGTAAAATTTTTGTAACTGCACACTTTTGTAATTTTTCCTATACATGAGATGAAAAAATTGAATAAATAATTCTATTTACATGTTCGTTGAACATTTCTTTTTTGCTTTAATCAAATTCAATGCACATAGTTGCGAGTGTTGCATAAGCCTTGAAGGAAATTCTGACTTAAGTAGAGTTCCAAAGAACGCAACCCTTATGTAAGTGTGGGAATGGCTGTATTTCAGAAATTTGTGTTCTTCATCTATTCCATCCACACTGCTGAAACTCCTAATAGCTGTTTTTAAAAATGTTTTCTTTGATTTCTCCACTAAAAATTCCAGATATCTCTGTTGAACAATTATGCACAATTAGGAAAAATGTAGGAATTCAGTTAAACCTAATTATACACACCAGTTGAGTGGGATCTGTCATGTATAATTATTGACAGAGAGCTGGCTTTGTTGACATGCACTTTCCTGTATCAGTACCATTCTCTGGCTCTATGACATTTAAGCATTGTCTGGAATCAGACTACTGATGTGCACTCCATGTTTCGTGCAGTGAGCACTCCTGTTTTGACAGGCTGGCATCCAAATGCACATGTTCGTTGAAGTGCATGTGTTTTTTTGATTTGCATTTTGCTTGCTGACAAGGTCTAAAGAGAGTTTCAATTTAAAATAAATAAAAAATATATTTTTTCAATATAAAAAATGGATTTTTCACGGTTGTGTTCAGAAAAGATTAAAAAGTAAAGGTGGTATCAAAAAAAGTAACCAATTTTCAATTATTTCTTGTTAATTTTTGAAATGCACAAGAGTGGAATTGAAGTGATTTTTTTGATGTTTCCACTGCATTCTGTATCACATGCTCTCTGGTTTGAAGTGCCTGTGCCATGTCTCATATATAATTATTTCCCATGCACATGGAAAAAGAACAATCCTTCATGTGCCTGGTGATGGATTAAAGGAAATGAATTATAATGTGTTATTATTAGATGCTCAACAATTACTACAGCCAAGAGGAGTATGAATATTGATATATAATGCTGTAATAAAAGTTCAGGTAACAGGATACAATTTCTACACATTGGAATAGTAATAAATACTTAAAAAACAGCATGTTCTTTTTTCCAGAAAGATACAGAATGGCAATTATTTATAGAAGCACAAAGTATTTCAGATTACAGAAATAAGTAAGAGCAGTGCAGAACATAAAATTTATTTAACATAAACCCTGGCAATCCTATTACTTTTACCTGTTTCCTCAAATTTTTTATAGATTTAAGTACTATAGTGGCAGTATGTCAAGTAAAATTAAAATGAAAAATTATTTTTTTTACCAATAATTTTACCAAATATTATTTTTAATTTCCACCAAAGCTCATACTCTATTAACACTTTTGTTCAATGATGAAGCAGTGGAGGCCATTTTGTTCAATGGCCTCCACTGCTTCATCATCCTTGTAGAATCAACACCAGGCCAGATCCATTTTTAATCTTCTAGAAATATGAAGATGAAAGTGACAAGTCTCGACTGTATGATGGATGCTCAATCACTTCCCAGTCCAGTTTCTGGATGATTGCCATGGTGTGCTGGGTGTGTGCAGAGGCGGATTTAACGGCGGGCGCACGCCCTGGGCCCCTACTTCTGAAGGGCCCACGCAAAACCCCAACAAATTAGTTGAACATATTAGTTCAATTATAATAATATGTTCAACTATTAGTTCAAAACTTTGTGATTATTATGCTATTATTAATTATATTATACATATATTATATTCAAATTTTATTGGAAATAAAACATTAATAGCACATAATATTTTTTATTTATTTAAAAAAAATGATTAACATGTATTTTTATTTTCCCCGTCTCTCTCTTTTTTTAAGGGGGCCCAATATTTTCTTCTGTGCAAGGGGCCTCAACCGACCTTAATGCACTTCTGGGTGTGTGTGTTGTGTATTGTAATGTAACAAAATGGTACCCTTAGATAAATGTCTAGGTTTCATTTTCAATGGCACAATGCAGATCAACTCTGACAATGTGTGCATAATAATTTTGCAAGTTGAGTATTTCATCCCTACATGGAACAGCAGCAGTCCCTGCAAGTTGAATCAAAATCTCAAATTTCTTCAGCTGTGTTTTTTGATGTTTCCACTGCATTCTGTGTCACATACTCTCTGGTTTAAAGTGCCTGTGCCATGTCTCATATATAATTATTAATTCCTTCCTCTTCATTTCATGTTAGGTACTACAGCCAATCCATTTGCAAACGTCTCTGTTCACTTGGGAACCTACTCTGTGCAGACCTTCCGACATATGCCTTGTCTTTCTAATGCCCAAAACATTGCCTTATGCTGTATGGAGTCAAATGCCTTTTCATAATCCACAAATGCCAGGCATAATGGTGTTTTATGTTCATTTGCTTTCTCTGTTAGCTGCAATATTTCGTGAAGGTGATCCATAGTTGAGAATCCTGTCCTAAAGCCAACTTGCTCTTTCGGTTGATTCTCATCAAGTATTCTTTCCAATCTGTTAGTAATCACACTTGTGAACCACTTGTAGTTGTGGGATAACAAGCTAATTGGTCTATAATTTCCAATTTATCTCCTTTCTTATGCAGCAAAACTATGAATGTATTATTTCACTCCTTAGGTGCCACACCTTTCCTAATGTATTTTTTTTTTTTTTTTTGTTAGTTTTTGGTGCATCGGCTTCTGTGACCATATTGCACCTCCCAAGGTTTTAGAATTTTGTACTCTGATCCAAGCCTGAGGCGGGATTTGAACCCGTGACCTTTGGGTTGCCAGGAAGGCATTTTACCCACCCAGCTAGCCCGGTCAGCAATGTATTTTGTGAAGTGTCTTGTCAATTTCTGTGTCATGTCTCTTCCTCCCAATTTTAACAACCCTACAGTAGCTTCATCTTCACCCGGGGCTTTCTCCTCATTTTCTTCATTGCATGTTCTCCCTCATCAGGAAGGATATCAGGTATGTTGTATGTGTTACTAATTTGTGATCCATCTTCCCCACTGCTGGTATCATTCCCTCGCTCCTTATATAATTCTTTATAGTAGTTTTCTGCTATTTGAATTATGCCTTCACTGCTATTTATAAGTACACCATTGCTATTCTTCAGTTTCATTATCATTTGTCTTTCTGTATTACTGCTCATGGCTGCTGATTTAAGTCCTTTGTTTCCCCTTAATGTTCTAGTTTTGCATTAAAGCTTCTTCATGTCCTCCCTGAGTCTCTTTCTAATGACTTTGCATAATTCAGTATACTTGATTTTGTCCTTGTCGGTGTTTATCTTCATCTTCATTTGTCGTCTTCGGTTCATCATGACAAGTGTTTCTTGACTAATTTTTTCTTCCTTGGATTTCTTTTTATCCATAGGTTTCTTGGGCTTTATATCACTTTCAGAAAGTTGTTGTATTCCTCATCAATACCTTGGGGTCCTGAAAGGTCTGCAGAAGCTCAAGCTTGTTAAGTTCCAGTACATATTGCTTTTTTTTTTTTCTCTTCTGTTATCAGTTTTTTGCTTTCTTTTCTTACATTTATATCAAGCATGCATCTTACCATTCTGTAATCATTTCCAATGTTTACCTTGTTCAGGATGGTAACACTGTTCACAATATATCTTCTGTTAGTGAAGATGAAATCAATTTCATTAGTTGTTAATCCATTTGGGCTCTTCCATGTCCACTTCCATGTTCACCCTTTTCTTGAAAAAAAGTGTTCATTACTGACATTCCTTGAGATTCTGCAAATTCCAAAATTTCCCTTTCTGTGCTGTTTCCTTTCTTTCCAACCTTAGCATTGAAGTCTCCATAATGATAGTGTATTGGGTTTTCTGCTCATCTAGAAGTCTCAATTTCGGTGTACACTTCTTCAACCTCTTCATCATCATGGCTCAATGTTGGTGCATAAATCATTATAACCTTTAGTTTGTACCTCTTAGAAATCCTGAGAAGTAGTCTTGACACCCTTGGTGATGTGCTTTTGAATTCCAAAATGTTGTTTTTTATAACTTTATGGACTAGAAAGCCAACTCAACCTTCGCTCTTTCACTGTTTCCATTGATGTACTGTTTCCAAGATAGGGTATAGCCTTGTGCCCTTGCAGTAATTCATGGTTCTTGAATTGCATGATATGTTGAGCAACTCCACTTGATAAATTTGTAAATGATTCATTTCTTCTTTTTGTTTCAAGCCAAACCAATGATATTCCAATTCACATTTTCTAATTCCTTCTCCAGCTCTAATATCCTATCTTTGCAGGTGAGTGATCTTACTTTGTAACAGGCCAAGTTCAGTTTCCTTGCATGGCAGCCTGGTCATACCCAGAGATTCTTAGCACCCTCTGCTTCCACTTGGATCATCTCACTGCCATAAGAGGGGAAGTGAAGTTTACCCATAAATTAAACTATATACGTAGTTTAATTTATGGGTAAACTATGGTGTATCTACACCAATATTAAATACAAATGGACCTGTTGTACTGGATTCCACTGTGTAAGGAGATTAACAATACTGTATATATCCAGTAATAAATTTAATGACAAATGACAAGAATGTAGCTTTCAGGGTAAAATGGACCCCCCCCCTTCATCAGCAATATACAGATTCTAACGGAATACTGATGTTAGAGACAAAATTTAATACAGAGTTTTGTGTGCTGTGATGCGTGCATGCCATAAGATTGAACATTCAACTACCAGATTGGCGCTCATTGGTGATGCATGAACTTCTGTGGGTATCGTGCCAGCCAGCATTCATCCAGCTTTAAGACAGTTGTTTCCAAGATAGGGTATAGCCTTGTGCCCTTGCAGCAATTCATGGTTCTTGAATTGCATGATATGTTGAGCAACTCTAGCCACAGGCAGTGGTGGAAGTGACAGGATTGGTCGATCACTTCTTAATCGTTTAGGGTTAAGGTCATAAACCCACTATGACCTTAGAAGCAGTGCAAGAATCACTTTGACAAATGTTGTCAAACTACCATTTCTGAAAGCCAATGAAAATTATCCTTTATGTGGCAAGTCCTCAATATTTAACCTATTTTAGGTAACTTAAGTTATTTAATAATTGTTTCCTAGATGCTTGATTAAAAAATAATTACTAATTATACTACTTCAGGTAACCTAACTATGTTTAATAAGGTCGGGTCAGGTCACCTTAATAAGATTAGGAATTTAATAGTAACTTCTATTTGATATGTAACAATATGCACATAACATTGCATTTCCTAAATTATCCATTATTAAATAATCAATAATTAGCAAATTTTAGCTAACTTACTTTATTAAATAAGTTAGGTTACTGAAAATGGGTTGGGTGGTACGGCGACTTGCAAGCAATGATGGTTTGCCTGACAAAAGCTGTCAGGGCCTTACTCCAATATACGGTGCCCCCTTGTAATTGGGTGTCAGAACGGGGGAAAGCAGTGATTGACAAGTTGTGACCCCGCCTACTGACTGCATCCCCTCTTCGTTTCACGCAGACGTCACGTGACACAATGTCACTGGAGCGCTGAATGCGAAATTCATTGCGCATTCTTTCTTTTAATTGCTGGTTTCTACCGTGTGCGGTGCTCAGCTGCTACTTGTTGCTTTGCTGCTAATTGCCTCGTGGTCTTGAGTTTGTGTCATTATCCCATTCCTCTGATGAGATGAGTTTAGTTTGATTTGTATTTCTGTGTTATTTTCACGTATCATTAACCTAGTATTGTGTCCATTGCGTTCTTTTCAAAAATAAAAATAAAAAATTCTATGTTGCCATTTTGTACTTATGCAAAGAGCAATTTTATTGTTCGTTGCAAGTGTTAATTGACTTTCGTTTCTGTTTGGCAAAAAAAGTTAGGTTTTTACGCAACTTCAGGAAGGATTCAAGCAAAAACCAGTCATTGGACGAAAAAAATATATATAATGGGAGTTACGTTTTTAATTGTCTTTCATTTGTGTTTAATGAAAAATGGTTATGTTTTTAGGTTATGTTTTTACGCGACTTCAGGAAAGAATCAAGCAAAAACCAGTCATTGGACGGGAAAAAAAATATAATGGGAGTTATGTTTTTAATTGTCTTTCATTTGTGTTAATGAAAAATGGTTATGTTTTTAGGTTACCTTTTTACGGACTTCGGGAGTTATTTGCCTAAAATTGGTCGTTTACTGCTTCTCATTATTTTTTTTTCGTTTTGAAAAAGAAATTAGTGCGTTATTTTTACGTATAATTATTTTGGTTGCTGCTCCGAAAAAATTGCTGTATTGCCGTTAATTTCGTTGTTTTTCAGCTCCGCCATACTGTTATGTCGCGTGACATTCGCCATGTGCAGTTGTCGAGAAGGTGGGGGGAACGCAGTGAGTGGGCGGAGTTACGAACCGTACGTCACTGCTTTCCCCCCTCTTCTTCTCGACGTGATTTTCAAAGGGGCACCGTGTTCTGGAGTTTTACCGCTGTCAGTAGAAACCAATATCATAGCTATTGACTTATCATATAAAGCTATTGACTTATCATATAAAGTCGTTGCGGAAAGTTTTCCTTAGTGCCAAAACAGTCGTTTAGTTAACTCTTGTCCATACCACCATACTATATACATCATGCATATAAACTTACTTGCGCTTCGGCCTGAGAAGATGCATCCCCAGCTAAATCGATATTTGTATGAGAATATGGCAACACTGCTCCAAGGCAAGTATTATTTTCAATAGGTTCACATTTTGCATATCTGCGGCAATGATGTTCCTGTTTATCCAGTTCCTTTGTGATATTTTGACTATTCTGTCCTCTTACCAATCCAAACATCGAATACAACAAACCTATTAATATGTTCCTTGACAACATTACAGCTGTTTACATCACCCATTCATTAATAACATAACTTAAATTAAAAATACGTTAAAAGTGGCAATGACAAATTTGTGTTTATACTAGTGCCATCTCTTTTACTCTTTATCAATCCTTGCAAAAACACTTCTTGAAACATGAATGTGGGGCCTTTCCTCATCGCTCAGCACCAGTGGGTTTTGAATAGAAATCGATAAACTGTAAGTAGTTATTCTCCCCATTAAAATAAATAAATAAAAATGCACGTATCTCGTTACTATCAAGACATCATGACACAAAACAACATGGTCGGAACACAACACATGGATAGCAAACTGATATATACAAACAGTAGCGCCGCTACAGGGCAATTATATATATATATATATATATATGTATATATATATACATGTATATAATAAAAAAAATTGTGTGTGTGCCGAGCACGCATAGCGGAAGTTAAGTTCCATGTACTCAATGGAACTTAACTTCCGCTATGTGCTATATACTCCTTACTCCAAACTACATTGTCTCGACTAGGGTCCACACAAAGGTAATAACCAGCCCGAAATTAATCAACATTAGTAAATGCTTTGAAGCAGCCACTGCAATTCCTTGGAATGCACTTCAGCAGGGTGATATCAACTTGCCTTGGATCTGTTAACTAGCTGGCTCGTCAGAATTTCCAAATTTGTAGCCTCAAAGAAAATAAGGATCTCGGAACGCACGAGAGGATGGTGAACCCCTGAGCTCAGCAACAGCTTTAAGATTAAACAGCAACTCTACAAACAATGGAAAAGAACAGGACAAATCCCAGACCGAATTGCTTACTCTAAAGTACGAGCAAGCTTCAATCTACTCAAGTCTCAAGCCATAAAACACCACGTTGAAGTCACACTATGTAAGGGTGCCCCATCATACCAACAGAAACATTGTGATCTCTTCTCACAGCTGGATCCAGATGTCTGGATGGACTTTATTGCACGATTTCAGCGAGGTAACCATGAGTTCAGTGATGTCCCTCTGCTTGATAATGATGTGCCCAGAGATGCACTTGCAACCATCTTAATCACAAGACACGACCTTATATCTGCAATTAATCCTGCAACTGGTACTGCAGGGATTGACGAAGTTCCACAGTTTATAATAAAATGTTTGAGACCATATCTAATTGATCCCCTCTTAACAATTTTTAATAACATATTAAAAGGAGAATTTTTCCTTCCAGAATGGAATGTGTACTCCGTCAGGCCACTCCCAAACGTCTCCCAGCCAACTGAAGTCAAGCACTTTAGACCCATCTCTCGCAACTCGTGTTTACTGAAGCTGCTTGAGAAAACAATACTGAAAAAGCTTACCACACACATCCTCCCTCACAGGCCACATCAAATTCATTATGCGTAGCAGGACAGATCAACAATTAGCAATCTGCATATGACCAACAATGCCATCCTTGGATCGTTTGAGGAGAAAGAAGAAATTGCTATCACATACCTGGATCTACAAGCAGCGTTCGATAGTGTCAACATCCCTGCCTTGCTGAAGCTCCTTCAAAATTTCTATCATATCACAGGCCAAGTATTGAAGTTTCTGACATCTCTTCTTCAGAACAGAACCATCGAAATGTCCGTTGTAAAGTGTAAAGTGTAAAGTGTGTTTAGGGTCAAGCGGCACCAGGGGTTTCCCCCATCTCCGCGTAGTTTACATTGTGGGTGAACCAGTTGACTGGAAAAGCCAGAGATTCAAAAGTGTATGGACTTTGTATATGTGTGATGCCTTGTACTGTTGTTCATCTGGTCATTTAGCCGCCAGACCCCTACTGAGGCCCGACGTTGTCCCACTTTCGCCCCGTGGAGGCAGACCAGGTACTCACTAGTATATAGTTCACTCTGGCAGGTCCTGCCACCTAATTTCCTGAGATTTCAGTGGCTAGGAACTAAAAAAAAAAAAAAAATATCGCGTACGCGTCGCGGGGAGCGCTAGAAGCCCAAAATGTTTGGCAAAATTAAAGCAGACGTACACTAGGCAAATACAAGCAGGATGCCACAAGGGGGGGGGGGTCCTGTCTGGAATACTTTTCACAGCCATAATTAACCCCCCAGTACACAACAGCCCAGATATGTCATCATATGCGGATGACTTGAAGCTCTTAACAAAAATAAAATCAACCGATAAAGCAATAGACACAACAGCAACCATCAACAAGACTTTATCAGAAATAAAGCAGTACCTCATGAGATTTGACCTGCAAGTCAATCCTGCAAAATCCGCCATCATGGTCTTCTCACTGAAACCCACACCAACAATAATTCAGCTGGCGATAGACGGAGACTTGGTCCCCTGCGTCAAAAAGCAGAAAGACCTGGGTGTGACCTTTGATCGAAAATTAAGATTCTATAATCACATTGAAGAACTCTGTGCAAAATTCAACAGGAAACGATGGATTGCCAAGCAGCACTTGCTACATATTCATAACACCAATCTGATAAGAACGTATATCAGGACGATGATCTTCGGAGGTATACTGTATGGGGTAGAGTTGTGGGGCTCGGCCGCAGACACAACAATCAAACCATTGACCGCCGCGGAATACTGGCTCCTGAAGTGGGCTACCTGGAAGTGTCATCTCCCACCAGAACTTCACACAACACCGATGGCCAAAGCATTGAATTTAACCAGATTCGCAGCCTTAATGAACGAAAGAAGACTAATCTTCACCATCAAACTGATCGATGGAAGAATCTCAGCGCCCAACATTTGGGACACCGTGTGCTGGAGAATCCCTCAACCAGCACTCCGCTCCACTCCCAAGCTTCTTGCTCTTCGGTCGAAGTTATATTTTAAAGATCGGTTCTTTCCTTATCAAAAGCTCCATCTAGCTCAGTCCTTGGACACCGACCTGTGAAAAATCGTCGATGACAAAAAGTACAGACGGTGCATCCTGGATCTTCACGTATGTTCCACAACCATCAACTGATGTGAGATCGCTCCGGCTCGGCAAGAATTTCAGGGAAACTTGAATTCTAAAAAACTGTCATGCGTTATTTTAATTTATTTTATTATTTTAATCTGCTGTATTATTGTTATTATATTTTATTTTTAACTAAATTCAATCTGCTGTATGCTATTTATTTATCTATTATGTATTTATTACATTTCCGGCGATATGATATCTCTGCCGCTTGTTAACCCCTGGCTTACTGCCGTGAAGGGTTTGTAAAGGTAGGGTACCTGCGTGTACCTAGGAACCTTACAATAAAGATCATATTTATTATTTATTTATACTATTAGTCTTCGGCATGTTGAATTTAAATTTTCATCAGTCAAATTTTTTTATGAAATACGCTAGAGATTGACTATAAGCTGAGATATAGCGATTTAAAAGGTAAACGCGACACGCGTGCTAGTTACACCGTGCTGTAGGAGTACTGATTGCGTCGTGTGTCGCTACTACGTACGGCGCCACCTCGCTCGTGTACGGAGTAGTACAATGGTGGGTGAATGAATCATTTCGTGTCACATTTTCGTTGCTATTTTTGTCAATCCCCGGACGCAAGTTAGTGTGGAAACACACTATTATCACTTCATGAGAGTTCACTTGTATGTCTAGCGTCAAATGTGGGAGAGCTATATTTAACAATTAGTGTATTGCTAATCACAACGGTGGAGAGCACCGTTGTGATTGGCTGTATTCACAAGATAAAACGTCGGGATTCAAGGCTGAATGACATTGTCAGGATCTCAAAATTTTCTGTTCAAACAGAAGTTTCATTAGGCGTGACAAGAGGAAAATGGAGGAAATGCTAATAGAAAATTAAATTAGAAGTATAGGTTAGAAGTAAATAATCTCTTTTGAGCGCACAAGTAAGAATATCCGAAATCAAATAGCAACAACATCAAGCACGTTGCACCTGTGCCTATTACGAAGCACCCTCCACAGCGACCAGCTACTAGGAATACTTACCGCAAATATCCAGTCACAAGGACGCTCAAAAATGGCCAAAGGAGGGAAATAGATCAACAGAATTCCAATTAACAAATTTAGAGGACGAACAAGTCGATCATTTCAATTTGAACAACTCATATATAACAATTTCTTATAAGTTCAATTTTCAGGGTTGAGAAATTCTTCGTTGTAATTAAATTTCATTAAAAATTTTTGTTTCGTATTTTGGCAGACTAAATCCTTATTCACAATTAAACTTGCAGTATTTCAACTTTCCTGAAACATACAACTAATTTTATCTTAGCGCTGATTGAATTTCGAAATTGCGTATTTTGCCCTTGAATGTCATCCTTAATTGGATTACACAGGAAATTAAATTCTTCTTTATTCATCCGTAAGTACATCTTGAAACGATTTTCATCTTCTAAGTCCTGCAGTAAATGATGGAATTCGCCTTTTTCTGTTCTCTTCCAGTTGATGTCATGCATCCATTGCGTACTCACTTTTGTTTTCTCGGCTATAAGAAAATCGCATGTATTTTCTAAATCTTCTTCAAACTCTGAAGAGGAGGATGAACTATGGCAATTCACTTCGCTTCAGCTTTCCACAAAGAGAATGACACATATACAACGTTACAGGTTTCCAGACGTACCCCTTTTCGAATTATAATAAAATTTCCAAGATACCCCTTTTTTTAACATTTGAAATGGGGAATTTGAAAAAAGCAGAACTCATACAACAATCTGTCGAGATGATTATTTAGGAAGAAAGAATTAATTGACGATAAAGTTGTTGTTCAAATGCAAACTTAAATACTCAAAAACCAACATTCTATTCTATTTACAAAGGGGGTTACAGAATATATATATTATGCTTATTTGTAACCTTTTACATTCTACTTGACTTCTTTTTTATTTCGTTATAACCGTTCAAGGCTCAGGCAATTCTCCCTGAGCCTTAAACCATTATCGTGTCTGGGCAATTCTGCCCATACACGATAGGAGGGAGCACATGGTGAGAGCTTTGTCAATGAATTTGTCCCTGGAGAGATTGTGTAAGGATCCAGAGGTAGAATTTTTTTCAGCGTGGTCTGTGCTTGTTAACAGGAGAGTCTGATTCTACAGGGATGAGATACACTAAAATTAAAAGGGTGCAAGAATATTTCCTGATGCAATCGAGGCAGTGATAGGTGGGTCGGAAAACTGCTTGCTTGGGGGGGGGGGCACAGACTAAAAGGTTAAAAGTAGCAGCAGGCAGAGGTGAAAGTGATTCTTGCATTACTTTTATTACAATAAGCAGCGGCCTGGAGCGAGGGGTGTTGGGTGTTTCAGGGACTGATGGCAGTCATCGTGAAAGAGGTCGGTATATGGGATGTGTTAGGATAAATAAGAATAAGAATAGGTGCCTGTATATCAATGCTAGAAATATAATAAATAAATTTGATGAATTTGAATTGTTGGTCAAGATATCAAAGGCGGATAATGTTGAGATATCAGAGACGTGGCGTCACACAGATATTAGTAATGCAGAATTGGAATTTGGGGAGTACAATGTGTACAGAAAGGATAGACAGGATAGAAAGGAAGGAGGAGTTATTCTATTAATAAAAAAACATAAAATCAAAGGAAGTGTATCCAGTTAACATAGATTGACAGTACACTGATTAGTCAGTGTGGTGTGACATAAGCACTGGGAAAGCAAAATTAAGAGTAGCAGAGGGTTATAGGTCTAATGACTCGAATGAGTACAACGAACAATTGTACAGAGAAATAGAGTGGGCTAGTAAATCATAACGTCTTATAATGGGGGATTTTAACTTCCCAGATATTGACTAAAACTTGTGGGATAGTCACTCTCACACTAGCATGACTTTTGTAGATTTATTGGATGATTGTTTTCTGCAGCAGCTTGTTCGAGAGGCAAGCAGAGAGTGTAATAATCTTGATCTGGTTATCAGTAGTGATAATTCGTGTATTAAGAATCTGCAGATAAAGGAACCAATAAGTGGCATTGACACAGAGTGCTCAAGAGGGATTTACTCAAAGAGATAATTACCATCAGGGGTAAAGGGGAGGGTTTTTGCATTCGTAAAGGTGACTACAGTGGTCTCAGACAATTTTTAAATTCTGCCCACTGTGACCAACTGATGATATTACTAACATCAAATTCTAAGTGACAAGTATTCAAGGAATTAATCGTGGAAGCTACTAGACGTTTTATACCTATTAAATAATATTGTTCCTGGTTTAGGCCTAAGTGGTTGTCAAATGAATTGATGAGACTCATGGCAGAAAAGAAAAATGCATGGGATGCGTATAAATTTTCAAGCTATACAGAAGCTTCTGGCAGATATAAGCTAGTCGGTAATCAAGTCACAAAAGAGGTAAGGCAGGTTAAGGCAGATTACGAGAAATCTTTAGCAAAGGATGCTAAGAAAAACATCAAGGATTTCTTTTTTTATTTAAACTCTAAAAGAAAGGCGATGAATCAGATTGATCCATTTGATATCGATGGTTCGAATTTTCATGATCCTGCTCAGATATCAAATAAACTGTATGAATATTTTGCATCTACATTCACATATCAGGAGTTATTAAGGATTGAAAATGCCAGAAGATTAACAAATTGTACCAGGGTGCTTACTGATTTAGTAATAACTGAGAACAAAGTGGAGGAGAAATTGTTGAAGTTAACCATAAGAAACTTGGGGTGCATGGGATCTATACAGTTATATTAAAGGAGGCGGCAAAGGAACTAAGCAAACCCTTAGCCATAATTATAGAGCATCCTTGGACTCGGGGGAGGTCCCCACGGACTGCAGAGGTGCAAACGTATCCCCAATTCCAAAAGGAGGATCGAAGGGTGACACGAGTAATTACAGACCAGTTTGTTCAACTTCTGTTTCGGGTAAAATAATGGAGTCACTGATTAAAAAAGCATTGCAGGATTATGCAGACAAGACTGCAGCAATAAATCACACAGAGCATGAGTTTGTTAAGAGAAAGTCTTGTCTGAAAAACTTCATTAGATATTATGATGTAGTGACAAAGGTACTAGATGCAAAAAATAATTTTGATATCATATATCTGGATTTCAGGAAAGTTTTTGACACTGTTGCGCTTGGAAGACTATTGTACAAATTGGGGCAGAATGGTATTAAGGATAAGTTTCTACAATGGATAAAAGGATGGTTGAGTGGGAGAAGACAGAGGGTGGTAATCAATAGGTGCTGCTCTTCGTGGACCAATGTTATTAGTGGAGTCCCACAGGGTTAGGTGTTGGGTCCACTGTTGTTTTGTATATTTATCAATGATATTGATGAAGGTATATCAGGCTTGGTGTCGAAGTTTGCAGACGATACAAAGGTTGGCAGGGTTGTTAATGATAGTAATGGCAGTGTGCTACTGCAACAGGATCTAGAAATTTTGGGCAAATGGGCTAAGAAGTGGCAACTGAAGTTTATCCTTGATAAATGTAAAGTACTGCATATGGGTTCTACCCATATGCAGTACCAGCTGTGTGGTACTACACTTAAGGCGGTAGAAAATGGAAAAGACCTGGGAGGAATTGTACAGACAGATATGAAGTTTTCTGAGCAATGCAGACAGGCAGCCAGGGCAGGTCATGGGGTTTTGTCAATGATATATAGGAATTTTGTTAGCAGGGAAAAGGAGGTGTTTGTCCCTCTGTATAAGGCATTGGTCAGGCCACGCCTTGAGTACTGCGTACAGCTCTGGAGGCCTCATTTTAGGAAGGATGTAGATTTGCTTGAGCGTGTACAGAGAAGGGCTACAAAATTGGTGAGGGGATGAAGGGATTCTCTTACCAATAGAGCTTAAGTTCTGAAAATTGCAGCGGCTGGAGACTAGGCATCTGCGAGGTGATCCGATTGAGGTGTATAAGGCCTTGAATGGTTTGAGCACGCTGAATTCTAATGGGATTCTTTCACTTTTTCAGATTACGTACCTAAGAGGACAAAAATTCAAATTGAGGAAAGACAGCTGCAGAAATGATCTGCGGAATGCTGTTTTTGTGGAAGATGATAGGTTAAATTAATTTAAGGAGGAACTTTTTTTTTTTTTATCTAAACCGCAAACACGATAGGTATCAAAACCTATAATACTTAGTACCGTGCATGGGTTGAAGGAGAAGTATTTGGGGGGGGGGGGGATGCCAGAAACTTTGCTCTAGAGACTAAACATGGGTTTCACCACTTCAAGCCTCCAATAAGCAAAGTGGTGGTATTGCACCGGTCGATGAGAGTCATCTACCACTTATAAATTGGACAAGTATTTAGAAGGAATGGTTGTGTGAATTTTTTTTGGGTAATGCTACATAAGCTCATACGCTTGCTTTCTTTCATCACATGCCATGATTACTATTACTATTACGTTCACAGGGCAAGGAAAGTATCAAAGACGACACTCTTCCAATGCCTTCCAATGACGTACAAAGACTCAGAAATAAATGCAGAATCATCAAGCATCAGTATAATTTCGAAATCTCAAAGCAAAATATCTTCACCTGGCAATCCATTGTCTCCAATGTGGGCAACTCGAAACCGTTGGGACTACTCTATAAATTTAGTAGAGATAAAGGCCCAACCAATGTTATCTATAACTCCTTACGAAATAACGACTCTAAAACCGCGACCTGGCATGATACGTTCACAATGAGTGTGGATAACCTTTTCCCTCAGGATGATCAGTGAACAGACTCTCCCAATCAATCCATAACAAGAACCCTCAATCTTCAATACTCCTCCACTGTGGATACTGACCTTTTTACTCAACAAGGGCTTCAAACTGCTTTAAATAAAATCAATGTCCAAATATGTCATGTACCTAACTTGCTGGCGAATGCTGTTATTAAGCATTTCAGAAAAATATATCCTGACATCGTGTTAAGTCTCTTCAACAAATGTCTTCTCTGTGGTACTTTTCCACGTCTCTGTAAGAATTCACTATTCAAACTACTAAGAAAACCCAGGTAGCCCCCATCGAACCCTAGAACTTTCCGCCCTGTTCCTCTCCTACCGAAATTGGGGGAACTCTACGAACGACTGTTCGCCCAAAGAATCTATGATCTCTTCCAAACTCAACACTTCTTTATCACCTGACCAGTATGGGTTCGTTAAGGGTAAGTTCAGTCAAGATGCATTCCTTGCGTTAAAAAATTACATCCAGAATTCCACATCAAAATATGAAATTGCCATCTTCGTAGACTCCAAAGGTGCTTTTGACTCCCTCTTGTGGCAGAGCATCCTCGCAAATCTTCGGAACATCTCATGCTCCTCTCAGTTGTGCCAAGCTATCTGAGACTACTTTGATCACAGATCTATACAGGTTACTTCAAAAACCTTCAGCATAACACGAGCTGTCAATAGAGGATATCCTTAAGGTTCTTTCCTGGCGTAGCTCCTCTAGAACATACACTGAATATATGGCTAACCACACATTTTGATTTTGCAACTCCATTTTCATATGCCGATGACCTTGTCATTGTCTTCTCAGGCAACTCCTGGCAACAAATTCAAGAAAGAGCTTCTTTGGTCTTAATGGATCTCATCGAATGGGCAACTGCCAACAAACTGAAAATATCTCCATCCAAAACCCCTGCTCATGATTTTTAAATGTCAACTAAATATTCACCATCCTCCTATCTTGAAAATAGCTAACAAGCAAATACCATATGTCAAGCACTTAAAACATCTTGGTGTGGTCATTGATGATAGACTCAATTTTACTCTCCACGTAAACCACCTAATAGGTAAAATCAAGAAATTTTCCATGGCCAGAGCCGCGCCAACCCAGTGGTGCAATGAAGTATCCCACGACGGCGGCAATGACTAAGGTGCGGCAGAGACTAAGAGGCGATTTAGACCAATGTTCTGTAAATACTAAAAGAGACGGCAAAGAGTAGGGAGACTAAAAGTTCAATATATCGAAGAATGTGTTTTGTCGTATTTTATAATCTCCCCACACCGGGTGGAAAAGGCCTCGGTTCGATCCCATCGAGGAACTTAAAATAGTGGGCTTTTTTCCCTCCGTGGCTGAGTTAGTCGGTCTCAGCTGTAGATAACAATGTTTTTTTTTTTCCTTTTTTGTGGTTTTGTTGTATTTTACAGTCTGCACGGTAGCACAGTCGTATCTTTACCGTCATTCCCACACCGGGTGGAAAGGCCCAGGTTCGAATC
Source organism: Mastigoproctus giganteus (assembly GCF_048544385.1). Classification (NCBI taxonomy): domain Eukaryota; kingdom Metazoa; phylum Arthropoda; class Arachnida; order Uropygi; family Thelyphonidae; genus Mastigoproctus; species Mastigoproctus giganteus. Next base: position 81,547,980 of record NC_143580.1, read on the forward strand.
CCATCGATGACGCGAGTAACTTTAGTGTGCGCTTTTCACTCCGTGGTTTTTTCTTCCAGCAAACAGACAAATCGACCAGAGAACGCACGCAATTTACAGACAAAAAAATGTGGGTACATGTGACCATTTACAGGGGACCCTAATATAATAATTTTTTTTTTTTTTGTTTTGTCTTATTTTATATTAACAAAAAAATGAATTTTAAATTTAAAACTTTTTTAAAAAATATTTCTCAGATGTCTGACAGAACGAAACGACGATTTGGTTATGAATACAGAAAAAAAAAATTGAAAAGCGACCAAATAAAAAAAGACATAACGATCTTCAGGACAAAAAATTGAGATATAAACCCCCGAACTTTTTCGTATCTTGCACTGCACATACTTTGAATTTAATGTTGAATGATGCCTCAAAAATATCTTTTGAGACAATTGATTTTTTTGGAATTATACAGGAACTTTATAGTTTTTTTCTACTAAACGGTGGGCAATATTAAAAACACAAAGTTTCAAATATTCCGCTGAAACATTTGTCAGACATGCTTGGGAAAGTAGAATTGACGCTATAAAACCTCTAGTGTATTAAAATTTTAATTGTCGTCCGAATAACTTAAGTATATGGCAATATTTTTACAGATTGCATCAGATAAGATTGACACGCATACGAATGATATAATATTGCATTAGCTGTTACTTTCAGCTATATAAGAACGCTCTGCGAGAGTTGCAGTCATTCCTTTCTTGTGTCAGGATGGCGAGTTACGTGCAGTTGACGCCACGAAGAAAGAGTGCTATTGTTGCTTTATGTGAGGAAGGATGTTCTTCCCGTCATATTGCTTATGCAGTGTCTGGTAATCAGTCGACAGTGAGTAGATTTCTTTCCAAACTCAAGAATACTGGTTCTGCTGATAGGGAAAAAGGAACAGGACGCAAACGAGTCTCTACGCCAAAACAGTACCGCGTTTTGAAGCGTTTATGCCTTAAAAACCGTAAAGCTTCTTCGTCTGAGCTGAAAAGAGAATGGAAAGAACATACAGGAGTGGTAGCAAGTGCAGTAACAGTCAGAAGACGCCTCTTCAAAAATGGACTTGTAGCCCTTCGTCCTAAGAAGAAGCCCCTCCTCACACAAAAAATGAAAAAGGCCCGATTAATTTGGTGTAAGTAGTATGTCAACTGGACTAGACATGTATAGTATCTTCTGTACAGCAGCTCCAGGAACATAAGTTCATCTCCGCCATGTTACTCTGTAATGATACAAAACTCTGTAGAGCGGCCAGAAACGTGTAATGTTATGTTTGTGTATATTATGTGTTGGCACTGGGCAGACGATCTCCTGGAAAGAGTGCCCGGTGCCCGGTGCCCGTCTACACCACGAGGAGGTGGGCCACAGCTAGATATGTCATTAGCCAAGTGGATATAGACCATTACAATCTTTGTCTGCCCTGAAGAGGGCCAAGTCTTGCACCAACTGGAGATAGTGCTATAGCAGTGGGTGCCAGCAAATTCCGTACCCACAGTTACCCAAACTTAGGGTATCAGCATAGAGAAAAAATAAATACATAAAATCATAATTTAAAAATAAACAAGTTAGTTAGTTAAAAAAAGAAAAAAAAAGTAAAATAAAATAAACTAGGATAAAAATTTATAGATGAGTAGAAAAAAAATAAAGAAATAATAAAACAGTATTAAAAAAAAGAAGTAAAATAAAATAAAAATAAAATATACATATAGATACAAAGTAAAAAAACGGAAATTACTAATAAAATAAATAAATAAATAAAATGAAGGTGAAGTAAAATAATATTAAATAAAAAATAAAACAAAAAAATATAAATAAAAGTAAGAAGGGAAAAAATAATAATAAATAAAAGTAAGAAGGAAAAAAAAAAATAAATAAATAAGTAATGATTGTAAATAAAAAATAAAATAAATAGATAAAATAAAATAAGATAAATAAAAAATCCAGTTGCCCAAACTTTCTTCTATTTTCTCTATCCGGCACAGCTAAAGAAATTAGAAGAAAAAAAATATTACACAAAAATAAATAAATAAAATATTTAAAATATAAATAAATAAATTTAAAAAAACATATATATATATACAGTATATACAAATAAATTTAAAAGCAAGAAAATAGATAAAAAAATAAAAGTGAATTAAGATTGGACAAATTCCGCACCCACTGGAGGCAATGCAATACCAGTGAGTGCCAGCAATCATCGAGTTGCCCAGGCCTGCGGGGTAAATGTAAAAAAAAAAAAAAAAAAAAACTGAGTCTATGTGATTTTGCAAGAGCTATTCAAGGTGAAAATATTTTATCTTTGCAAGGCACTGCTCACTGTTGAGGCTGACATTATTGAAGGTGCAGCAGGCACCGTAGGAGGTGAAGCTGAAGCAGGATTGGCCAACAAGTTTTCTTCTAGCAAATAAATCAGAAGCAAATTGTTGTAGGATTCCAAGGTGTGAGGCAGATTCTACTAGATGTTTTTCGTTGCCTGGTGAGAACGTGTTTATACGGTCTTGTAGGGATTTCCGTAAGTCAGCATAAAGAGGGCAGTGATAGAGCAGGTGGTTCCAGTCTTCCAGTTGGAGACAAAGGCAAGAATCGGTATTGCTTATTCTGAACTGAAAGAGTTTGGAGTTGAAAGAGCCATGTCCAGTTATGATAAATGGTGTTTATATGTTTGGAGAGAACCATGGGGAATTTTTTCTGTTGGCAGTAAAGGAGACATCTGATATAAATTTATATGTCGTTCTGCCTTAATGGGTTGTATTCCAACGAACTTGCCAAAATTTTGTTAAAGAAGACCAAATCCGGGTTTTATCAGCTTTGGTGTCTGCAAGGAGATCATTCTGTATTCCATAAAATTACATGGAGGTCTGATGTTTTTGACAGTAGCAGAAGGCACTATGTAAAATGTACAATTCCAGACAAAATAATACTCCAGCTATGACCTCCAGGGTATCAGTTGAGAAAATCCTGCAGACATGGAGAAATTTAAGAATCACGGATCTTTGCAAGGAGGTTAGTTTTGATTTCAGTTTAATGTTCTTTATTCTGTCATACCAAACCGGAGCAGCATAGGTTGCAATAGGTATGATTACTGCCTAGTAATATAAGAGAAGAACTCTGCGTCCAAGCTCCCAATCAGTTCTTGTAATCCTAAGAATATCCATAGTAAATTTCTTGATTTTATCTATTAGGTGGTTTACGTGGAGAGTACGATTGAGTCTATCATCAATGATCACACCAAGATATTTTAAGTGCTTGACATACGGTATTCTTGTTAGCTATTTTCAAGATAGGAGGACGGTGAATATTTAGTTGATATTTAAAAATCATGAGCCGGGTTTTGGATGGAGCTATTTTAAATTTGTTGGTAGTTGCCCATTTCATGAGATCCTCTAAGACCGGAGAAGCTCTTTCTTGAATTTGTTACCTGGAGTCGCCAGAGAAGACAATGACAAGGTCATTGGCATATGCAAATGGAGTAGCAAAATCAAAATGTCTGGTAAGCCATGTATTTAGTGTAATGTTGCAGAAGAGCGGCCGAGAACAGAGACCTAAGGACATCCTCTATTGACAGCTCATGTTATACTGTAGGTTTTTCAAGTAACCTGTATAGATCTGTGTTAAAGTAGGTTCGGATAGCTTGGTACAACTCGGAGGAGCATGAGATGTTTCAAAGACTTGCAAGGGCACTCTCCGACCAGAGGCAGTAAAAAGCACATTCGAAGTCTATGAAGATGGTCATTTCATATTTTGATGTGGAATTCTGGATGTAATTTTTTAACCCAAGAAATGCATCTTGACTGAACTTACCCTTAACGAACCCATACTGGTCAGGTGAAAAGATGTCTTGAGTGTGGAAGAGATCATAGATTCTTGGGGCTAGTAGTCGTTCGTAGAGTTCCCCCGATTTCGGCAGGAGAGGAACAGGGAGGAAAGCTCTAAGGTTCGATGGGGGCTACCTGAGTTTTCTTGGTAGTTTGAATAGTGAATTCTTCCAGAGATGGGAAAAACTACCACAAAGAAGACATTTTTTGAAGAGATTTAACAAGATGTTAAATCTCTTCAAAAAGCAGTCATTAAGAAGTTCGAAGAAACCTGTCCTAACAGGACAGGTTTCTTCGAACTTCTTAATGACAGTATTCTCCAGCAAGTGAGGTCCAGGACATTTTTGGACACTGATTTTATTTAAAGCTGTTTGAAGCTCTTGTCGAGTAAACAGGTCAGTATCCACATTGGAGGAGCATTGAAGATTGAGGATTCTTGTTATGGATTGAGTGGAATAGTCTATTGACTGATCATCCTGAGGGAAAAGTTTATCCAGAATCATTTTGACAGTATCAAGCCAGGTCGTGGTTTCAGAGTCATCAGTCAGTATGGAATTGTAAATAACTGGACTCCCAAACAGTGGAAGTTAGTTATTTTCTCTGATGAGAACAAATAAAATTCGACCTGCATGGTTTTGATGGGAGACAAACGATTCGCCATAGACGTGGTGAAGAATAGCATCCAGACTTTATGGTGTCTACAGTGAAATTCTCTACCAGCTAAGTGATATGGGGATGCATTTCGCGTCGCGGTGTAGGTCACCTACAGTTTATAAAAGATTCCGTAAATGCCAATGGATACCTGGCTGTATTGGAAGGCAAATTGCTGCCATCTATTAGAGCCCGTTTCAACCTGCCAAGTAACTGCATCTTTCAAAACGATTTTGCTCCTTGTCATCGGGTGAAAAGTGTAAGTAGGCACTTCTGTGGTTATTTTAGCTTCATTTCTGTATTAGAGGTTCGAAAGTAATGTGTTTACATTTGTTACATGTGAAAAAATGTTTAGAAAGGTCCATTACAACTCTTACTTGCCACTTGGCCAGGAAACTGCCCGGACCTGAATCCTATAGAGAAGTGCTGGCATCGTGTGGAATCTGCAGTTGTCGGAAAGAAATCAAAGACCCTTCTTGAAATTCAGGAAGACATAATTCGTGTTTGGAACCACGAACTATTAGTTAATTGTCTTCAGAAATTGATCTTTTCAATGCCTCGAGGGTTTGGTGCTGTCATCACGGCTAGAGGCAGTTCAACTAAATATTAGGTTGCACCTGGTGAACTTTTCATTTTGTTTTCCCTTTAAAATGATAAACTGCAGCAAATTGAGGGCTTCTTGATAACATTTCTGTCCTAATTGTCATGTTTACCAAAACTGTTGTATAAAGGTTTTAAATGCACAATTTCGAATATTTTGAGAGTCCCTATCAAATATTACTTAGCTTTGCCTTAACTATTAATAAATATATTTTGTCTATATTTCTATTTGTGACCATCATCGTCAGCCATTTTCAATCCACTGCAGGACGAAGGCCTCTCCAGCAACTTTCCAGTTCCTTCTGTTTTGTGCAATGGCTATCCATTTACTACCCACAAACTCACGAATTTCATCTGTTCATCTCCGTCGTTGTCTTCCAGGATTTCTTCCAGCTCCTCTTGGGTACCATTCTATTATTCTCTTATTCCATCATGTCTTCGAGGTATGTGTCTTGCCCATGACCATTTTAGTTCTTTAGTTTTGATAAGAATGTCTTTACTTGAGTTTGCTGCCTAATCCATGTGTTTCTCTTCTTATCTAACAGTCTAATTCCCAATATAATTCGGAATCACTAACGCATTTTAAAAAATTAAAGGAAACGATTATAAACTTTAGAACAGATGAGCATTTTTTACGTGTACTTGAAAACTCAGCAAACATTGCTAGCTGATTACAAATTGACACTGATTTTCCGAAAGAATGAGAAGGAAACATAAAAAATTATTTGATTGTGAATCTGGAGATGAATTTGTGCCAATACCAAAAGATAATTTTAAAATAAACTTCTTTTTTCCCATTTTAGATAATACAAGCAACACAATAGAGGAACGTTTTGAACAGCTCGAGGTTTATAAAAACAATTTTAATTTTTTACAATGTTTAAGTGATATAAGTAAAATGGCAAAAGATAAAGTTTTAGTAGATTGTTCAAATTTAGAATTATAGTTATCAGATGTCTGCCAGGGGCAAAGGTTGATGACGTTGTAGAGCAGATGTCATCTTTTAAGGGCAGAAAAGGTGATATAGTTGTACACGTTGGCACTAATGATATTAAGAGTAGGAGACCGGCGGAATTACTTAAAATGTACAGGTCACTGATGAAAAAAAGCCGTGAATTAAGGTTGAATTTGAAAGTGTCTGCAATTCTGCCCAGCCACGATAGAAGGGAGTATATGATGAGAGCCCTGTCGATCAATTCGGCCCTGGAAAGTGTGCAAGGCTCAAGGGGTAGAATTTTTTTCAGCCTGGACTGTACTTGTTAACAGGAGAGACTGCCTCTACAGGGATGGGATACACTTAAATAGAAAGGGTGCAAGAATGTTTGCTGATGCTATCGAGGTAGTGTTAGGTGGGTCGGAAAACTGCTAGATTGGGGGGATACAAGGACTAATAGATTAACAGTAGCCACTGGCAGAGGTGAAAGTGATTCTTGCACTGCTTCTATTGCAATGAGCCGCAGCCTGGAAAATAAGATGCAGGATATTTCAGAGACTGCTGGGAATCATTGGGGTACAAGTAAACACATGGGTTGTGTTAGGGTAGCTAAGAAAAAGAACAGGTGCATGTATACTTGCGTGTACACCAATGCTAGGAGTTTAGTAAATAAATTTGATGAATTTGAGGTATTGCTGCCTAATTGTTGCAAAGGCAGATATTGTTAGGATTTCAGAGACGTGGTGTCACACAGATATAAGGAATGCAGAACTGGAATTTGGGGAGTAAAATGTCTACAGAAAGGATAGACAGGATAGGAAGGGAGTAGGGGTTATGCTATTAGTTAAGAAATACATAAAATCCAAGGAAGTGAAGCCAGTCGACATCGCCGGACAGTGCAGTGTCGAGTCAGTTTGGTGTGACATAAGCATTGGGAGATCAAAATTGAGAGTAGGAGTGTGCTATAGGCCCAATGACTCTGATGAGTATAATAAGAAACTGTACGGGGAAATAGAGTGGCCTGTAGGCCTCATTTCAAGAAGGATGTACAGCTGCTGGAACGAGTACAGAGAAGGGCAACAAGATTAGTGAATGGAACAAAGGGGTGCTCTTACGAAGAAAGGCTTAAATTTTGCAAATTACAGTGTCTAGAGACTAGGCACCAATGAGGTAATCTGATAGAGGTGTATAAAGCCTTGAATGGTTTGAGCATGCTCAATGCTGATGGGATCTTTCCTCTTGCTCAGAATAATCACACGAGAGGGCATAAATTCAAATTGAGGAAAGACAGATGTAGGATAGACGTGCGGAAATTTGCCTTTAGCCAGCGGGTGGTTGGTTAGTGGAACAGACTTCCATCCCTTGTCGTGGAAGTTGATAGCCTAAATAAGTTTAAGGCTCAGCTGGACAGGTATTTCGAACGAACAGAGGGGTGAAGTGGAAGTGGTTATTTTCTATTTATTTTTATTTATTTATTTTTTTTTTTTGGCTGATGCTGCAGAAGCTTGCTTTCTTGCATTAAATGCCTCTACTAATGCTAATGCAAATGCTAATGTCACCAACGAGGAATGTCCAAAAAATAGTGTTGCTGTTGATCTTGCAAATGAAATACAAATTTTTCAAAATTTTATATCCATGAATCAGACTGAACAAGAAATTTAAAATTTTATGTTCAAAAATAATTTAACACTGTACTTCCTAATATATTTATTTCGTTAAGAATAATGTTAATAATTCCCATATCAGCAGCTAGTGGTGAGCGCTCTTTTTCTAAATTAAAATTAATAAAAAATTACCTGAATTCATCAATTCATCACCAAAGATTAAATAATTTGGCAATAGAAAGTGATATTCGTGATTCTTTAGATTTAAAAAATATTGTGACTGATTTTGTTACAGACAAAGAAGACAAGTTAAATTTATATAATGTTTTGTTATTGTTTTTTATTATTATTTACATTTTTATTTTAAGTTTAGCATTAGCATTTAGCATTAGCATTAGTAGAGGCATTTGATGCAAGAAAGCAAGCTTATGCAGCATCAGCCAAAAAAAAAAAAAAAAACCACTTCCACTTCACCCCTCTGTTCGTTCCAAATACCTGTCCAGCTGAGCCTTAGACTTATTTAGGCTATCAACCTCCACCACAAGGGATGGAAGTCTGTTCCACCAACCAACCACCCGCTGGCTAAAGGCAAATTTCCTCACGTCTATCCTACATCTGTCTTTCCTCAATTTGAATTTATGCCCTCTCAGGTGATTTTTCTGAGCTAGAGGAAGAATCCCATCAGCATTGAGCATGCTTAAACCATTCAAGGCTTTATACACCTCTATCAGATCACCTCGCTGGTGCCTAGTCTCCAGACACTGTAATTTGCAAAACTTAAGCCTTTCTTCGTAAGAGCACCCCTTTGTTCCATTCACTAATCTTGTTGCCCTTCTCTGTACTCGTTCCAGCAGCTCTACATCCTTCTTGAAATGAGGCCTCCAGACCTGTATACAGTACTCTAGGTGTGGCCTGACCATTGCCTTATACAATGGAATAATCACCTCCTTATCCCTGCTGGAAAAATTCCTGTATATCATTGACAATACTCCATGAGCTACTCTTGCAGCCCGTCTGCACTGCTCAGAGAACTTCATATCTGCCTGCACAACCACCCCCAAGTCCCTTTCATTCTCTACCACTGTCAGTGTAGTACCACAGAGTTGATACGTTGCTCTGGGGTTGCTGTTTCCCATGTGTAGTACTTTACATTTGTCAATGTTAAACTTCATTTGCCACCTCTCAGCCCAACTGCTCAACCTTTCCAGATCCTGTTGCAGCAGCATAGTGTCAGTAGTGTCCTTGACAACCCTGCCAACCTTTGTATCATCTGCAAACTTGGACATTAAGCTTGATATACCATCATCAATATCATTTATAAATACAGAAAACAATAATGGACCCAACACTGAGCCCTGAGGGACTCCACTAATAACATTAGTCCACGATGAGCAGTGTCCATTGATTACCACTCTCTGTCTTCTCCCCCTCAACCACCTCTTTATCCATAGCAGCAATTTGCCTCCAATGTCACACTGCTCCAATTTGTGTAGCAGTCTTCCATGTGCAACAGTATCAAAAGCCTTTCTAAGATCCAAGTATATAATACCAAAGTTATTCCCTGCATCCAGTTCTTTTGTGACTGCATCATAATATCCAATCAAGTTGGTCAGGCAAGACTTCCCCTTAACAAAACCATGCTGTGTCCGAGCTATAACTGAAGTCTTGTCTAAATGATCCTGCAGTGCTTCTTTAACCAGTGCCTCCATTAATTTTCCTGGAACAGAAGTTAAGCTCACAGGTCTATAATTACTTGTGTCAGCCTTTGATCCTCCTTTGTGAATTGGGGTCACATTTGCACATTTCCAGTCTATGGGTACCTCCCCTGAGTCCAAGGAAGCTCTCATAATTATGGCTAAGAATTTGCTTACTTCCTTTACTGCCTCCTTTAATATAACTGGATAGATCCCATCCACCCCGGGTGCCTTTCTTGTGTTTATCTTCAACAGTTTCTCCTCCACTTTACTCCCAGTTATTTCAAGATTCTGTAGCTTACTGCTAGAGTTGAATACACCTCTGGCATTCCCCTTGCTGAATAACTCCTCATGTGTGAATGTCGATGCAAAATATTCATTTAGTTTGTTAGCTACCTGAGCAGGATCATCAACAGTTGACCCATCAATATCAAGTGGACCAATCTGATTCATTCCCTTCCTTCTAGAGTTAATATAAGTTTATATATAATCTAAATATAAAACAGTATGAAAAAGCTGTTTAAGTATGGGTAATGTATCTCCATCATTTCTACTACCCACGTAGTATGTGTACATCGTTTTATAATGTTTCATATTGTGAATACCTTCACAACGAGTTGACTAGGTATTGCACTACTTCGAATAAGTAACGCTTCTCTGGTAGAGAACACTACTGTTACTTATTCTGAGATGACCACCACCACCACCACCACCACCCAGTCGGCACCGTATCGAAGCTAGTTGTGTATGTGTAGGATAATAACTCTACTATCCACTTGTCCCTATTAGACTTAGAAAAGCAAAAAATTAGAGAGAAAGTTATAGTAGGAGAGGAAGAAGAAAAGAAACGGTGTAGAAGAATGAAAGCGACTAACTGCTTCAACTCACACCACTCAAAAACTCATAGACTCCTCGAATAGGCAACGCTGCCAGAGTGGGGAACACTGTTGTTACGTATTCTCGGAAACTCCGGCAGCATAAAGCTCCTCCTAACGGAACCGGTGTGAAGCTAGTTGGCTCATCATCGGTGAGTGGACAGGTTCCCTGTTGCAATAGTGACAACCCAGTTATGAAATACAACTTCACAATATGAGAGATGCTTGATTGGGTGCATGATTTAATCTAAATATATTTCTTGACTAAATGTCAAAGAGTATGAAAAAGCTGTTTAAGCATGGGTAATGCATCTCCATCATTTCTACAACCCAGGTAGTATGCATGCATCGTTTTATTATATCTTATATTGTGAATACCTTCAAAACGAGTTGCTTTGGTATTGCACTACTTCGAATAAGTAAAGCTTCTCTGGGAGAGAAGACTACGGTTACTTATTCTCATACCCATGCTTAAACAGCCTTTTCATACTCTTTGATATTTAGTCAAGAAATATATATAGATTAAACCATGCACACCATCAAGCATCTCTCATATTGTGGAGTTACACTTCATAACTGGGTTGTCACTATTGCAACAGGGTACCTACCCACCCATCAATGATGAAGCCAACTAGCTTCCAAACGGCGCCATCTGAGAATAAGTTACAGTAGCGTTCTCTGCTAGAGAAGCGTTACTTATTCGAAGTACTGCAATGCCTATGGAACTCGTTGTGAAGGTATCACAATATGAGATATAATAAAATGATGCATGCATACTACCTGGGTATTAGAAATGATGGAGATGCATTACCCATGATTAAACAGCTTTTTCAAGTTTATATAATGTTTAATTTTATTGTCTGCCAAAGGAAAATAAATGTATTTTGTTTTTTTATTTTACTTTTAACATATGCATTTACTTTATGTATCATAATATATGTTGTTTTGTGTTTAAAAAAATAAAATTATATGTTAAATTGGAAATAAATTTCCAAAAAAAGTTTTTGATATAAGAAAAATGATCATGGGGGCGGCTACATATTGTGGCCTGGTGCGAATTGACTATGTCTGTTGTTCGGATTACAAGAATTGACTTGGGGCTTGGACGCAGAGTTCTTCTCTTATATTACAAGGCAGTATTCATACCTATTGCAACCTATGCTTCTCCGGTTTGGTAGGACAGAATTAAGAACATTAAACTGAAATCAAAACTAATCTCCTTGCAACGATCCGTGATTGTTAAATTTCTCCATGCCTGCAGGACTGTCTCAATTGATGTCCTGCAGGTCATAGCTGGAGTATTACCTCTGGACTTGCATATTTTACATCGTGCCTTCTGTTACGTTCAAAAACATTAAACTTCCATGGAATTCTACAGAATACAGAATGATATCCTTGCAGAAACCAAAGTTGTAAAAACCGGGATGGTCTGATTTAATAAAAATGGCAAGTTCGTTGGGATACAACCCCTGAAGGCAGAACTAGATATTAATTTATATCAGATGTCTCCTTTACTGCCAACAAGAAAATATCCCTATAGTTCTCTCCAAACCATATGATAATAATATATCATTCATGATAAATGATATTATTATCATTTATCATAACCGAACATGGCTCTTTTATCTCCAAACACTTTCAGTTCAGAATAAGCAATATAGATTCTTGCCTATGTCTCCAACTGGAACAATCTGCTCTATTACTGCCCTTTTTATGCAGACCTACGGAAATCCCTAAAAGACCATATAAACACCTTCTCACCTGGCAATGAATAACATTTAGTACAATCTGCCTCACACCTTGGAATCTTACAACAATTTGCTTCTGATTTATTTGCTAGAAGAAAACTTCTATTGGCCAGTTCTGCTTCAGCTTCATCTCAGTCTCCTATGGTGCCTCCAGCACCTTCAATAATGTTGTCAGTTTCAACAGTGAGCAGTGTCTTGCAAAGTTAAAAATTGTCACCTTGAAAAGCTCTTAGAAGATCATCTTTTTGAAAATCCACCCCACATTGATCCAGTTTTATTTATTTTTTTTTTTACTTTTAATTCCCCTCAGGCCTGGCAACCTGAGGATTGCTGGCACCCACTGATATTGCACTGCCTTCAGTGGGTGAGGGATTGGGTCGATCTTAGACAATTCGCTTTATTATTTTATATTATTTATTTTTTTTTCCTATTAAAACTGTGGGTATGATTTTTATTTTATTTATCTTTTTTTATTTTATTTTATATTTACAATCATTACTTTATTTATTATTTATTTTTTACTTTTATTTATAATTTTTTTATCTTTTTTATTTTGTCACTTTATTTATTTATTATTATTTTTACTTGGTATCTATTTTTTTAAATCTTATTTGACTTTTATTTTTCTACTTTTATCTTTAAATTTATTTTTTAATATTTTATTTTCCTTTAATTTTTTTGTTAATTTATTATTTTTTTTATTTATTTTTTCTCTATGCTGGTAGCCTCAGTGTGAGTAGCTGTGGGTACGGGAGTACCCACAGCTACTCACACTGAGGGATATAAAGTGGGATATAACCAGTTTTGCCCGAGGCGTTTTATGGGCGTGGTTTCACTGGAGCTGCTTTCTGATTGGCTATTGTGCTGACCCCGTTCCTCTCTGTTCCTGATTGGCTGAGTTAAGTGCAAAAAAAATTATTTTGGTTATGATCTTGTTTGCTAGATGGTGCTGCGTGTTTTTTATTTTTTTAATTTTTATTTATTTTTACTGAGGTTCAAACCCCTGTCTTTTCGTGATGGCTGTCTCACGCTTATCCACTGGGATACTCTTTAAGTTGAGTATATGTGTGGAAATGTTGCTGGTATCAGTGTGAGTGTAACGTCAAGAGACCTGTATTCTGCAATGACTGGGGGCCCCGGCGCTGAACGTTATTTATTTCTTCTCTTATCTCGTCTGGTTCTATGTACTTGTAAGAAAAAAGTTTTTTTTATTTCCAGTGTTGATGCTATTGGAAATATATACTGTGTTGTTTTTATTAGTCCACTTTACCGACGAAAAGCTGAAAGTAAAGATTATTTTATTTTATGTGTTTGATGGTTAGATATATTTTTTCCCAATAAGTTAGTCTGTGGGTGTTTGCTCCTTCTATTGGTCCTTTTTGCAAGCTGAAAATGAAAATTTTTTTCCTTCTTAATCAAGAATGTAAATTTTTTTTTTTTTTTTTAAATTTTCTGTGTTGATACTATTGGTGATGTGTTCTATGTTTAGAGGCACACTTTACCGTCGAAAACCTGAAAGTAAAGATTTTTTTGTGTTCTATATTGTTTGATGTGTAAATTTATTTTTTCCCCAATAAGATAATCTGTGAGTAGTTGTTCCATCTATCGGTCCCTTTTGTAAGCTAATTATTTTCCTCTATATTGAAATACAGTATAATGATTTTACATTCTTAAAAGTAATTTCCCAAAGTTTAAGATTTTTAAAAACTATTGATTAGTTTTAAATTTTAAAAAGTTATTTCTCTTGTATCTAAGAAATGACAAGCTCAATATTAAAAAAAAGAATTTTTTTTATTATCACAAGAGATTTACAGGGTTAGCGTTAAAATGCACAAAAGGCTAAGCTATTAAGAGAAATGGTAAAAATCAGTACAGTCACTTACTTGATTTGTAGAGTACACAATACTTTTCTTTTTTCCTGGCTGAATGGGTATTTAGTACATTTAAAACTTTTAAATTCCACTCGATGTCGCAATAACACAAGCGAACTGTGAAAACGAATGCCTAGCCTCCTGTGGAAAATAACATTTTCCACAGAAGGCTAGGCATTCGTTTTCACAGTTTCCTGCTGTGGAAAATAACATTTTCCTGCTGTGGAAAATAACATTTTCCACAGCAGGCTGCTTTCGAACGAAAATAACATTTATACTTACAAACTTGGTAACAAACCCATATATATAACTCCCAGGGGCTCACATCTGGTGAGTATGGGCTTGGCACACCCAGGGTCCTGAGCTGGATATCATCATTGATTCCTTTCCCTTTCTACTTCTCTCTCTCTCTCTCAGGGTAATAGGGAATTTTTTTTTTTTTTTTTTTGGCCGGTGCTGTTGTTGTTATCTGGTTTTTTGGGAGCATTAGCAACTAAGGCCATATTGCTCCAGGATATAGGGTGGTCATTCCCTGACCTTTCCGCATCCTCCGTATTTGGTGGTGACGGGCTCAAACCCCGGTCTAATCAAGAAGCGTGTGCTATGCACTGCTGCTCCTTGCCACCTGGCTACGGAGGCGCCTTTTGGCCGGTGCAGCATACGCCTCAGGCTTCCTTGCACCACATGGCTAATAATAATAATAAACACACAGAAAGAGCTCAAAGCTGTAACTTAATTTTTGTAAGTCCACACTTCAGAATGCATGCGTCCTAGTTACTGATGTCACATTGTTGGCTTTTACACCCTTCTTCCCCAAAATATAAGGGGACTGTGTTACCCGTCCGAAGGAAATAACACTGCATGTATTTAAACTTTTGGTTTAAATACATGCGGTGTTTAAACTTTTGGTTTAAATACATGCAGTGTTTACACTTTTGGTTTAAATACATGCAGTGTTACTGCCTTTTTACCGCTTTACTTTCCCCACAGTACAAAAATAATCATGCCCCTTGGGCTGACCGCAGAAAAAAAAAACAACGCATGGACTCCATGGCATAATAACGCACGCGGACTATATATATAAAAAAAAAAACATTCTGCTTTCTAAGATCATCAAACTTTGTAGGCACTGACATTTTGACATCCGCACAGAGAAAGTTTCAAGCAGCAGCTGAAGTACAAAATGTTACCACCATGCGCAGAAGTTAACATCACGTAGTTTCCAGTTCTCTCTCAGTACATCCGCAACCCAACGCTCCCAGGCTGAGGGGGGCAATAAAACTACGCGACTGAAGCCGTGTTAGTCAAAACAGTTCCATCTTTTTGCTCCCCAAAAATACAAGAATAATTATGTTGCCAAGTCCGATTGTAATTAAACAAAGGTGCCAGTTTTACTTCAAAAGAATACCGCAGCTTTATGATAGCAGGTGTGGCAATAGAATTCGTTTGAATTGTGGTGTAACGAAAGCTATTTTTCTTCTTAGGAATAAAATTCTATAGATAAAATAAATATTTATTTCCATTTACTATATACAGTATTTTCTTAAATTCATGTTGATCCTTTAGAAAGGCAAAAAAATTAGAATTACAGAAAACCAGTATCTTTTTTTTTTTTTCCCTCGCAGCGCTCAAATGTCGCACTTCAGAGAGAAATGTTCTCAAAAGCACCTTTCATTTTTTTGAGTTTAAATGAAAATATATACTTTTAATTCGGAAATCAAACAGTATTCATCTTTAATACAAAAAATCTACAAGAATAGAGAAAGCGGCGTCACAGTGAGAGAAAAACCCGTTTATCGGTTAATTTGATTAAAATTCCATACTAATTTGATTATAATTCCATACAAAAATACGAAAGTTTTTACAATAAAAATCGCTATTTTAAATTCATTGTTGAATGTTCATTTCAGTCTATGATTCGTATGCGATGTCAATGTAAGCATATCTTAAACACTGAATATCACTGCAATCGTTAACAAAGTGTAACTTTCAGTCTGGAAACGCTAACTTTGCTTTTTAGCGATAATTTTAAAAGATATATTTCTGTCGCTTATTTGTTTAATCGTATTTATAGAGAAAAAAAAATCAGGTTCGAAGGTTTCCTATTGGCTAAGGCTTTTAGAATTAGCATTAGTAGAGGCATTTGATGCAAGAAAGCAAGCTTATGCAGCATCAGACAAGAAAAAAAAAAAAAAAAAAAAAACACTTCCACTTCACCCCTCTGTTCGTCCGAAATACCTGTCCAGCTGAGCCTTAAACTTATTGAGGCTTTCAACTTCCACGACAAGGGATGGAAGTCTGTTCCACCAACCAACCACCTGCGGGCTAAAGGCAAATTTCCGCACGTCTATTCTACATCTGTCTTTCCTCAATTTGAATTTATGCCCTCTCAGGTGATTATTCTGAGAAAGAGGAAGAATCCCATCAGCATTGAGCATGCTCAAACCATCCAAGGCTTTATACACCTCTATCAGGTCACCTCGCTGGTGCCTAGTCTCCAGATACTGTAATTTGCAAAACTTAAGCCTTTCTTCTTAAGAACACCCCTTTGTTCCATTCACTAATCTTGTTGCCCATCTCTGTACTCTCTACATCCTTCTTGAAATGAGGTCTCCAGACCTGTATACAGTACTCTAGGTGTGGCATGACCATTGCCTTATACAAGGGAATAATCACATCCCTGTCCCTGCTAGAAAAATTCCTATATATCATTGACAATACACCATGAGCTGCACTTACAGCCAGTCTGCACTGCTCGGAGAACTACATATCTCCCTGCACAACCAGCCCCAAGGTCCCTTTCATTCTCTAATACTGTCAGTGTAGTACCACAGAGTTGATACGTTGCTCTGGGGTTGAAGTTTCCCCTATGTAGTACTTTACATTTGTCAATAAACTTCATTTGCCACCTCTCAGCCCATCTGCTCAGCATTTCCAGATCCTGTTGCAGCAGCATAGTGTCAGTAGTGTCCTTGACAACCCTGCCAACCTTCGTATCGTCTGCAAACTTGGACATTAAGCTTGATATACCATCATCAATATCATTAATAAATACAGAAAACAATAATGGACCCAACATTGAACCCTGAGGGACTCCAATAATAACATTAGTCGCGATGAGCAGTGTCCATTGATTACCTCTCTCTGCCTTCTCCCCCTCAACCACCCCTTTATCCATAGCAGCAATTTGCCTCCAATGCCACACTGCTTCAATTTGTCCAGCAGTCTTGCATGTGCAACAGTATCAAAAGCCTTTCTAAGATCCAAGTATATAATATCAGAGTTATTCCCTGCATCCAGTTCTTTTGTGACTGCATCATAGTATCCAATTAAATTGGTCATGCAAGACTTCCTCTTAACAAAACCATGCTGTGTCCGAGCTATAACTGAAGTCTTGTCTAGATGATCCTGCGGTGCTTCTTTAACAAGTGCCTCCATTAATTTTCCTGGAACAGAAGTTAAACTCACAGGTCTATAATTACTTGTGTCAGCTTTTCATCCTACTTTGTGAAATGGGGTCACATTTGCACATCTCCAGTCTGTGGGTAACTCCCCTGAGTCCAAGGAAGCTCTCATAATTATGGCTAAGGGTTTGCTTACTTCCTTTACTGCCTTTCTTGTGTTTATCTTCAACAATTTCTCCTCCACTTTATTCTCAGTTATTACAAGATTATCTAGCTTACTGCCAGAGTTGAATACACCTCTGGCATTCCCCTCGCTGAATAACTCTTCATGTGTGAATATCGATGCAAAATATTCATTTAGTTTGTTAGCGACCTGAGGGATCATGAACAGTTGAACCATCGATATCAAATGGACCAATCTGATTCATCCTCTTCCTTCTAGAGTTTACATAAGTAAAGAACTCTTTGTTGTTTTTCTTTGCATCCTTTGCCAAAGATTTCTCATAATCTGCCTTTGCCTGCCTAACCTCCTTTGTGACTTGGTTACAGACCAGCTTATATCTATCATAGGCTTCTGTGTGATGTGTTAATTTATATGTATCCCATGCAGTTTTCTTCTCTGCCATGTGTCTCATTAGTTCATCTGACATCCATTTAGGCCTAAACCTTGAACAATATTTCTTAGTTGGTATGTAAATCCTGGTAGCTTCCAAGATAGGTTCTTTCAATGCTTCCCATTTTGAATTTGCTGTTGGTAACATCATCAGTTGGTCCCACTGTATAGAAATTAAATACTGTCTCAGACCATCGTAGTCACCTTTATGAAAGCAATAACCCTTCCCTTTACCCCTGATGATAGTTACCTCTTTGAGTAAATCCCATTTCAGCACACTGTGATCACTGCCACCTAGTGGTTCATTTATCCGCAGATTCTTAATGCATGAAGAATCACTACTGATAATCAAATCAAGAGTATTACTCCCTCTAATTCCCTTCCAAAAATTCTGATGTAGAAAACAATCATCCAGTAAATCCACTTAAGCCTTGCTAGTGTGTAACTGACCAACCCCGGACGAACCCGTTTGCAGTTCTTTCTCTTTTATGGGTTGTGTTAGGATAGCTAAGAATAGAAATAGGTGCATGTATACTTGCGTGTACACCAATGCTGGGAGTTTAGTAAATAAATTTGATGAATTTGAGGTATTGCTCAAAACATGAAAGGCAGATATTGTTGGGATATCAGAGACGTGGTGTCACACAGATATAAGGAATGCAGAACTGGAATTTGGAGAGTACAACATCTACAGAAAGGATAGACTGGATAGGAAGGGAGGAGGGGTTATGCTATTAGTTAAGAAATACATAAAATCCAAGGAAGTGAAGCCAGTGGACATCGCTGGGCAGTGCAGTGTCGAGTCAGTTTGGTGTGACATCAGCATTGGGGGATCAAAATTGAGAGTAGAAGTGGGCTATAGGCCTAATGACTCTGATGAGTATAATAAGTAACTGTACAGGGAAATAGAGTGGGCCAGTAAATCAGAATCTTATAATGGGAGATTTTACTTTCCCAGATATTGACTGGAATTTGGGGGCTGGTCACTCACACACTAGCAAGGCTTTTGTGGATTCATTGGATGATTGTTTTCTACATCAGCATATTCGGGAGGCAACTAGAGGGAGGAATACTCTTGATTTGATTTTCAGCAGTGATTCTTCATGCATTAAGAATCTGCAGATAAATGAACCACTAGGTGGCAGTGATCACAGTGTGCTGAAGTGGGATTTACTCAAAGAGGTAACTACCATTAGGGGTAAAGGGAAGGGTTATTGCTTTCGTAAAGGCGACTAAGGTGGACTGAGACAGTATTTAAATTCTATACAGTGGGACCAACTGATGATGTTACCAAAAGCAAATTCAAAATGGGAAGCATTCGAAGAACTTATCTTGGAAGCTACTAGGCTTTACATACCAACTAAGAAATATTGTTCAAGGCTTAGGCCCAAATGGATGTCAGTTGAACTGATGAGGCATATGGCAGAGAAGAAACATGCATGGGATACATACAAATTAACACATGACACAGAAGACTATGATAGATACAAGTTGATCTGTAAGCAAGTTACAAAGGAGGTTAGGCAGGCGAAGGCAGATTACGAGAAATCTTCGGCAAGGGATGCAAAGCGTTCTTTACTTATGTAAACTCTAGAAGGAAGGGGGTGAATCAGATTGGTCCACTTGATATCGATGGGTCAACTGTTGATGATCCTGCTTAGGTAGCTAACAAACTAAATGAATATTTTGCATCGACATTCACACATGAGGAGTTATTTAGCGAGGGGAAAGCCAGAGGTGTATTCAACTCTAGCAGTAAGCTAGAGAATCTTGTAATACCTGAGAGTAAAATGGAGGAGAAATTGTTGAAGATAAACACAAGAAAGGCCCCCAGGGTGGATGGGATCTATCCAGTTATATTAAAGGAGGCAGCAGAGGAAGTAAGCAAACCCTTAGCCATAATTATGAGAGGTTCCTTGGACTCAGGGGAGGTACCCATAGACTGGAGATGTGCAAATGTGACCCCAATTCACAAAGGAGGATCAAAGGCTGACCTGTGAGTTTAACTTCTGTTCCAGGAAAATTAATGGAGGCACTAGTTAAAAAAACATTGCAGGATAATTTAGACAAGACTTCAGTTATAGCTCGGCACAGCATGGTTTTGTTAAGGGGAAGTCTTGCCTGACCAATTTGATTGGATACTATGATGCAGTCACAAAGGAACTGGATGCAGGGAATAACTTGGTAGTATATACTTGGATCTTAGAAAGGCTTTTGATACTGTTGCACATGGAAGACTGCTGCACAAATTGGAGCAGTGTGACATTGGAGGCAAATTGCTGCTGTGGATAAAGGGGTGGCTGAGGGGGAGAAGACAGAGAGTGGTAATCAATGGATACTGCTCATCGTGGACTAATGTTATTATTGGAGTCCTTCAGGGTTCAATGTTGGGTCCATTATTGTTTTCTGTATTTATAAATGATATTGATGATGGTATATCAAGCTTAATGTCCAAGTTTGCAGACGATACAAAGGTAGGCAGGGTTGTCATGGACACTACTGACACTATGCTGCTGCAACAGGATCTGGAAAGGTTGAACAGCTGGGCTGAGAGGTGGCAAATGAAGTTTAACATTGACAAATGTAAAGTACTACACATGGGAAACAGCAACCCCAGAGCAACGTATCAACTCTGTGGTACTACACTGACAGTGGTAGAGAATGAAAGGGACCTGGGGGTGGTTGTGCAGGCAGATATCAAATTCTCTGAGCGGTGCAGAAATGCTGCAAGGTAGCTCATGGTGTATTGTCAATGTTATATATAGGAATTTTTCTAGCAGGGATAAGGAGGTGATTATTCCCTTGTATAAGGCATTGGTCAAGCCACACCTAGAGTACTGTATACAGGTCTGGAGGCCGCATTTCAAGAAGGATGTGGAGGTGCTGGAACGATTGCAGAGAAGGGCAGCAAGATTAGTGAATGGAACAAAGGGGTGCTCTTACGAAGAAAGGCTTAAATTTTGCAAATTACAGTGTCTGGAGACTATGCACCAGCAAGGTGATCTGATAGAGGTGTATAAGGTATTGAATGGTTTAAGCTTGCTCAATGCTGATGGGATTCTTCCTCTCGCTCAGAATAATCACCTGAGAGGGCATAAATTCAAATTGAGCAAAGACAGATGTAGGATAGACGTGCGGAAATTTCCCTTTAGCCAGAAAGTGGTTGGTTGGTGGAACAGACTTCCATCCCTTGTCGTATAAGTTGATAGCCTAAATACGTTTAAGGCTCAGCTGGACAGGTATTTTGACCGAACAGAGGGGTGAAGTGGAAGTGGTTTTTTTTTTTTTTTTTTTTTTTTGGCTGATGCTGCATAAGCTTGCTTTCTTGGATGAAATGCCTCTACTAATGCTAATGCTAACCCACAAATTCCAGTCAATATCTGGGAAATTAAAATCTCCCATTATAAGACTCTCTGATTTTACTGGACCACTCTATTTCCCTGTACAGTTTCTTATTATACTCATCAGCGCCAGATGCCAACCGCAACCAAACATTGCCGACCAAATGCAGAAGCGAAGGCTCAGATGGTTTGGCGACGTATGTAGAAGGGCACGAACAGAATACCATCCAGACTCCTTTGGAGACAACGATCAACCCAATGGAGCATCCAACAGACCGTTCCTTGGAAAACGTGGGCCAAGCAAGTGGAAAATGACTTGAAGAGCCGACGTCTCGACCTCAACCAGGCCAGGCCAGGACTGACACCATGGATCGTAAAGTATGGAAGAACATCACAGAGCAAGTCCGAAACCCTGCGGCACCTACAGCAGCATACTGGTTGCATGGCCAAACGCCTCCCCCAGCTGCCATCTAAGGACCAAGAAGAAGAAGAAGAAGAAGAATATTCATCAGAGTCACTAAGCCTATAGCCCACTTCTACTCTCAATTTTGATCTCCCAATGCTTATGTCACACCAAACTGTCTCGACACTGCACTCTCCAACGATGTTGACTGGCTTCACTTCCTTGGATTTTATGTGTTTCTTAACTAATAGCATAACCCCTCCTCCCTTCCTATCCTGTCTATCCTTTCTATAGACGTTGTACTCCCCAAATTCCAGTTCTGCATTCCTTATATATGTGTGACACCACGTCTCTGAAATCCCAACAATATCTGCCTTTGCAACAATTAGGCAGCAATACCTCAAATTCATCAAATTTATTTACTAAACTCCTAGCATTGGTGTACACGCAAGTATACATGCACCTGTTCTTTTTCTTAGCTACCCTAACATAACCCATGTGTTTACTTGTACCGCAATGACTCCCAGCACTGTCTGAAATATCCCGCATCTTGTTTTTCAGGCTTCTGCTCATTCCAGTAGAAGCAGTGCAAGAATCTCTTTCACCTCTGCCATTGGCTACTGTTAATCTATTAGTCTTTGTCTCTCCGCAAGCTAGTAGTTTTCTGACCAACCGAACACTGCCTCGATAGCATCAGCAAACATTCTTGCACCCTTTCTATTTAAGTGTATCCCATCCCTGTAGAACAAGTTTCTCCTGTTAACAAGTACAGTCCAGTCTGAAAAAAATTCTACCCCTTGAGCCTTGCACAATCTTTCTAAGGCCGAATTGAACGACCAGGCTCTCCTCATATACTCCGTCCTTTCGTGTCTGGGCAGAATTGCAGACACTTTCAAATTCAACCCTAATTCACGGCTTTTTTTCAACAGTGACCTGTACTTGTTAAGTAATTCTGCCGGTCTCCTACTCTTGATATCATTAGTGCCAACGTGTACAACTATATCACCTTTTGTGCCCTTAAAAGATGATATCAGAATAAATATCAGAAAAGATAATATCGTCACTTAGATGATCGGAATATCAGAGCAAGTACTCTATACTTCCTCTCACATTCCGAATCTCTAAGTGACGGTAACTGATCTGTTTTAATTGTTAAACTATACAAAATATACGAGACATTACCGAAGTAAATTTAAATTAATAGGAATCAAAATCGTTAGTGGAAGTTGAACATTTACAAAATTCCATGGTATACATGCAAAATAATCTCATTGGCTTCAAAAAATGAAACATTAGATTTGCATTTTCAAAACAATTTGAGTGATGGAAACTAGCATTACCCATTGTGAAAATTTCACAATTGGTAGCAAATCTTTTATTGTCTAATATTTTCCGGAAAATTTTTAAATAACTTTTTTAAAATTAAAAAAAATTTAAGTAAATAAATTTTTTTCCGACGCAATTCAACAGCCAATCAGAAAGCAGCTCCAGAGAAACCACGCCCATAAAACGCCTCCGGCAAAACTGGTTATATCCCCGCTTCAACTACTTAACGGATTTGCTATCTCCCCCCCCCCCACTGGTATACTACCTCCAGTAGGGTGAACTCTCGCAACCATTGGTATAGTACCACCTCCAGTGGGTGCGGGACTTCGCCCTCTTCAGGGCAGACAAGGATTGTAATGGTCTAAGTCCACTTGGCTTGGGACATATCTAGTTGTGACCCACTTCCTCGTAGCGTAGACGAGCACTGGGCACGCTTTCCTTCCTTTCGTTCACTTACTCCTTTCGTTATACTTTTTTTTTTTAAGTGACCGCTCTTGAAATTTATAAGAGTGCACTTCGGAGTCGGACTGTTTATTTTGCGCTATAATATCAAACCATTTCTTGCGGGGGGTTAAGTGTTCCTTTGTTCACTTTTCTCAAGTGCAGCTCCCGCTCTATTTACCGTAAACAAAACGGCCTCTAACTGACACTACAATTGTCCCGTTCGTAGACCGAACTGCCTCCATTGACAATGCTAATTTACGCTCTACCTCAAACAAACAAGAGTGCAAACATCAGCAATTTGCTTAACTCTGTTTGTTTAAAATATAATAAATTTCGAAATAAAAAATTTATTATTTTTCTGGAGTTATAAGATTGGGATCTTACACATCCCTATAAAAACTGTATGCGACCCGTTGACCACGTGAGGTACGAGAGTGCGATGTTAGTCGACCTACATAGCATAGATAAGGTTGCCAGTGGTTCAGTAGGTAGTAAAATTCCGAGCGTAATGGGTAAAAGGAAGGATTTATGGGACTTTGATAAAGGACAGATTGTGGGTGCTCGACAAGCTGGTGCCTCGATTTTCCAAACGGCTGAACTGGTGGGGTGTTCGAGTGCTGCTGTACTTAAAGTGTACCAGGACTGGAGTCAAAATGGTCAAACGACGACCTGACAGTGAAACTGCAAAGGTCAGCGAAAGGTTGATGTTAGAGGTAAGTTCCGGGTCCGACGACTTGAACAGGTACAACACTGTTGAAGAGTTGACTACCTAATACAACATGGGCCAACCCGGAACAATATCTGGCATGACCATGCTTCGCACCTCTGGACCATTCCATCATACGACCCCTACAGCATCCTCTTCTAACCAAGGTTCATCTGCGTAATAGACTCACCTGGTGCAAAGAGCATGCAAGTTGGATGTTAGAAGACAGGAAGAAGGTGTTCTAGTCGGGTGAGTCACGTTATTTACTCCACACCGTGGATGGTCGTGTACGGATTTAGCGTCAACAACATGAGGCTCTTGATCCATCATGCATGGTATCAAAGTGCAGGCTGGTGGAGGCGGTTGTATGGTGTGGGGCATGTTGCACTGGCAGGAACTTGGACCCCTGGTGCATGTGGAACAACATAACAGTGTTCTCCCCTCTATTACACTTTTTACCAAATGGCGATGGTGTCTTCCAAGATGATAATGCGCCGAGCCATCGGGCACTTGGTTTGCAGGAATTGTTTGAGAAACACACTTCTGACTTCCAGCATATCGATTGGCCTTTCCATAGTGTCACCTGTGGGACACTATGGAAAGGCATATCAGGCTTCTGGCTACACCAATTACCTCTATACTTGTATTGCTGGGCGCCTTACACACAGCTTGGTTGGCCATACCTCCCGAACGTTTACGACCTCTTGTTGAATCAATGCCACGTCTGATGGCTGCTGTACAGAGGGCAAAAGGAGGACCTATGAAGTATAAGGTAGGTGGTCATAATTCAGTGATCGCTCAGTATATAAAAATAATGTGTATTTAAAAATTTTTTTCTGAATTACTGAAAAAAGAAAGAGAGTACTGTACGTGGTAAATTTCCACCATAGAACTGGACAAATAGATTGAGTGACATGCACATGCTCCTTCAGAATACGCAAATTAGACATAATTTGGAATCAGAACTTCAATCCTAGGTAGGAGCTGTCAATTCGCCGCTGTCAGGATAAAGTAAAGAATTATCTAAAACTGTTTTGGTCAAAAATCCATATAGTTTAAATGTACCATAATAAATAATAAAAAAAAAGTAACGAGTTTTCATCGTTTTATAATCACGGTTATAAGTAATGAATCGTTACCGTTTTATGATAATTTCCCATATGTAACACGTTATGATGCAGCTGTAGCACAGCGAAGTATATGTTACTACTCTGTGAGCAGTAGCGTGTTGGAGTTGTTTCATTGTAATGCGATTTAGGACTTCAAAGTAGGGAATTATTGTACTTGTGAAATATAATTTTGTTCAGAGAGGCTTTACTACAGTTCTTTGATATTTCGTTATGAGCTACGTTCCAGAACTGAAATTAAGACCTAAACGTAATGTTTTTATAACAAAACAGGTTCCATTTCCACTGCCTCTTGCTTTTGGTGGAACGGGCCAGCTAGAAAAGAGCGAAATTGCCGTAGCATACTGGAATTACTATACTGGATATTTACAGAAGGATGGAATTGTTGTTACGGACCCGTCAAGTATAAATGCATTGTATTATATGGTAGGTGCAATAATACAATTTAGCAAAATTGCAGTCATCATACTCAGGTCTTGTTGTGATCATGAATATGATCATGACTAATGTCGAAAAGTCCCGTCCACTTAGGATTTTCGGAAGTTTTTAATTTATAGACACAATGTCTTCTCCCACTCGTCGTTCGTTGGAGTTCTGATGTATTTTGGTGATGGATTTAGAGCTCTCGGACCACGGATGCCGGGTACAATGGATTACTAATGGTTTGCCTCCGAGGGTAGAATTCATTTTCGTTATTTTAATATTCGTTAAAATTCAAGGAGAATGTGTGTATGAAGAAACGTCCTACATGCATATATTGAGGTAATTCCTCTCATTATTTTGAAAATTGATTAATAACGTAGGACATACTGAGCCTTGTTGCTCTTTCGTTTACCGACTTAAGTAAAGAAGTCTGCTGCTTTTCTTTGCATTATTTACCAGACTTAATTTGCCTTAGCTTGCCTAACCTCTTATTTGATTTGATTATAGTATGTCTGCTGTTGACTTCTGTATCATCTGTTAATTTATATGCAACCCATGCATTTTTTTTTTTCTCTGTCATAAGGTTCATCTGACATCCATTTCGGACAGTAATCGAGGCATGTGATACAAGAAAGCAAGTGCATGAGCTTATGTAGCATCAGCCAAAAAAAAAAAAAAAAAATTCACACAACCATTCCCTCTAAATGTTTGTCCAGTTCATCCTTGAATTTATTTAAGCTATCAACTTCCACAACGACATATGGAAGTTTGTTCCAACAATTAACCACCCACTGGCTAAAGGCAAATTTCCGCACATCAGTTCTACAACTGTCTTTCCTTAATTTGAATTTATGCCCCCTTAGGTTCGTATTCTGAGCAAGTGGAAGAATCCCATCAGAATTCAGCGTGCTCAACCCATTCAAGGCCTTATACACCTCAATCAGATCACCTCGCAGGTGCCTAATCTCCAGCCGCTACAATTTGCAGAACTCTTGGTAAGAGGATCCCTTCATTCCCCTCACCAATCTTGTTGCCCTTCTCTATACACGCTCAAGCAAATCTACATCCTTCCTAAAATGGTGCCTCCAGATCTGTATGCAATACTCAAGGCGTGTCCTGACCATTGCCTTATACAAAGGAATAATCACCTCCTTTTCCGGCGCCTCCGTAGCCAGGTGGGAAGGAGCAGCAGTGCATAGCACACGCTTCTTGATTAGACCGGGGTTCGAGCCCGTCACCACCAAATACAGAGGATGCGGAAAGGTCAGGGAATGACCACCTCATATCCCTGGAGCAATATGGCCTTAGTTGCTAATGCTCCTGAAAACCAAATAACAACAATAACCTCCTTTTCCTTGCTAGCAAAATTCCTGTATATCATTAACAAAACCCCATGACCTGCTCTTGCAGCCTCTCTGCATTGCTCAGAAAACTTCATATCTGACTGCACAATTACTTCCAGGTCTTTTTCATTTCCTACCACCCTAAGTGTAGTACCACACAGTTGGTATGTTCCTCTGGGGTTAATTCTACCCATATGCAGTACTTTGCATTTGTCAATGTTGTCTTCAGTTGCCACTTCACCCATCTGGCCAAATTTTCTAAATCCTGTTGCAGTAGCACACTGCCATTACTTCCATTAACAACCCTGCCAACCTTTGTATCATCTGCAAACTTTGACACTAAGCCTGATATACATTCATCAGTATCATTGGCCTTAGTTGCTAATGCACCAATAAAATCCAAACCAAAATCAATATCATTGATAAATATAGAAAACAACAGTGGGCCCAAAACTGAACCCTGTGGGACTCCACTAATAACATTAGTTCACAAATAGCAGTGCCTATTGATTACCACCCTCTGTCTTCTCCCACTCAACCACCCTTTTATCCATTGTAGCAACTTACCCTTAATACCATTCTTCTCCAATTTATACAGTAGTCTTCCATGTGCAACAGTGTCAAAAGCTTTCCTGAAATTCAAGTATATGATATCAAAATTATTTTTTGCATCCAGTTCCTTTGTAACCACATCATAGTATCCAATCATATTTGTCAGACAAGACGTTCCCTTAACAAACCCATGCCATGTTTGAATTATTGCTGCAGTCTTGTCTAGATGATCCTGCAATGCATCTTTAACCAGTGACTCCATTATTTTACCTGGAACAGAAGTTAAACTAACTGGTCTGTAATTACTCATGTCATCCTTCAGTACCCCTTTTTGAATTGCAGATACATTTGCACATCTACAGTCTGTGGGGACCTCCCCTGTGAGTCGAAGGATGCTCTCATAATTATGGCTAAGGGTTTGCTTAGTTCCTTTGCCGTCTCCTTTAATATAACTGGATAGATCCCATCCACCCCATTGGATAGATCCCATAGATCCCATTTGTTAACAAAGTGTAACTTTCAGTCTGGAAACGCCAACTTTGCTTTTTAGTGATAATTTTAAAAGATTATCGCTAAAAAGCAAATCTGACCACCCAGGTGCCTTTCTTATGTTTAACTTCAACAATTTCTCCTCCACTTTGCTCTCAGTTATTACAAAATCATTAAGTGCCCTGCTACAATTTGATAACCTTCTGGCATTTTCCTTCCTTAATAACTCATGTGTGAATAGATGCAAAATACTCATTCAGTTTGTTTGCTATCTGAGCAAATTGATATCAAGTGGACCAATCTGACTCATCCCCTTTCTTTTAGAGTTTATAAGTAAAGAAATCCTTGCTGTTGTTCTTAGCATCCTTTGCCAAAGATTTCTCGTTATCTGTCTTTACTTGCGCAATCTCCTTTGTGACTTGATTACAGACTAGTTTATATCTGCCATAGGCTTCTGTGTCACCTGATAATTTATATGCATCCCATGCATTTTTCTTCTCTGCCACGAGTCTAATTTATTCATTTGACAACCATTTAGGATGTCAGATGATTCTTGAATGGGATCTCTTAATTGGTATAAAAAGCCTAGTAGATTCTATGATTACTTTCCTGAATGCTTTCTATTTAGAATTTGGTTTACATCAGTTGGTTCCACTGCACAGAATTTAAAAACTATCTGAGATCACTGCAGTCAGCTTTACGAAAGCAAAGATTTGCCCTGGACTAGTTACATCTTTAAGTACATCCCACGTCGGTACACTGTGACCACTGTAGAATTTGTTTACTCACATTTATAGGATTATTTATTGGGTGGTCAGAAATTGTAATTCTGACCACCCAGTAAATACCTGGCAGTGATGGTGTGGCATCTGACATGTCTTTCAAAAATAATTCCCCCACATTACACTTTAAAATCCAAAAATTATTTCTAGTTTCCCAAATGTAGGCAAATTTTACTGCAGTATTTCCTGAATTTTTTTTATGGAGTAATTAAATATTAGCAGCTGTCACTACTCCCACAAGTTAAGCAAATATCTACAGTTACATAGTTGTTTTTGAAAAATTTGTTATTGTTTTCATATAGTAAAAATGCAGAAATGCAACATGATATTCATTCAAGATGGATGCTATTCCTCAAGAAGCAAGGTAAGTATCACATATTGTGCATTGTCAAGCACATCAGATTTGAAATAAAATTTTGAAAAATAGTATGTAATATGACATATTTTAAAAGTTTTTTGAAGTATTTGTACATACGATAAGCAGAAGTATATGCACATATGCATGTTTAAAATTTCACATGCTTAATGGCCTTTCAACAGAAAATATTTTCAGTATAATATATTTTTTGCCTAATATATATATTTTTTAATTTTCAGAAGAATTAATGTTCTGTATGATTTTTATAAAAATTATAAGTACATTTTATTATTATTTTTTTAGAATGAAAAGATCCATACAGTAATTATTGCAATCCTTTAATTGACTGTCCTGTAGCTATTTTGACACAATTACTTATAAGATGGATGTAGAAAATAATTTCAACATTGTATATTTGAACTTTAACAGTTCAAACGTTCCAGCTCAGACAGTAACCTCCTTTGTGAGAGGTTACTGTCTGAGCTGGAATGTTGTAATTATGTTTAAGATTCTAATATGGATCAGAAAGGGTGGCTGCAGGATGTGAAGCACAGGATTGCGAGCATTGGTTATGTTTTAGACTGGTCAAACATTAGTAGTAGGGTCTTCAAGGATTAGTTCGGGGACCATCAGTTTAGTAAGGACCATGGATGTCCTTTTGACGATTTAGCAAACATTTGCTTGTTGCAATAGGGGGTCATTATCCTGCTGTGTAAGGCTGCACTTAGAATACTGCATCCAAGTATGGAAACTAAATCTTAAACAGATATACTGCTCCTTGAAAGAGTACACAAATTGGCAACCTGTTTGGTAAAATCTACAAAAGGGCACTCATATAGTTATATATTTTGAATATGTTGGCTATTATAGAGCTTGGAAATCAGGCACCTTAGTGAGAACTTGATTGAGGTTTATGAGCCTCAGAGGGAATAGAAATGAATGAATACAAAATTTATGCTGTTAAATTTGTGCATAAATTCAAAGTACAGAGAAAGAGATTGTCTGTAATTGTAGAATATAAATTTAATTTTAAGTCAGTGAGTTGTTAATTGCTGAAATAAGTTACCTCCAAGGATGGTTGAGACTGACTGCTTTATGAAATTCTGAAATCACCTGGTCACCTTCATGAGGAAAGAAACAAATAGGTTATTTTCTGTTGTTTTATATTTTTCTTTTTTATTTTATATATATATATATATATATATATATTTTTTATGAGAACCCCAAACACGAGAGGTATTAGAACCTATAGTACTTAGTACCGTGCTTGGGTTGGAGGTTGAGAAGACGAAAGAAGATATTTGTTGATATTGGACTTGAACTTCTGTAGATTGTAATTTTCAGGAAATACGTATGAAGGAAGGTTGTTCCAGAAAATGGCAGTTGAATGAATAAATGAGGAAGATGAAAAGTTGGTTCTGTGGGTTTGAAGTTGGACAGTAAATGGATGTTGGCTGGTGGCGGCACGTGTTCGGACTGTTTTGAAAGAGAGAGCGGGAATTATAGAAGCCAATTCAGAAGAACAGTGCCCATGGAAGTATCTGTAGAAAAGGCATGCAGCCGAAACAGTGCGTCTATGAGAAAGCGAGTGGAGAGACTCTGTTAGAGATGAATCATTAATTAACCTAACTGCCCTCTTCTGAATGGAATCAAGAAGCCTGATAGAGGTTATGGGGGCACCACCCCAGATGTGGGAACAATATTCCATGGCGGATTTGCGATTTATACAGAGTGAGCAGTTGTTTGGAAGAAAAGTAACGCCGAGAGTGAAAGAGAAAACCAAGTTTTTTAGATGCAGAGGAAGCAATATTTGTAATGTGCTTGTGCCAAGAGAGATCAGAAGTCAGGGTAATCACCAAAAGAGATATATCATTTTGCCTAGAAATCGGAGTGTCACTAAAGATAAGCATAGGAGCAGAAGAATCCTTTTTGCGAGATATAAGACAAGACTGAGTTTTAGAAGGGTTGAAATCAACTAAGTTGTCTTTGCCCCACTGGAGAATTACCTGAAGATCGGCATTTAAGGAATTGGCAGCAGATTTTCGAGAACTTGAAGCTGATTGAGCTGGACAAGGTTTCTCAAAATGGAAAGTTGAATGCAATGTGCTATCATCGGCAAAACTATGGATAGGATTTCCATTCATTGGAAGAAGGTCATTAATATACAAGAGGAAAAGAGTGGGGGAAAGAATTGAACCTTGGGGAGACACCGGCATTAGTGGAGAAGTTAGAAGACAGAGAGCCATCTACCATCACCCTCAGTGAGTGATCAGAGAGAAAACTGGATAACTAATTACTAAAAACAGTTGGCAAACCATAAGATGGAAGCTTGTTTAGAAGACCTTTATGCCAAACACAATCAAAAGCCTTTGAGATGTCAAGAGCAACTACTTGTGTTTCACCGAACCTTTCCATTGAATTAGTCCATAAATGGGTAACATAAGCCAGAATATCACCAGTGGATCGACACTGACGGAATCCATACTGGCGATCGTTGATCAGATGGAAGGTTTCTAGGTAGTTTAAGAGTTGGCGGTTAATTGATTTCTCCATTACTTTAGAAAGAGTAGAAGTAATTGCAATGGGACGATAATTGGATGGGAGGGATTTGTCACCCTTTTTAGGAACTGGCTGGATATGAGCAAATTTCCAAGCAGAAGGAAAAACACCTTTGGAATAAGAAAGTGAAAAAAGGCGGCAAAGAATAGGAGTAAGTTCAGGAGCACAGGTTTTGAGAACAAGTGGAGAAGTACCATCAGGACCTGGAGCTTTCTTAGCATCAAGATTCATCAAAATCCTTCTGATATCCTTTTGACGGAAGACCACAGCAGGCATTGAATGGAGCGTGTTAGGAATGGTGGGAGGTGTTTTACCAAGATCATTAATACATGAGCTTGAAGAAAAATGGGATGCTAGCAGGTCAGCTTTATCCTTGGCTGAAGTGACAACAGAACCATCTGGTTTGGACAGAGGTGGGAGCAGAGATGGGCAAAAGTTGCGGCCAATAGCTTTGGCAAGAGACCAGAATGCTCGGCTACCATTAGGGCAAGAAGCAAGTTTTCTACTCTTAGCCTGTTCAAACTCTAGTTTGGACTGATTAATAACTAATATATATATATATATATATATATATATATATATATATTTATTTTGTACTTTTTTATTTATTTAGTTTTTTACCAGTGCAGGAAAAGCATGTGGAAAATTTGCACTGTATGGCTAATACGGTAAAAATATTTAGTATGCAGTATCCCTGGTCGTGGCCAATGATTTTTGCTTGAATCCATCCCCGAAGTCACGTAAAATCCTAACCTTTTTCACTAAACAAAAATGAAAGTCTATTAAAAACATGACTCTTCCTATAAGTGTTTTTTTCCTTCTAATTGTAACTATTATTCTCATTTTATGTCCTTCAGTTCGTAGGCCACACACAGTGGCTAGCAATTACATCCTTCACTTCGACAGAACCAATCATATCCTCCACTTCAACTTTTTGTTTACCACACTCAGGGGTATCAAATACTAAATTTCAACCGGCTAATACTAATGAAAGTGACAACCATGAATGCAATTGTCCATAGCTCTATTTGGATCCTTTTAAGTATACATATGCCCGTTTTACTTACTGAAATATTAAACAGCTATACAATACATAATTAGAAAGGCAAGAATAACCAATACAGCATAATAAACACCTAGGAAAAGCTTGCTGTGAATCATAAAACAAATTGTTCTGCAAGTTTTTTATTTACAGCGCAAACAGTACAGCCCACAGATGACACTCTCCCTTACTTTAGAAAGCTCTAAAGATTTATTAATATAAGATAAACAAAAATTAATATTGATAAAAATTAATTTTAAAAGCTAATAAATGCACGGCCACTCCAACTTGCATCGCTGATTGTTTAAGTTCAAAAATGTGAACCAAAACACTGTCCAATTTAGTAAAGTCCACCTCTTTTGTTTTGTCAACAATTGTTAAAGACCAATCTCAGACAAGTACAGAAATATATCATACAGTTTGATAAATGACAAACTGATCATAGCTTGTTACACTGCAGATTTTAGCCTAAGTGTTTATACATACAGTGAAAGTATGGCTCTCTTCATACAGTTATTCAAAAAATAAATAATTTTGGTAACTTTGGGACTTTTTGTGGCCAGTAGACTTTATATTGTGAATAAGACCATAGTACAGGGGTCGGCAACCTGCAGCTCTTTGAGCATGTAACTCGGGCTCTTTAACTTTTAGCCCACATGAAGCAAAGTTTGAAATGGAGTTAGAGGACTTAAAAATCAAGGATATGTGGAGTGCAAGACTAAAATGCCTTAAAACTGAAATTGAGGAATTGGAGAGGCAAAAGGCTGCCCTTGCAATTCTGCATAAATGGATGCCAATAGATGTGTTGAAAAAGCAAGGCCAAATTGTTTTCGATGTGTGGTGTAGCTTACTGGACACACATAAATTTGAAAATATTTGTGTTTCGACTTCTCAGTGTTTGGTTCGACTAATTTCTGCGGGCAAATATTTTCGAACATACTAAAAATAAATCAAGAAACCGTCTGAACAATGCAAGTCTCTCAGCATGCTTAAAGATGAAAATTATGGCATACTTCCCTGACGTTGAGAGACTCAAGAAGTTCAGCAGCAAAAGTCACATTAATTAGAAATATTATTAATAAATAATATTTCAAAATATATATATTTTTTAATAAAACACCTCACTCTATTCCATTTTCTAAAAACTCCCCCACCCCTCCCCCAGCTTGAGCTGAAGTAGGGCTCTTCGGATTCTCCTTTTTTTTTAAAATTAGATCAAAAATGGCTCTTCACTCAAAAAAGGTTGCTGACCCCTGCCATAGTATGTTCACTTATGTCAGTTGAAAAATGTTGGTCACCAAAAACAAATGCATCAGTATGAAGCTGTCAGTGAAGTTTTTTGAAAGTATTAAGTTGAACATAATGTATTTAACTTTAATATAATTTAATTGGGAGGACCAGTTTATCAGCAACGTTTGGAGAATAAGTTTTGATTAAACTGAAATGTCTAAGTTCTGCAAAAAAAAAAAAAGAAAACCACCCAGGTTTTTAAAATGTCTGGATTTTGGTCAATTCTGGTTTTTGGACAGTCCAAAGTAGTTAAGGAAATTATAAAATCAAGAGCGAATTACATATGACTAGTAAAGTTTGTGCCAACATATTACTAAATTGCTCTGTAAGAATATAAATTCTTTCTCTATTTCTCTCCCCCCCCCCCCAATTTTTGTTAATTTATGGTGGTAGTGAGCTGCCAAGCTGCCTAAAACGTTATGTATAAAAAACCATCGGTTTGTAGTAATTGCGGAATATTGCAGTTAGTTGTATGATATCACACTACAAATAAAAATCATCCTTATGATAGAAGTATATAGTCAGGCCTCCTAAGTCTGGCAGCCTTGAGACGAGATCCCAGAATTTGCTAGATATTGGGTAATTCTTAGGGTTGCCAACCATTCAACATTTTAAATTTTGCTTTTTAAGTGTCATATTTCATCCTTGAGTGCCAAAAAGAATACCAAATAGCATTTGTATTGACATCACAGTGCAAATGATGAAATGAAGGCAAAGCTTGCCTTCTTGCCTCTTGCTTATACAGCATCAGCCAATAAAAAAACATCTCCCATTTCATCTATTCATTCCTTCCAATAGTTTATTTTGTTCATTTCTTCCTTGAATTTATTTAAGCTATCAACTTCCACAATAACAGATGGAAGTTTGTTCCAGGATTCAACCATCTGCTGGCTATTCTGCAGTCATTCTTCCTCAATTTGAATTTGCGCCCTCTCCTGTGTGGTCTTAGCAAGAGGAAGAATCCCATCAGCAGTGAGCTTGCTCAATCCATTCAAAGCCTTAAACACCTCAATCAGATCACTTCGCAGGTGTCTAGCCTCCAGACACTGCAGTTTGCAGAACTGAAGCCTTTCTTGCTAAGAGCACCCATTTGTTCCCTCGCCAATTTTGTTGCCCTTCTCTGTACTCATTCCAGCAGCTCCATATCCTTCTAAAATGAGGCCATTGGATCATCACCTTATCTCTGCTAGCAGAATTCCTGTGTGTCATTGACAAAACGCCATGAGCTCTACTGGCTGCCTGTCTACATTGCTCAGAGAACTTCTTATCTGATTGTGCAATTATGCCCAGGTATTTTTCATTTTCTACTACCCTGAGTGTAGTACCACAGAGTTGGTATGTTACTTTGGGGTTGGTACATTAATACCACCCATATGCAGTACTTTTCATTTATCAATGTTAAACATCAATTGACATTTCTCAGTTCATCTGCCTAACTTTTCTAGATTCTGTTGCAGTAGCATACTGTTGTTAATTGTTGTGCCAACCTTTGTATCACCTGAAAACTTTATATTAAGCCTGATATACAGTAAACCCTCGATTTAATGGACCAGATAAATAACAATTCAGTTGTTATTTATTGTTATTATTTTTTTTTTTTTTTAGGAGCATTAGCTAGCAACTAAGACCATATTGCTCCGGGGATATGCGGTGGTCATTTCCTGACCTTTCCGCATCCTCCGTATTTGGTAGTCACGGTCTAATCAAGAAACGTGTGCTACGCACTGCTGCTCCAGCCCACCTGGCTGTGGAGGTGCCTTAATAATTCAGTAATGTACATATTAATCTCGACCATATTATTTTTTTTAAGTTATACAAAACTTTAGTGTTATTATTAATTAAAAATTAATAATAATTACCTATTTCCATTATTGTTTTGATAATTACCTACTTTTATTTTTATAATCAAATTCAGGAAATTGTTTTTTATTCTTTCTGAAAATGTGTTCATATAGCTGTTTTCCTAGATAAAAAACAGATAAGATAAGAGCAGGCGGTGACTTGCGAGCTGAATAGTGCTTGGGACACTAAACTGTAGGTCTACCGACTCGCTTTGTTTCGGTCTCAGTCTATCATGTGGTCAGGTTGTATACAGAGTGTTGTGATTTCCGAATTGTGACTTTATTTATTAAATAATTTTAAAATCCTTACAATTTAAAATGGCATCAAGTGATAGAAGAGTTAAAAGAAAGTGTGTGAACTTAAATGTGGCACAAAAAATTAGAGCTAATTGAGAAATTAGAACAAGGCATCTCAGTAGCACGTGTTTGTGAAATTTATGGCGTAAAAAAAACAAACTTTCTGATATCTGTAAATCAAAGGCCAAATTGCATTGCAACATAATTTTATGTTGTACAGTACTGTATATTGTATTAAAGCTTTTTTTTAACATTAAGAACAATAAAAGATTGCCCCCCCCCCCAGGTTACATTCGATTTAACGAATGTTCGGCATTAACAGACACCCCGTCTCCCTATTAGTCCGTTAAATCGATGCTTTACTGTACCTTCATCAGTATCATTGATAAATATAAAAAAAACAACAATGGGCCCAAAGCCCATTAATAACTTTAATCCATGAAGAGCAATGTCCATCGATATCCTACTTACTATAAAATATTCTACTTACAGTAAATTTTGTCCTGAGGCTCTCACAGACATTCTCTCACTTATGCCATTCTGGGTTTGTTACCTGGGAGTCTAAAACACTCAAGAAACTGATATTTAGGTGACAAGTCAAGTGTAACTTGAATGTCACCCAAAATTAAGCAAAGATTTTTGCCTAATTCGGCAAAGTCTGGTCTGTGACAGCCAAAACCTTTGCCTTATACCTTCACAGCGGTGAGACTGTTAGTAACCTGGGTATGATCCCCCATGTGCAAGTCCTGAAATAGAGCACCTAGCATACTGGAGGTGACCACCCAGGTCACCACCAACCAATGTAAGCAGAGGTTGAGGTGTGGCACCCACATCACATGGAGGAATGCCATCCCTCTGTGTTACCAGGCAGTACTAGGTGGTCGATGACTCACCAACTGGTGTAATACCACCACTTTGCTTATTGGAGACTTGAATTGTTGAACCCATGTTTATAGTCTCAAGCAAAGTTCCGACAACGTCCCACCTCTTCCACAATGCAGTATGATTGATATCTTTGTAATTATGTTGGACCTCATGGTGAAATCCAATCTTCCTTACATTTTGAGGTTTCAGCACTGTTTTAGAGTTGAACCCTTACATTTTGAGGGTTCAGCTCTAAAACAGTGTGTGCAGGCCGGCCACTAGATAGTTCACCAGACCGAACCTATTGGTAAATCTCCAAGAGGCTTCCAGATCAGCTAGTATATAATTATGCTGCCTCTACTCTGCAAGATAGTGATTGGAGGGAGTCTGAATAGTGTGTATGCAGGGGGGGGGCATTGTTAAGGTCACGTTATGAGCTGGTATATTCTTGCCATGTGTATGCCATATCCAAAAATTTCAGTACTTCATACAGCATGTCTTCACCACTTTTTCTTACTATTGAGTATGTCATGAATTGTCAAACTAATAGAACAAACTTATCTGTCTAAACTTCCCAAACACTTTCTTGTTCATTTCACAAATATATGTGGTCTCAGTTCTAATCTCAACGATGTCCATTTCCATTTACAGTCTGCTAAACCCCCATGTACTTTTTCTGACAGAATCTCAGTTATCAGTTGATTAAACCACTGCTCATCTCAGTTTTCCGAATTATTCACTGTATGATTCCTTTCTCCTCAAAGGTGGTACTTGTGTATGTGTCCATTCTGATATTCCCTGTTAGAGACTTTGTAATTTGGAATCTCCTCGTTTTGATTTTCTCTGGCTTAAAATCTCTCTACCACATTCTGTCAAATTCATCTGTTGGTTCTATCTTTCTCCCAGCTCCACTAATCATTTGGAACTCGTTGACTTCTTCTCTTTAAAACAATTTTCTCCAGTTCAACTTTCCTGACAGTGAGGTAATTTTCCTTGGTGATTTTAATGTTACAACTCTAACTGGCTTCTGTTTTTTTTAGTCGCACGGAATGCAGCTGAACATGACCACACTCAGCAGGCTCAAGCTTGCTAGAGACTCCTTATCATGAAGGGTTTGCATATTCCATTAAATCATTTACATTTCTATTACTCAAATAGAAATTGTTTTTTTATCTGTTTGGAACCATATGTGCAAGAAACATAAAAATAAAGGTACATTTCCCTAAAAAATAATTTCAAAGAAATTATTTTTTAGGGAAAATGTACTTTGTAACCCTCAACTGATAAGTGTTACTGTTGTTAAAAGATGTATGGGTGGTGTGTAAGGATTATTTTCCAATTGTTTACTCTGTGGTTTAGAAAATTGGTTAAAACTGTCAAGAAAGGCTTTCATAAGTAAAACTAATTATAAAGTCAAATGACATAAGAAAGCAAACTTTGCTACATCACCAAAAATAAAATAAAATAAAACAAAACGAATACTACTACTACTAATAATAAAATGTAATATAATCTAATGTGTTCCACAGACTGCGATATAAATATATTTGTAAAATATATTTAATCTAATGGTTATTAAATCATTTATATTCCAATTCACAGGTAAAAATCTCACAAATTATTTTTACTAATGATATAATCATTAATTATTTTTTATGTTAACAAGCCATACAAGAGTATAAGCTAAGCATGCAAAGCAATATTCATTCTGCACAGAGGAAAAAGAAATTAGAGGGAACTTGCTAAATTGTACTGTTTAGAATAGCACTTATTATAAATAACCTCAACCCAACCCTGCTTATACACAAAGTATTTGCTTTTTCTGTAGTTCCAGGAGAAAATGAAATTGAGCTGGTTGAAACAAATGAAAGTTAACAGTGAAGCAGAAGGATTAAATTTCTTTATTTGGTTAAAAGTTTTATCAGATATTGGTGATGCTACAGGCAGTTGCTTTAAAATAATTATTTTCTTGTTACAGTGAACATATTATATACACTTCTAAAAAACTTAGTTTCTCCCCTTCTAAGTATTGCACTCATTGAAAGAATTTTTTATATATCTAATTTCAGGGATTTTTTGGAAAGGGAACCATGTCCAGAGGTGCCCCTCTGTATAATAGATTATCTGAAAGTGAATTTCCTGTCATGAGCCAAAGAAGGTGAATATTGTTGCAAAATTGAGGTAGAATTCATGCATAATTTTTTATGTGTATTATACAAGTTTGTAGCTTACTTTCAGGATTAGTTTTTTTTTGCCTCCAGCTATGTACTTCAAATAATTTCAGTTCTAGTTTTATCTCTTCTAGAAGCTTGGTATATTATCTTTGCATAATCACAGTGATAGTTGGAAAATGTGATTATTGTGCAATGAATACACATTGCTCTAATAGGAAACTTATTTTTGCTATAAAAATAGTTTCCAGAAGGATATTAGGTATTTGTCATTTGAGTGAACCTTTGTCTAGGCAGCAACCTGGTCTTTCACCCATATGCTACTTATTCTTAGCTTAGCTACATCTTAACCTTTCTGGTTAATGATCCAAGTTTAAACAAAATCAAAATAACATGGAAGCAATGACCTTTGGCATTGCAACGGGGATGGCATCTCCGCCCACACCACGAGTTACCGTCCCCACCACGAGGAGTTAGATCACCCCATCCAAGAAACCTTATTCCTAATGACCAAACTCTCGTTGATCAAATTATTTTAATTTGATCAACGAGATGTGTATTGTAAGAAGAGAGACAGACTCGCTCTCTTCTTACAATATACATGTAATTGGCATCTACAATCACTACAACAATAAGCGATTTCATATTTCTCCATATTATTTTAACCTTTACACTGGGCAAGAGAACCCTTGCTGGGTCGTGCGTAGGTACGCACGAGCCAGCATATATCACTATTGGCACTTTCAGGCCATCGACTGGAAGAGCCACCCTAGATCCTGCACTTTAGGCCCTTTCTTCCAACCAAAGGTGGAGGCACCATACATCAACACCACAGAATTATATTCTAATTTCATAATTGGTTCTTCTTTTGATTATATCTTAATTTGCATAATAACAGTGATAGTTGGGAAATGTGATTATTGTCCAATGAATGCATTGCTCTAATGGGAAACTTATTTTTGCTATAAAAATAAATTTTTAAGAAGGACATTAGGTATAAGTAAATATTCTGCTTTGCACATTTGAAAGTGGAAACAAATACAGTAAGCGGCTAATTCTAATAACCAGTGGTTATTAGAATTAGCCGCTTTATAGAATCAAACTTCAAAGAACTGATCCAAATCAGTAAAATGCACTACACTTTCATCGTTTATTAGAATCCCATCTTCTGTTATAGAAATCAATTTTGAATACCTCTGTAATATTTTTCTAAAGCACATTTCTGGAGGTCACAACCATAAAACAATAAAAACAATTTGCAGTTTCCAGTTTATTGGGCTTTTCTGTTAGTGCAATAAATGGGTAGTAAACTCGATCATTGCATTTGCTATAATACCGGTATAGCTGGAATTCTGTTTTCACGTTATTTTGGTAAAATGTGTTTCCGCTTCACCGAAATCTGCTGTTCATTTATATATCTAAACTTTATCTCACTTGTGTGTGTTGTGTTAGTTCCAATTTGTGTGTGTGTGCTGTGTGCTTTATTGAAGCTGATCTTTTTTTACTGTGTTTTAAATTTTATTACTCAAAAAAAAAAAAAAAAAAAAAAGTCTGTGAACAGAAAGAGAGTGAATTTGAGTGTAAAAGATAGGTTGTGAATTATTGAAACATGATAAATTAAACTTAGGCAATATGTTTCAAAGGGAAGTGGCAGTAAAACAGGATTCTGATGATTCTGCAGCTGACATCTGGTTGAAAACCTCTTGGCAACTGTGTTAAGCACCTATGTTATTGTTGTTTGGTTTTTAGGAGCATTAGCAACTAAGGCCATATTGCTCAGGGGATATGCGGTGGTCATTCCGTGACCTTTCCGCATCCTCTGTATTTGGTGGTCATGGGCTCGAACTCCGGTCTAATCAAGAAGCGTGGGCTACGCGCTGCTGCTCCTGCCCACCTGGCTACGGAGACGCCTTAAGCACCTATAATCTTGAAGGTATTTTTAATACAGATGGAACAGGATTGTTCTACTGGTCTACCCCAGACCATTGCATGATTTAAAAAATTCCTCTACATCTGTAGGAAAGGTCGACAGGATTACAGTTCTTTTAACATGCAACATGACAGGAACGATCAAGGTGAAGCCGTTAGTTATAGGCAAGAGTAAAGCACCTAGATCAGCGTTTCCCAAACTGGGCAGACCCCTGGGGGTCTGTAGACCAGTTCCAGGAGGTCCGCAAAACATTCAGAAGGTATTAAGTAATATGTGTTTATTTTCTTAAAAAAATATATTGATAGAATCATGAATTTCATTATAGAACATTACTTATTTTTGATATAATTAGTATATATAATTGTATACATATTTCAAATTATTTGTTCTATCTAGAGCGAATTTATGATATGTATATTTGTAAGTATGTACACTGGAAAATGTTTAACATGAAAAATCGGTTAAAATGAAAAAATATTCTGAACCTGACAAAATGCTGTGATTTCATGCATTTATTTTCTTTTAACATGAAAATATTTCGCATCTCAGAAGAACAAAAAATATACCGGCTGCCGCGTCATCACTAAATTTTTACTGTTTATGGCTTTATGACTCAACTTTCTATTGACTAGGCTCAGAGGTGGATTTAATGGCGGGCGCACCGGGCGCGCGCCTTGGGCCCCGACTTCTGAAGGGCCCTTCAAAACCCCAAACTTTACACTTTTTTTCTAATGACACCAAGTTTGGTTTCATATGTGCAATTTTAATTACGTACAAGTTTACAATCGGTGGTAAAACCTGATAGTATGTTTATATTCACTTATTTTCATTATTTCATTACTACGCTGCATACTATACACATACTACGCTGCATAGGCCCCGCGCGGCTGCGCTACTGCTCATTGGAGCAATAGAATCGTATTTGCTACTTTGTACTTACAAAGGTTCTCCTGCTGTGCAGACTTAAGATATACGCGTATTTGCATATATCGTTGAAATTATATTAAGATAAAATTAATTCCCGTTGTTACATCAGCACCTGGATTTTCGTAGTTTATGAATATTTTTTGAATTTTAATTAACCATTAATTTATTGCACTATAACAAAAAATATCTTCTCTAGTATTGTAATCATTCAGACTATTAAATTTTATATTTTTCTTTTCATTGGTAGGCTACCAATGGTAGCTAGAAAAATGAAACGACATCTATCAGGGGCTGAAAAAAGACGTGAATATAATATAATACATATATTATATTCAAATTTTATTGGAAATAAAACATTAATAGTACATAATATTTTTTATTTATTTAAAAAAATGGTTAACATGCATTTCTATTTTCCCTGTCTCTTTTTTTTTTTTTTTAAGGGTCCCAATATTTTCTTCTGCGCCCGGGGCCTCAACCGACCTTAATCCGCTTCTGACTAGGCTGACATTTGATAATAAACAATATGTAGATAGTACAAGGATGCCGCTTGCAGCACATCATCTTTATCATTTTAAACAAATGGTATTACCCATCGGCAGCCAAAACATTTAATTTACAGTCTTGAAGTGAGTGACATGTACTGTATAAAGTGGTGAATTTCGTGTTTAGTAAAAAATCTGTAAATTTATCACCCTCAACTGTACAGTGGAAAAATCAGGGTGTAAACAAAGCCCAATTTTGCTTAAAGTTAAAATGGAGTTGCTTAAAGCAATAGATGTAGAGGATTCTTCAAAAGCAGACATTTGTAAAAAGTTCGGAATCGCTAACTCTATGTTGTTGGCGATCATAAAGAATAGAAACCAACGTATTGCAACGTTTGAGCCAGATAGGAAACGGATGAGAATGGCCACACACAAAGATTTGGAGGTTGCATTCCTTGATTGGTTCAAACAAGCTAGGTCTTAGAATGCTCCAGTATCGGGACCTCTATTAATGGAAAAAGCAGGTGTTTGCAATTCAAATGGGGATTGAATTCACTGTGAATCCAGGCTTGATGGAACGTTTAAAGTAAAGAAACGGCATCATTTTTAAAAATGTTTGTGGTGAAGCGAATCAAGTTTCACCGAGTATGACATCGGATTGGCTGAAGTGTATTGCCCACAGTGCTTGAAAAATATAGCACGAGAGATGTCTTTAACACTGACAAAATGGGGTTGTTCTATCGCTGCTTACTCGATAAAACTTTATCGTTTAAGGGACAGCAGTGTTCTGGCAGAAAAAAGTCCAAAGCATAAAAAATACCGGTTGAGTACACTGATAGGGTAATCCGAGGATGTAGGAGAAACTACTTCTTATTTGTACTACTATATTTTCTTTTCTCCTTCATGGAGTTCAGGTTCTATTATATCCCACTCTATTAGTTTTTATTCATCTTACTATCTACATGTTTCTCTTTGTGTTAACTTAATTTTAATTAATTAATTATTCTTTTTTACCATATCCATCACATAGGGGTCACCACATGTATATTAACTCACTAGAGGGATTGTTATTTCATGACGACTATTGTTGTTACTACATTATGTCCTGGATACAGTAGATATGCCTTATACTTTATATTTATTCTTATTTTAATTATTAAATTACGTTCTCTGTCGGGTCAACGATGTTCAATATGTGCTTGCATTTGTACTATGTTTCTTTTGATTCTAAAAATTTTTAACTACCTTTAATTGGTTTAGATTCAAATTACTTAATCTCTGAATTTATATATCTTAGCAAATATTGATCATTAC
Organism: Mastigoproctus giganteus; assembly: GCF_048544385.1. Taxonomy (NCBI): domain Eukaryota; kingdom Metazoa; phylum Arthropoda; class Arachnida; order Uropygi; family Thelyphonidae; genus Mastigoproctus; species Mastigoproctus giganteus. The sequence continues at coordinate 81,591,824 of NC_143580.1, forward strand.
AGAAACAGAGAACTCCCTGTCGTTTTTTGCCTTCAGTCTGGGTGGTTGGCCCCTATTGAAGTCACCTAGATTGTGGTAGACAACAATAAGTTTTATGTACATATTTTAATTTTTTGTATATATATATTTATATATCATACCTTAATTTACTAACCTTACTTTATCCCTTGCATTTCTTTAAATCCATCTTGGCATTGTCTGCTTGAATTGTTTTCAATATTATACAACATTTTATACACATTATGGTCGTAATGCATAATTGCTCTAGCAAGTGCATTGGCTCATAAGTATTACCATATCCAGTTATAATTTATTAACTTTCTTTCTTTTATATTGCTCATATAAATATATATACAGGGTGATTCACTACCAGTGCGACAAACTTGCAGGAGGTGTAGGTGCACAAAGACGAATCGGAATCACATAGCATTGCAGGGAATCACATCGGAATCACATAGCTCTACCGAAATGCCTTCGTCATGCGGTAGAGGACATTGAACGGGAGGTCGCGTGAACAGCAATCCTGCTGGAAGTCAGCATTTGCGAACCATTTCTGTTGAAGAAACCAAGTAGCAAAAGTCCTCCGGAGTGGATAATCTGCAGGCTCCAATGATTGGACGTGTTGCAGATGGTATGAACTCATTTGGTTTGTTGACAGTATCCTCCATACAGTGGATTGGGAAATACCCAATCGTTGGCCTATCGCTCGAGTACTCGTACTCAGATTGCCTTCTGCAAGACGTAGGACATTCTGTTCATTGTCTGGCGTCCTTTCGCTCTTGATTCACGGTACCTCTCGTGAAACAACCAGTCTCACGTAACCTTCTGTGCACATGTGCGAAAATCGTATGACGAGGAGCACGCCTGTGCATGAAATGTTCCTGGTACAAGCGCAGAGCGGCACGCCCATTACAGTCCTCAGCTCCATACGCGAGGTGCATGTTGGCCAGTTCAACGTTTGAATACTCGTCCATCCTACTGCCTCGGGAACTGGTTCACAAATGCTGACTTCCAGCGGGATCGCTGTTCATGCGACCTCCTGTTCAATGTCCTCTACCGCATGACGAAGGCATTTCGGACCCTGCAAAGCTATGTGATTCCGATTCGTCTTTGTGTCCCTTACACCTCCTGCAAGTTTGTCGCACTGGTAGTGAATCACCCTGTGTGTATATCGAACACACACACACACACACACACACACACACACACATATATATATATATATATATATATATATATATATATATAATTATAAAAATAAATAATATATATATACACACATCACGCAGAGCAAACCAGCATCTAAGGCTTCTAGCCTGAATGGTAATGAGGTCACCTCCTCCAAATATTATCATCCTCACTACAATCTAAAATTTAACAAATGCTCCAACAAACTTTGCCTTATGTGCCCATACATGCATGCACAACATATTTTGAACAATACTGAAGATCCAGTATTCTTCAAAAGCAGCAACGTAGTTTATCTTTTAACGTGCCGAACCTGTAATAAAAAATATGTGGGACAAACTGGTAATAAACTCCACCTCAGACTTAACCTGCATAGGTTAGATATCAAGAATTACAATAACTGCAACTCGGAGCTTGAAATAGTGTACAATCACTTCCAAACACATTGCTTTACTAACATCTATATTTCCATCCTAGCACAAGTAGCGGAACCTAATGCCCGAAATCAACAGGAAGAATTATTCATGTTAAAATTAAAAACTCTCTATTCGTATGAACTCATCAATAAGTTCAATCATAAGACCATCACAAATAATATTACAGATATGACAAATTCCAAGTTACTAAAGGTCTATATACATCCAGACCTTATAGGCAGAGGTGAAAGTGATTCTTGCACTGCTTCTATTGGAATGAGCAGAAGCCTAGAAAACAAGATGCAGGATATTTTAGAGACTGCTGGGAGTCATTGCGGTACAAGTAAACACATGGATTGCGTTAGGGTAGCTAAGAATAGGAACAGGTGCATGTATACTTGTGTGTACACCAATGCTAGGAGTTTGGTAAATAAGTTTGATGAATTTGCAATCAAAGCATCAAAGGCGGATATTGTTGGGATATCAGAGACGTGGCGTCACACAGATATGAGGAATGCAGAACTGAAATTTGGGGAGTACAACATCTACAGAAAGGATAGACAGGATAGGAAGGGAGGAGGGGTTATGCTATTAGTTAAGAAACACATAAAATCCAAGGAAGTGAAGCCAGTCGACATCGCTGGACAGTGCAGTGTCGAGTCAGTTTGGTGTGACACAAGCATTGGGAGATCAAAATTGAGAGTAGGAGTGTGCTATAGGCTTAGTGACTCTGATGAGTATAATAAGAAACTGTACAGGGAAATAGTGGGCCAGTAAAATCAAAGAGTCTTATAATGGGGGATTTTAATTTCCCAGATATTGACTGGAATTTGTGGGTTGGTCACTCACACACTAGCAAGACTTTTGTGGATTTACTGGATGATTGTTTTCTACATCAGAATGTTCGGGAGGGAACTAGAGGGAGTAATACTCTTCATTTGATTATCAGTAGTGATTCTTCATGCATTAAGAATCTGCAGATAAATGAACCACTAGGTGGCAGTGATCACAGTGTGCTGAAGTGGGAGTTACTCAAAGAGGTAACTATCATCAGGGGTAAAGGGAAGGGTTATTGCTTTCGTAAAGGTGACTACGATGGTCTGAGACAGTATTTAATTTCTATACAGTGGAACCAACTGATGATGTTACCAACAGCAAATTCAAAATGGGAAGCATTCATTCAAAGAACTTATCTGGGAAGCTACTAGGCTTTACATACCAACTAAGAAATATTGTTCAAGGTTTAGGCCTAAATGGATGTCAGATGAACTGAGACACATGGCAGAGAAGAAAAATGCATGGGATACATATAAATTAACACATGACACAGAAGCCTATGATAGATATAAGCTGATCTGTAACCAAGTCACAAAGGAGGTTAGGTAGGCAAAGGCAGATTATGAGAAATCTTCGGCAAAGGATGCAAAGAAAAACAGCAAAGAGTTCTTTACTTATGTAAACTCTAGAAGGAAGGGGATTAATCAGATTGGTCCACTTGATATCGATGGTTCTACTGTTGATGATCCTGCTTAGGTAGCTAACAAACTAAATGAATATTTTGCATCTACATTCACACATGAGGAGTTATTCAGGGAGGGGAATGCCAGAGGTGTATTCAACTCTGGTAGTAAGCTATATAATCTTGTAATAATTGAGAGTAAAGGGGAGGAGAAATTGTTGAAGTTAAACTTAAGAAAGGCACCTGGGGTGGATGGGATCTATCCAGTTATATTAAAGGAGGCGGCAAAGGAAGTAAGCAAACCCTTAGCCATAATTATGAGAGCTTCCCTGGACTCAGGGGAGGTACCCATGGACTGGAGATGTGCAAATGTGAACTCAATCCACAAACGAGGATCAAAGGAAGACACAGGTAATTACAGATCTTGTTAGTTTAACTTCTGTTCCAGGGAAATTAATGGAGGCACTGGTTAAAGAAGCACTGCAGGATCATCTGGAGAAGACTGCAGTTATAGCTCGGACACAGCATGGTTTTGTTATGGGGAAGTCTTGCCTGACCAATTTGATTGGATACTATGATGCAGTCACAAAAGAGCTGGATGCAGGGAATAACTTTGATATTATATAATTGGCTCTTAGAAAGGCTTTTGATACTGTTGCGCATGGAAGACTGCTGCACAAATTGGAGCAGTGTGGCATTAGAGGCAAATTGCTGCTATAGATAAAGGGGTGGTTGAGGGGGAGTTGTTGTTGTTGTTGTTTTGGTTTTTAGGAGCATTAGCAACTAAGGCCACATTGCTCCGGAGATGTGCGGTGGTCATTCTGTGACCTTTCCGCATCCTCTGTATTTGGTGGTCACGGGCTCGAACCCCGGTCTAATCAAGAAGCATGTGCTAGCACTGCCGCTCCTGCCCACCTGGCTACGGAGGCACCTCTGAGGGGGAGAAGACAGAGTCGTAATCAATGGGCACTGCTTATCGTGGACTAATGTTATTAGTGGAGTCCCTCAGGGTTGGGTCCATTATTGTTTTTTGTATTTATAAATAATATTGATGATGGTATATCAAGCTTAATGTCCAAGTTTGCTGACGATACAAAGGTTGGTAGGGTTGTTAAGGACACTGCTGACGCTATGCTGCTGCAACAGGATCTGGAAAGGTTGAGCAGTTGGGCTGAGAGGTGGCAAATGCAGTTTAACATTGACAAATGTAAAGTACTACATATGGGAAACAGCAACCCCAGAGCAACGTATCAACTCTGTGGTACTACACTGACAGTTAAAAAAAAAAAAAATAAAAGGTACCTGGGGGTAATTGTGCAGGCCGATATGAAGTTCTCTTAGCAGTGCAGATGGGCTGTAAGAGTAGCTCATGGTGTCTTGTCAATGATATACAGGAATTTTTCTAGCAGGGATAAGGAGGTAATTATTCCCTTGTATTAGGCAATGGTCAGGCCACACCTTGAGTACTGTATACAGGTCTGGAGGCCTCATTTCAAGAAGGATGTAGAGCTGCTGGAAAGAGTACAGAGAAGGGCAACAAGATTAGTGAATGGAACAAAGGGGTGCTCTTACGAAGAAAGGCTTACGTTTTGCAAATTACAGTGTCTGGAGACTAGGCACCGCGAGGTGATTTGGTAGAGGTGTATAAAGCCTTGAATGGTTTGAACATGCTGAATGCTGATGGGATTCTTCCTCTTGCTCAGAATAATCGCCTGAGAGGGAATAAATTCAAATTGAGGAAAGACGGTTGTAGGATAGATGTGTGGAAGTTTGCTCTCAGCCAGCGGGTGGTTGATTGCTGGAACAAACTTCCATCTGTTGTTGTAGAAGTTGATAGCTTAAATAGATTCAAGGCAGAACTTGACAAACATTTGGAGTGAGTGGATGGGTGAAATAAGTGTTTTTTTTTTTTTTTTGGCTGATGCTATATAAGCTTGCTTTCTTGTGTCTTGTGCCTTTGCTAATAACTAGGTCGCTATATTTATTTAGTTAAAAAAGTACAATTCAATTGACGAGGTATAAGGTATGTTCGTTTCAAATGGCACCTGGGATTTCTCTGAACTCCGCGTGTTTTGAGGGCAGTGTATCGAGGACAGTACACTGTCAAGCCAGAGACTTGAAAGTGCGTGGGCCATGTCTGTGCAGTGTTATATGTTGTGCCCATTATTTGACCAGCTTATTGGCCGCCAGGCCCCTAGTGGGGCCTGATGTTGCCCATACCTTGCCACGTGGAGGCTAGTCGGGTGTATCCAGTATCACAAGAAATTGCTCTGGCAGGTCTTGCCACCTAGTTTCCTGAGATTTCAATGGCTAGGATCTTAAAAATAAAAAAAAAAATTTACGCATTTGACTTTAGTGCTTAATGGGATTGCTGTTAGGAAATCGCTGGTTGGGGTTGAACGCTAAAGAGATGTGTTAAAGGCCTAATATGTCGGGCAAAATTTTGATGTTATTAAATTTAGACATGAGGCTACATGCTAGATAAAAGCTAATAGTGTTTGTTGTCTTAGAGATTTAGACGAAACCGGTGGAATTTAGATGTTGATTAGAATTTGGCGGCATTGTTAAGGGTGTACCTTGGTTGATTTAGTGAGGGGGGGAGACTGAATACTGGGGGGAAAACAGATAGAAATATAAGGATGATAGAGTAGGCATCCCCAAAGAGGTCAGTGGAGACGAGCCCCACCAGGCCAAGTATTGAGGGGTAGGCAGGAAGGAGAGGAGACAGAGATCCATCTCCCCTCCCTGCCTGGGGATGGGGTTTTAAAGGGAACCAGGTTAGAGTACCTAGTTCAGATCGCCAATGGCGTGTTGGCAGCAAAGCCGCAGAATGTCTTCGTCAGTGTCATGTCCAAGCAGTGTCGAATCCGGTATGAAGGTCAAGCTGCCCATCCTGTTCCGGGGGTTGGATATGTTAGCTGGCAGTGGGGAAACCAATAGGCGAGGAGGTGGGAGAGAGACACACATTATTTCATTCATAATCTGCATTCTCACTCTACTTGCATTTTTTTTTTTTTTTTTTTTCCCCCACTCAACTCATTCATCTATTTCTCACACACCAGGAGGGAGTGCAATGATGTGTAGTGTAAATTTAAATACTAATTAAAACAAGTTTTTGTGGTTTGTGTTTTTTTTTTCTCACACACTTACACTTTTATTCATTCTTCTAGATCTCATCTCATTTATTCGACTCTTACTTTCTGCACTGCACTCCCTGGGAACCTCAACTTACTGTTATTCTTCAGTTGTGGTGCAGGCCTAGCCGCAAGTTTTTTTTTTTGCAGGCCAGGGGAGAATGCAGTGATAGTGTTTATGTGGTTAGTAAAAGTTTGTTAGTACAGTATATGTAAAGTAATGCAAGTTATTTTTAACTTTCTATTTTTTCGGCCAATTACATTTGCTCTTCCACTCATTCCCATTCACTCTCTCTTTCCCCTCATGCTAGGTCACTCTTTCTTTCACCAAAACTGCCATTTATTCCCTTTTCCATAATTCCTAGTTCACTCAGTGCCCAGCCTATTCATTCTATCTTTCATTTTCATTCTTTTTTTCATTCTTCTTTCATTCTACATTGGATCCCCTTGCTGCTAGCTTACTGATATTTTTCAGTTAATCTGCTTCCCTGGCTGCCTGTACATCTCCCTTCCCTGCATGGTTACTTATTTGGTGTGGGGCCCTAGGTTCCTACACATGGCGGGGTAGTCCTGGGGAGTTTTCTTATATCATGTTGTGTCAGGGTGCAGAATACTGCTGCCCTAACAGTTTTTAAGTCATCATCTGGGCGTGGTGGGAAACCTGGGCAATTTTACTATTGATTATTGTCTAATTCTGGGGGGCTCAATTGCCATTCTTTGGATTGCTCTGCGCATTTCGAATACTTTCTGTGTAAAAGATGTAAAAGCTTTATAATTTTGCTCTTGTATGATGAACAGATGTTCTTCTCCCCTGGAAAGGGGACCAATCTGTGCTATTAGCTCTGTTCTGGGTTATGTCATATATTATACATTCATATAGAATGTGTGCCGTCTTCACTTTTGCCACAGGTGCAGTTTGGATCATAGGTCAGCCCTAAGGAGGTTAGTTTTGCCTTTAGGGAGCCATGACCTGTCAATATAAATGTTGCCGAAAGTCCAGGGGCATACCACTTGGGTGGCTCTGGGCTAACCGTGGCAGAAACTGTTTGGTAACCAGACCTTTGCTTTCCTGCTCCCACTTTGTTTGCCATATCTCATGGACCTTTGTGGCTATTCTTTTTCTTTCATCATTGAAGGTGTTGGTTGTGTCAAGGGCTATCCCCAGAAATTCTGTGGGTATGCCCTTTTTAAATCTATAATATAAGCCTCTTTTGGCTACTTCCAGGTAAAGTGGGAGAGTTCCGGCCAGCAACTGTAGTGCAGGTGTGCTTACTGTGTGACATGCTCTGGTAATACTGAGTAGTATTGCCCTTTGTATTGATTCTAATTTATTCCTATTTCTTACTATGGCTGAGCGGATGAACCATGCACCGGCTCCATAGGTGATAAAAGGTAGGAACATTGCACGGATGACTGCCAGGGTCTTTCTTTTTAGCCCCCAGTCTGCTCGACTGATCCTGGCAATCATACCTGCATAATTTCTCACTTTCTTTGCCAAGTAGATCAAATGGGGATAAAAAGTTAGTTTTGAATCAAAGACCACTCCAAGATGTTTTAGTTCTGTTACCATTTTTATAGTGGTTGTGTTAATTTTGATTTCTGGACGTCTGCTTATGTCCAAATTGCCTTTTAGAAGTATTTGTTTGGTTTTTTTGGTTTTGAGCATGTGAATTTGTGCCCACTCCTGCAGCTGCAAGAGGGCGGCGTTTGCTCTTTGCTCTAAAATCACTCGTGAGTTACCTTTTTACAAGGAAAATCATGTCATCTGCAAAGGCCAGGCTTTCCATGGGGCCCAGATCCAAGGCCAGAAATTCATCCAGAACAATGTGCCAAAAGAAAGGTCTAAGGATTGAACCCTGTGGACAGCCTTTATTCACAGGGCGTGTCAATTCCTGGAACCTTGTGCGTATTGAGACACTTCTGTCTGTAAGGTAGCTGTTTATTACCTTATAGAGGTTTTGTGGGGCATTTGCCTGGCGAAGTCCCCTAAGGACACTAGGCCACCAGAGTGAGTCAAATGCCCCAGCAAAGTCAATTGATTGCCAGCATATATTTCTCCTCTGTGTTTTTAACTGTTGTCAGTAAGTGGTGCATGGCATCCTCCGTGGAATTGCCCTGCTTAAAATGGTACTGATTGTTGGAATGCAAACCTGCTTCTGTGTAATATTGAGCTAATCTGCTATATATTAGTCTTTCATATATTTTCCCTAGTACAGGGAGTAGGGCTATTGGTCTATATGATTTGGGATCAGTAGGGAGTTTTTCAGCGTTTTTGAGAATCTTAACACAGCTTGTTTCCATATTTTTGGGAATATACAGTTATTATATAGTGCTATTAATTTATCTAGTGCTATTTCTGCTAACTTTTTGATAATCTCGCTAATTTTTTGATTATCTAAAACCAAAAAACCAAAGTTTTTTGGTTTTAGATAATGCTATTTCTAAGTCTTATCATATTCAGTGTTTTCTTTTATAATGTTTAGCTGGGTGGGGGAATGAGTCCCAGTTTCAGTCTGAATGATACTGTCTAGGATGTTATTTACAGAATCCACCCAACACAGGGTTGGGGTTCCATCTGGTTTGACAGTAGTTTCTAAGACATCTCCTCTTGGCAGCTTGTTGGTCACTATTCTGTAGACAACTCCCCAGGGGTTATTGTTTCCAGTAGTTCCCACTAAGTGCCTCCAGCATTCCCTTTTCTTGTTTCTTATGAGGGCTGTATACTGATTCCTGAGAGTTATATAAGAATCTCTCAGTGCATCCACCTCATTTTGTGGCCAAGATGTTCTTTGAAAATGTCTCCTCGCCTGGTGTACCCTACTTCTGAGTATAGTCAGTTCGGGGCACCACCAGGGAACTGTCTGCTCCCTCGGTTTTTTCCGTGGGATAGACAGGGTTGCTGTTTTTTGTTAAAATGTTTGTTATAGTCAGTGTTTGCTCGTCCGGGCTACAGTTGCCTGATCTAGACCACTCATTTTCCTGTTTTTGCGGCTCAGTTGCTGTATGTTCTGCAAAAATCTGCCAGTTTGCCTTTTTAAGGTTATACCTTTTGATATCCAAGGGAGTATTGGGTTGTTTGTAATTGCCTGTTCAGTTTGAAGGAAATGGCTCTGTGATCTGATGTGGTCCAAGCTGGCTGGATACACCAGTCTGTGATTTTATAAGCTATTGAATTGGTGGCAAGAGTAACATCAATGTCACTCTCCCACATGGTACTGCTAAAAGTTGGGAGGGTTATTTGGTTGGTTTAGCACTTGAAAGAGTGAGGTGGCTATATAGTCTGAAAGTATCTGGCCATTGTGGGTGCCTGCTCTCTTTTCTGTACGGCTGTGCCATAAGTCTGACCGGCAGTTGACATCAGCACACACTATGATATTTGCAGTAGGTAGCAAGTTTGTGACTACTTGTAGGTATTCAGTGGTTGGGTTTATATCTTCCCCTGGTCTGAATATAGTGAAATAATGTAAAACTGTCCTACAGCACTGGTGATATGGGCACACACTCCCACTGGGGAGCAGAGGTGACCCACCTTTGTGAATGTAAGGTCAGTATTTTTAACTACTATTGCTGTAGAAGGGACACCTCTCAGGTGATTATTCTGAGCAAGAGGAAGAATCCCATCAGCATTGATCATGCTCAAACTATTCAAGGCTTTGTACACCTCTATCAGATCACCTCGCTGGTGCCTAGTCTCCAGACACTGTAATTCGCAAAACTTAAGCCTTTCTTCGTAGGAGCACCCCTTTGTTCCATTCACTAATCTTGTTGCCCTTCTCTGTACTCGTTCCAACAGCTCTACATCCTTCTTGAAATGAGGCCTCCAGGCCTGTATACAGTACTCTACGTGTGGCCTGACCATTGCCTTATACAAGGGAATAATCACCTCCTTATCCCTGCTAGAAAAATTCTTATATATCATTGACAATAAACCATGAGCTATTCTTGCCGCCTGTCTGCATTGCTCAGAGAACTTCATATCTGCCTGCACAACCACCCCCAAGTCCCTTTCATTCTCTACCACTGTCAGTGTAGTACCACAGAGTTGATACGTTGCTCTGGGGTTGCTGTTTCCCATGTGTAGTAATTTACATTTGTCAATGTTAAACTTCATTTGCCACCTCTCAGCCCATCTGCTCAACCTTTACAGATCCTGTTGCAGCAGCATAGTGTCAGTAGTGTCCTTGACAACCCTGCCAACCTTCATATCGTCTGCAAACTTCGACATTAAGCTTGATATACCATCATCAATATCATTTATAAATACAGAAAACAATAAAGGACCCAATACTAAAGCCTGAGGGACTCCACTAATAACATTAGTCCACGATGAGCAGTGTTCATTGATTACCACTCTGACTTCTCCCCCTCAACCACCCCTTTATCCATAGCAGCAATTTGCCTCCAATACCACACTGCTCCAATTTGTGCAGCAGTCTTCCATGTGCAACAGTATCAAAAGCCTTTCTAAGATCCAAGTATATAATATCAAAGTTATTCCCTGCATCGAGTTCTTTTGTGACTGCATCATAATATCCAATCAAATTGGTCAGGCAAGACTTCCCCTTAACAAAACCATGCTGTGTCCGAGCGATTAGCATTAGTAGAGGCATTTGATGCAAGAAAGCAAGCTTATGCAGCATCAGCCAAAAAAAAAAAAAAACCCCACTTCCACTTCACCCCTCTGTTCGTTCCAAAAACCTGTCCAGCTGAGCCTTAAACTTATTTAGGCTATCAACCTCCACCACAAGGGATGGAAGTCTGTCCAACCAACCAACCAACCACCCGCTGGCTCAAGGCAAATTTCCTCACGTCTATCCTACATCTGTCCTTCCTCAATTTGAATTTATGCCCTCTCAGGTGATTTTTCTGAGCTAGAGGAAGAATCCCATCAGCATTGAGCATGCTTAAACCGTTCAAGGCTTTATACACCTCTATCAGATCACCTCGCTGGTGCCTAGTCTCCAGACACTGTAATTTGCAAAACTTAAGCCTTTCTTCGTAAGAGCACCCCTTTGTTCCATTCACTAATGTTGTTGCCCTTCTCTGTACTCATTCCAGCAGCTCTACATCCTTCTTGAAATGAGGCCTCCAGACCTGTATACAGTACTCTAGGTGTGGCCTGACCATTGGAATAATCACCTCCTTATCCCTGCTGGAAAAATTCCTGTATATCATTGACAATACTCCATGAGCTACTCTTGCAGCCCGTCTGCACTGCTCAGAGTTCTTTTGTGACTGCATCATAATATCCAATCAAGTTGGTCAGGCAAGACTTCCCCTTAACAAAACCATGCTGTGTCTGAGCTATAACTGAAGTCTTGTCTAAATGATCCTGCAGTGCTTCTTTAACCAGTGCCTCCATTAATTTTCCTGGAACAGAAGTTAAGCTCACAGGTCTATAATTACTTGTGTCAGCCTTTGATCCTCCTTTGTGAATTGGGGTCACATTTGCACATTTCCGGTGTATGGGTACCTCCCCTGAGTCCAAGGAAGCTCTCATAATTATGGCTAAGGGTTTGCTTACTTCCTTTGCTGCCTCCTTTAATATAACTGGATAGATCCCATCCACCTCCGGGTGCCTTTCTTGTGTTTATCTTCAACAGTTTCTCCTCCACTTTACTCCCAGTTATTTCAAGATTCTGTAGCTTACTGCTAGAGTTGAATACACCTCTGGCATTCCCCTTGCTGAATAACTCCTCATGTGTGAATGTCGGTGCAAAATATTCATTTAGTTTGTTAGCTACCTGAGCAGGATCATCAACAGTTGACCCATCAATATCAAGTGGACCAATCTGATTCATCCCCTTCCTTCTAGAGTTTACATAAGTAAAGAACTCTTTGCTGTTTTTCTTTGCATCACTTGCCAAGGATTTCTCGTAATCTGCCTTCGCCTGCCTAACCACCTTTGTAACTTGGTTGCATATCAACTTGTATCTATCATAGGCTTCTGTGTCATATGTTAATTTGTAAGTATCCCATGCATTTTTCTTCTCAACATCCATTTTGGCCTAAACCATGAACAATATTCCTTAGTTGGTACGTAAAGCCTAGTAGCTTCCAAGATTAGTTCTTTGAATGCTTCCCATTTTGAATTTGCTGTTGGTAACATCAACAGTTGGTCCCACTGTATAGAATTTAAATACTGTCTCAGTCCATTGTAGTCGCCTTTACGGAAGCAATAACCCTTCCCTTTACCCCTAATGGTAGTTACCTCTTTGAGTAAATCCCACTTCAGCACACTGTGATCACTGCCACCTAGTGGTTCGTTTATCTGCAGATTCTTAATGCATGAAGAATCACTGCTGATAATCAAATCAAGAGTATTACTCCCTCTAGTTGCCTCCCGAACATGCTGATGTAGAAAACAATCATCCAATAAATCCACAAAAGCCCTGCTAGTGTGAGTAACCAGCCCCCAAATTCCAGTCAATATCTGGGAAATTAAAATATCCCATTATAAGACTCTCTGATTTACTGGCCCACTCTATTTCCCTGTACAGTTCCTTATTATACTCATCAGAGTCATTAGGCCTATAGCACACTCCTACTCTCAATTTTGATCTCCCAATGCTTATGTCACACCAAACTGACTCAACACTGCACTGTCCGGCGATGTCGACTGGCTTCAGTTCCTTGGTTTTTATGTGTTTCTTAACTAATAGCATAACCCCTCCCCCCTTCCTATCCTCTCTATCCTTTCTGTAGACGTTGTACTCCCCAAATTGCAGTTCTGCATCCCTTATATCTGTGTGACACCACGTCTCTGATATCCCAACAATATCTGCCTTTGATGTTTTGAGCAATACCTCAAATTCATCAAATTTATTTACTAAACTCCTAGCATTGGTGTACACGCAAGTATACCTGCACCTGTTTCTATTCTTAGCTACCCTAACACAACCCATGTGTTTACTTGTACTGCAATGGCTCCCAGCAGTCTCTGAAATACCATGCATCTTGTTTTTCAGGCTTCTGCTCATTCTAATAGAAGCAGTGCAAGAATCTCTTTCACCTCTGCCAGTGGCTACTGTCAATCTATTGGTCTTTGTCTCCCCCCCCAAGCTAGCAGTTTTCCGACCCACCTAACACTGCCTCGATAGCATCAGCAAATATTCTTGCACCCTTTCTATTTAAGTGTATCCCATCCCTGTAGAAGCAATCTCTCCTGTTAACAAGTACAGTCCAGGCTGAAAAAAATTCTACCCCGTGAGCCTTGCACAATCTTTCCAGGGCCGAATTGATCGACAAGGCTCTCATCATATACTCCCTCCTATCGTGTCTGGGCAGAATAGCAGACACTTTCAAATTCAACCCTAATTCTCGGCTTTTGTTCAACAGTGACCTGTACTTGTTAAGTAATTCTGCCGGTCTCCTACTCTTAATATTATTAGTGCCAACGTGTACAACTATATCACCTTTTGTGCCCTTAAAAGATGATATTCGCTCTACAACGTCATCAACCTTTGCCCCTGGCAGATATACCCTGGTCCTGTTCCACCTATCATTTTTACAAAGCATGTTCCCCGTTTCCCTGACAATAGAGTCACCAACAACTACTAGTTCCTTCGGGACCAGCGCATTCTGCCTTGGGGGTTGTCTCTGTGTCATGCGATGCCCAAGTGCAAGCTCTGGCGTTGATGTGGGCAGCTGAGAGCTTGATGGGTCCCTCAATTTAGTTTCTTCGAGGGCATCCACCCTGTCCTTCAAGCTCTCATATAGGCCCACAAGAACGCCGAGTTGTTGCTTGATATCGATACACTCCTTGCATCGCGCACACACAAAGACATCCCCCTTGGCAGTATCATGTCCCGTACCCGATTGCTCTGCAAACATCAAGCAAACAGTGCATTTTATAAGGCTGTGAGTCAGTGGACAACTGCCCCCCTCAGTTCTGCTCTGAGCCACAGCACTTCCATTAGCTTGAGCCTTTTGCTTTGCCGCTCTGGTCTGAGTCATGATTCTATTAATTTATTAATTATTTATAATTAATTATGTTATATTATTTATGTTAAATATAATTAATTATATTACGTTTGTAATCTAAGTCGTTATATATATATTTATTTAAACGTACAATTTAACTGCTAACGAAGTTCAACTAACGCTATCTAGTACGGTATATAACTATCGTATCACAAAGGCGGGAAAATTATGAACGGTACCGGAGTTGAAACACGTGGAAACCTTTACCGATACTTTTATGCAATTACGAGGCCGAGTAAAGAATAAATACACCAAATTAATCAGAAAATCACAAAATAATGTTATACTACTAAATTTAAATCAAAAGTTTTAGAAAAACAATAATTTCAAATCAATAAATAAGAAAAATCCACTTAGCAGCTTTGAACACGCCAACTCTAGACGTCTCTATAACTGAAGTCTTGTCTAGATGATCCTGCAGTGCTTCTTTAACCAGTGCCTCCATTAATTTTCCTGGAACAGAAGTTAAACTCACAGGTCTATAATTACTTGTGTCAGCCTTTGATCCTCCCTTGTGAATTGGGGTCACATTTGCACATCTCCAGTCCATGGGTACCTCCCCTGAGTCCAAGGAAGCTCTCATAATTATGGCTAAATGTTTGCTGACTTCCTTTGCTGCCTCCTTTAATATAACTGGATAGATCCCATCCACCCCAGGTGCCTTTCTTGTGTTTGTCTTCAACAATTTTTCCTCCACTTTAATCTCAGTTATTACCAGATTCTCTAGCTTACTGCTCGAGTTGAATACACCTCTGGCATTCCCCTTGCTGAATAACTCCTCATGTTTGAATTTCGATGCAAAATATTCATTTAATTTGTTAGCTACCTGAGCAGGATCATCAACAGTTGACCCATCGATATCAAGTGGACCAATCTGATTCATCCCCTTCCTTCTAGAGTTTACATAAGTAAAGAACTCTTTGCTGTTTTTCTTCGCATCCCTTGCCAAGAATCTCTCGTAATCTGCCTTCGCCTGCCTAACCTCCTTTGTAACTTGGTTACAGATCAACTTGTATCTATCATAGGCTTCTGTGTGACGTGTTAATTTGTATGTATCCCATGCATTTTTCTTCTCTGCCATATGCCTCATTAGTTCATCTGACATCCATTTAGGCCTAAACCTTGAACGATATTTCTTAGTTGGTACGTAAAGCCTAGTAGCTTCCAAGATAAGTTCTTTGAATGCTTCCCATTTTGAATTTGCTGTTGGTAACATCATCAGTTGATCCCACTGTATAGAATTTAAATACTGTCTCAGACCATCGTAGTCACCTTTACGAAAGCAATAACCCTTCCCTTTACCCCTGATGATAGTTACCTCTTTGAGTAACTCCCACTTCAGCACACTGTGATCACTGCCACCTAGTGGTTCATTTATCTGCAGATTCTTAATGCATGAAGAATCACTACTGATAATCAAATGAAGAGTATTACTCCCTCTAGTTGCCTCCCGAACATGCTGATGTAGAAAATAATCATCCAATAAATCAACAAAAGCCTTGCTAGTGTGTGTGAGTGACCAGCCCCCAAATTCCTGTCAATATCTGGAAAATTAAAATCCCCCATTATAAGACTCTGATTTACTGGCCCACTCTATTTCTCTGTACAGTTTCTTATTATACTCATCAGAGTCATTAGGCCTATAGCACACTCCTACTCTGAATTTTGATCTCCCAATGCTTATGTCACACCAAACTGACTCGACGCTGCACTGTCCAGCGATGTCGACTGGCTTCACTTCCTTGGTTTTTATGTGTTTCTTAACTAATAGCATAACCCCTCCTCCCTTCCTATCCTGTCTATCCTTTCTGTAGACATTGTACTCTCCAAATTCCAGTTCTGCATTCCTTATATCTGTGTGACACCACGTCTCTGAAATCCCAACAATATCTGCCTTTGATGTTTTGAGCAATACCTCAAATTCATCAAATTTATTTACTAAACTCCTAGCATTGGTGTACACGCAAGTATACATGCACCTGCTCTTCCTCTTAGCCACCCTAACACAACCCATGTGTTCACTTGTACCCCCATGATTCCCAGCAGTCTCTGAAATATCCTGCATCTTATTTTCCAGGCTGCTGCTCATTCCAATAGAAGCAGTGCAAGAATCACTTTCTCCTCTGCCAGTGGCTACTGTTAATCTATTAGTCCTTGTAGAATACACCTGAGGTGTATTCTATTATTTTATAGCCTCTTGGGTATCCTTGAACCCTACCCATATGTGTGTAGGGCTCTTGGATTACCGAGATATCTATATTATTTTCTTCCAATTTGAGTTTGATCTGATCTGCAACGGCTCTTGCTCTTTGAGCATTCAATTGGACAAGATTTAGAGCCCTAGTCACATTTATGTTTTCAGTCTGGCCCATAGTTGGTCCTAGATTGTATAAATTTTACCCTAAATCCCCTGTTTTTTATAACAGGAGCATTTATCATTCCTGATACTATGTGCATAGTCAGTCAGCTGTTTTACAGGTAGCACATTTTGGCTGCTGATTTTTATTTTGGCAGTTCTTGTAATTGTGGCCACTGACTGCACAGTGGCCACTGACAGGGGAATTCTGACTGCAGTCTCTGGCAGTATGGCCATATTTATGACAGTTAAAGCACTGCTGTACAGGAAAGAATTCCCTGAATTTATGGCTGGTCCAGCCAGCGTAGACTCTTTGCTGTTCTTGTAGGTTTTTACAAATTCTGGGTGACACTTCCACAATGACGTTGAATTGCCCATTTCTTTTGTTTTTTGTCCTTCTTTTTAGAAGAAATTCTTTGGCAAACTCATCCAGTTCCATTATATTGATAAAGTTTTTTTTTTTTGTAGAAATCCAACATAAGATCTCTTTCCAGAGTTGTCTCAGGGATGTAAAATATAATAAGTACTGTATACAGGTCTGCAGGCCTCATTTCAAGAAGGATGTAGAGCTGCTGGAACGGGTACAGAGAAGGGCAACAAGATTAGTGAATGGAACAAAGGGTTGCTCTTACGAAGAAAGCCTTAAGTTTTGCAAATTATAGTCTGGAGACTAGGCACCGGCGAGGTGATCTGATAGAGGTGTATAAGGCTTTGAATGGTTTGAGCATGCTCAATGTCAATGGGATTCTTCATCTTGCTCAGAATAATCACCTCAGAGGGCATAAATTCAAATTGAGGAAGGACGGATGTCGGATAGATGTGCAGAAATTTGCGTTTGGCCAGCGGGTGGTTGGTTGGTGGAACCGACTTCCATCACTTGTTGTTGAAGTTGATAGCCTAAACAAATTTAAGGCTCAGCTGGACAGGTATTTCGAACGAACGGAGGGGTGAAATGGGAGTGGTGTTTTTTTTTTTTTTTTTTTTGGCTGATGCTTGCTTGCTAAGCTTGCTTTCTTGCATCATATGCCTCTACTAATGGTAATGCTAATAATGTTGGGGTTTCTGCCCCTTGGCTTTTTTGTATGCAGTCCCAGTTTTACTACCTCTGGGTTGGTTTCAATCTTTTTAACATCCCCCTTATTTGTTACTTCAGTTAAAACTCCATTATCTTTTATTTTTCTTATGTTATTCACTTTTATTTCTTTCAAATGAGGTTTTAATTTTGTCATGACAGTATCTCTGACTGCCTCACTGGATTTGTATGTAGAGTCAGGCTTAGCCTTTAATGATTATGTTTGTTTCTTTTGCCTTTGGTATTTCCTTAGTCTTATTGTTGGTTTGTTTAGTTTGTGATGAATCTGCTTTGGTGGCCCTTGCTACTTGGGCATAAGTCAAAGTATTTATTTCTTTATAATTATTCTTCTCTTCAGTCACTGTTTCTACTTTTGCCTTCAATACTTTGTTTTCTCTATTAAGTTCAACCACTCTATGTTCCAAAACAGACCAGCAGTTCACTATCTGCAATCTTGTTTCAGATGTAATCCTATTTGTCTGTTTATAAAGAAACTCTTCTAGGAACAGTTTCATTTCTTTAATTTGTCTTATGGGATCCTCTATTTGATTTATAATCTGAAATTTCCTCTCGTCCTCTGTTTTTGTTACCTGTGGTTCTAAATTACCATTCTCCTTTTGATCTGTATTTTCTACCTGGTTGTTGCCTTTTCTAGCCTGTTTTACACTAAGGTGCCATGATTCTAAGTCTTCGTTTGTGATTTCTTCATTGTTTAGTGCCTCTATCCCACAATCAGGCAGGTCCTTCAAGTTAGGATCGCTTTTTTTTTTTTTTTGATTTTTCAGTTTTTACCCATGAGTTTTGGTCTTTGCCAGTCATTCTGCTGTTATTATAAACATTTCTTATATCCAGGGGAGTAATTTAAGGTATATTTTATCGTCATGGGCCTATTAAAACCCAAGATGCAATGTTTTCCAGTTTTGGCGAGAAAACACACACACACACACACACACACACACACACACACACTCACACACACACACACACACACACACACACACACACACACACACACACACACACACAAAGAAAGGTACTCTTATAAGCAAGAATATGTTTAATCTGAGTGAAATTTACATTTCCCCTCACAAATAACATGTATCCAGCTAATTTGATTGAAAAATTTATCCCAATTTTTGGAATTTTGAGGCGTTGCAGTATCGAAATCGGCAATAGTAGGATTGCTGAAGCTGTAACAATCGTACTGTGCGTAAACACATTCAAAAAGCCAATAATAGCTACAAACAACTATAACTAACAAGCTTGCCTGAATAATACTAGTTGTTTTCCTCTGTACACAGCATGTAGAATCCAAGTTTTATGGTTTTTGAAGCCGGAAAATCCAAGAAATCTTCTCTGCCGCCATCGGTTACCATCCGCCGTTTACATCAAGTGGAGCTTCTTGTAGATGTCTCCTTTCAACTTCGCGATCACAGCACTGACAATGAAACTTAATAAGATTAATAAATTTTACTGATTAATTGATACTACCATACTTGCTATCTAGTTTTCCATTAAACCTTATGCTAGCACATGTATCTTATAACAATGGTGGCAAGTTATGAACGGTTAATCTAAGGAGACGAGGTATTATTTACTTTCCAAATCACATTATCTAAATTCAAAATAAACCACGGAGGTCTATAAGCTACTTATAGAAAATAATTGAATCTAACAATTACATCAATAAAACAGCTAAGTATAATTGCTTTTCGAAAACGTTTCGTTCGCGGGAGCTGCAAAACCTGTCTACACGTGGATTTGACACCCTTACCGATATTAAGTAATAACCTACAAAATCTCTATCTAAATTCAATTTAAACTAAAGTATTGTTACTAGGAATATAAAGCAACTCTAAAAAATAAATTAATGTGCCGATTTAAGTCAATAAAAGCAAAAACTTCTCTATTTGCGGGAGCCATAAAATCTTCACTTGTTCACATGTACTCTCGCACCCTGTTGTTGTTGTGACAGGCCCCCAATTTCCTGGTAGGCTAGCCCTGACTGCAGTGGGGACTAGCCTACCAGAAACCTCCCCTGCGTGGTTGATGTCATGCCTCTCTCTTCTGAAGCATTGCCTGGGATCTGCAGACACTGGCTTCAGCTGGCCTGACCATTATGCGATTTGAAATTGTACTTCTGTAATGTGATTTCCTCTCCCACATATGGTGTCTTTGCCCTCTGACTTTACTCCTTTTTAATACCCATTTCCCTACCCCACCTCCCATCGAAATCTTCTGTTTTCCAGGTGGAGGCCTTCCTACAAAAATACCTTCTTTTCTTCATCTATGTTCCCCTACTCAAATTGTCTCCCCTGCACTCTTTTCTAATAAAAACTGTTTTTTAAGGCAAGCTTTGGTGAAGCTAGGGTTTGCCCCAGCCAGTGAACCTTTCATGTTTTACAACCTGGCCCAATTCTCATGTACACATTATACTCCACATATTGAAATTCAGTGTCACTTTTATCTGAATTACACCGTGTCTCCGACATCCCTACAGTGTCTGCATTTGATGACGAAATCAGTAAATCAGTACAGCCAGTCTTCTTATTACAGAGTAGTTGTGTTCCTAGAAACCCTCATGCAATATAAATAATAGGCCTTATGGGAAAAATAGGGTTAGGTGCCAATGGCCCAAGGTTGAACGCACATTTGTAACCAAAACATTACCAAACACAATAAATAATCGTAATAAAATATGCAAGTATTTTATTACAATTTTTATATAATAAAATATTGCTAATGCTTATGCTTTTATCGTAAGCAAACTTGCTCCTGATCTCTTCTTTGTTTGATCTTCTATCCAAACAGATAACAGACATTCTATCTCTTACAATTTTTTGTGTCTTGATCTAATGTATTTTTTCACACTTTGTTCCTGCTATAAAAGTTGCTTTTATTTTATCTGCATTCTTTCTAATTGTTCTCAGTGGTTAGGTTAAGTTATTTCCTAACCTAACCTTAAGTTAGGAAATAAGGTTTCCTAACTTTGTCTGTCATGCCAACATGTCAATCAATATATCGTTCTCGACTTCTACTGCCACTACCGATAACATACACAGTCTGTTTATCAAGAATGCAGGGAGAAACTGTGGTACCAGCAAACCAGTTTGTCTGGTAAGTTTCTCATAGTTTGCCGTGGTTCTCATGTTGGCTTTCTTTACCTTAGCTGCATTTCTTTTTTTCTCTGAACCTGCAGTATCTTCACCAGCACGCTTCCTTTTCACAGTGTTTTCAAGTATTTTACTCATTTTTAGGGAATCAAGCACAGTTACAGTATAAAAAGAACAAAAATTACGAAGCACGTTTGATACACACAAACAAAGCAGCACACGTGTAGCAACTGAGTAAACATCGCAGTAAGTGTTGCATTCAGCTTTTGTGATTCTGCTGTGTTCAACTGCCATTTCTTGTAAATGCAAAGCCAAATCATGCAGAAGCAAATTCGGTTCGTTATATGTGACATTGTTCCCCTGTTTATAAATCATGTATGGCCGAATTCGTGTGGTGTAAACGCGTGTTATGCAAGGACTGACTGTACTTCAAATTCATAAGTTTTATTTGATGAATTTGAACTACTGATTGCATCATAAAATGTACACTAGCATTAATGTACATGCAAGTATACATGCACCTGTTCTTACTCTTAATTACTCTTAACACAACTACCCATATATTTACTTGTACCACGATAACCCACAGCAGGGCTTGTAATCCCCAATACCTTGCTTTCAAGGCTGCTGCACGTTCCATATAAGTAGTTAAAGAATCACTTTCACCTCTGCCTGCAGCTCTAGTTACTCTGTTAGTCTGTCTCTCCCCCCCACACAAGCTAACGGTTTTCAGAGCCACTTAATAACACTGCCTTAACAGCATCAGCAAATATTCTTGCACCCTTTCTATTTAAGTGTGGCCTATCTCTATAAAAACAGTCTCTCCTCTAAACAAATGTAGACTGTGCCAAGAAAAATTCTGCTCCACGAACCTTGCACGTTCTCCCCAGAGCTGAATTGATTGCTAAGACTCAGTATGTACTCCTTATTGGTTCTGTGCGGGATTGCAGACACTTTTAAAATTAATCCTAACCTGTGACTTTTTTCCAGCCTTGCTCTGTATTTGTTAAGTAAATCCTCAGATCTCCTACTCTTAATATTGTTATTGCCATGTGTACAATATTATCACCTTTTCTGCCTGTTAAAGATGATATTTGCTCATTTGCTCTACAACATCATCTACTTTTGCTACAGGCAGACATACCCTAGTCCTATTCCACATATCTATTTCGCATAAAATATATTTCCTGTTTCCTTAATAGTAGAGTCAGTGACAGTAACGACCTCCTGTGGGACCAGTGCACTGTCTTTTGGATTGTCTATGTTACCTGATGCACAAGTATAAACTCTGTAGGGGTGAGTCAGCTGTGGAGGGGGGTGTAATTCTTTCTCCATTTGGTGAAATGAACTTGAGGGGGAGGGAGCTTAGAATTTTTAGTTCTTCTACCCTTATATCAGGGGCCAATCATTTGCGTGAGTTTATTTTGTATATATTGTATTGAATTTTATTTCTTCCATTTAGCTGAGTTATACATTTATATAGTTTATATTGGAATTTTCTGTTTTATCTTGATTGACCAGATCAATACATCTTTGCATGGATGTGCCCATCTGCACACACACTGAGTTTCTTGGCTGACTGATTCCACTTAGCTTACTAATTTACTAAGCATAAATTTGTACATAGCTGGTGATCTGAATTTTGGATCTCCTTTTGTTGTGTATTATAGTATTTTATTTATAATATTTTTACTAGCATGTCAGTGAGGATAAGAAAATCTTTTATTGGCTCTCTTCCTAATATCAGTGAACATGAAGAACTGGGTGAGAATTCATGATATATATTTAATGACAGTGCCAGTGGCCTCTCTGATAGGTAGAGCTAGAAAAATTTTATCTCATGCTGCTGAGATGGTAATAAAATAGAAAATTAGAGAAGTTTGCTTTGGTTGTAGCTCCAAAAGTGCTCCACCTAAAAGAAAACAAGAGGTGGCCTTAAAAAATAAAAGGAAAAATACAGGAATGGATACGAAAAGTGTAAAAGAAAAAAGGTGGTGTGGTAGCAGAATACACTACTGAAATGGACCTAATGGAACTATCCTTCATAGGATCCAAAGCTGCTACCTCAGCAGAGAAAGAGGATACTAAAATATTCCAACCAAATTTGAAAGAGAAGAGAGGAATTTAGTTCAGGAAAGTCCTCAGTTCAATTTCATTTGAACTGAACTGAATAATTGAAAGAAAAAAAAAATTTAAATACATAATTTTGGTTAAACTTCTCAGTTTTATTGAGAAGTTTATTACTGATGGAATAGTAGTGACACAAATTTTGTTTTGTGGGGTGACTTGGTGGTTGAGAACCTGAGATGCACATTAAAAATAAAGTCATAGGGGCAAAATTAGAAGAACACAAGGTTAACAAGTTAGGCAATTAATTATTTATAGCCATTTAATTATTGATTAATTAAATAATAATATAAAAGTAATTGTTTTTAGTTCACTGCACATAAGATGTCCACAAATCAAATTTAACACAACCACTATAAAAATGGTAGCAGAACCAAAATATCTTGGAGTAGTCTTTGATTCAAAATTAACTTTTTATCCCCATTTGATCTACTTCGCGAAGAAAGTGAGAAATTATGCAGGTATGATTGCCAGGATCAGTCGAGCAGACTGGAGGTTCAAAAGAAAGATCCTGGCGGTCATATACCATGCAATTTTCCTACCTGTTATCACCTATGGAGCCGGTGTGTGGTTCATCCGCTCGGCCATAGTAAGAAACAGGAGTAAATTAGAATCAATACAAAGGACAATACTACTCACTATTACCAGAACATGTCGCACAGTAAGCACACCTGCACTACAGTTGCTGGCTGGAACTTTCCCACTTTACCTGGAAGTAGCTTATATTATAGATTTAAAAAGGGCATACCCACAGAATTTCTGGGATAGCCCTTGACACAACCAACACCTTCAATGATGAAAGAAAAAGAATAGCCACAAAGCTCCATAAGCTATGGCAAAAAAAGTGGGAGCAGGAAACCAGAGGTCTGGTTACCAAATGTTTTCTACCATGGGTGGCAATTGTTAGCCCAAAGCCACCTAAGTGGTATGCCCCTGGACTTTCTGCAACATTTATATTGACAGGTCACGGCTCCCTAAAGGTGAAACTAACCTCGTTAGGCCTGACTGATGACCCAAACTGTACCTGTGGTGAGAGTGAACACTGGGCACACACATTCTATATGAATGTATAATATATGACATCCCCAGAACAGAGCTAATAGCACAGATTGGTCCCCTTCCCAGGGGAGAAGAACATCTGTTCATCATAGAGTCAAATTATAAAGCCTTTACATCTTTCACACAGAAAGTATTTGAAATGTGCAGAACTATCCAAAGAATGGCAGTTCAGCCCCCCCCAGCAATTAATCAATAATTAAAATTGCCCAAGTTTCCCACCATGCCCAGACGATGACTTAAAAACTGTAAGGATAGCAGTATTCTGCACCCTGACATGGCAAACCTCCCCAGGACTACCCTGCCATGTGTAGGAACCTGGTGCCCTATGCCAAATAAGTAATCATGTAGGGGAGGGAGATGTACAGGCAGTCAGGGAAGCAGATTAGCTGAAAAATATCAGTAAGCTAGTAGCAAAGGGATGCAATGTAGAATGAAAGATAGAATGAATAGGCAGGGCACCGAGTGAACCAGGGATTATGGTAAAAGGGAATAAATGGCAGTTTTGGTGAAAGAAAGAGTGACCTAGCATTGAGGGAAAGAAAGAGTGAATGGGAATGAGTGGAAGAGCAAATGTAATTGGCCGAAAGAATACAAAGTTAAAAATAACTTACATTGCTTTATTTTATACCAACAAACATTTATTAACAACACAAACACTATCACTGCATTCTCCCTTGGCCTGCAAAAAACTTGCAGCTAGGCCTGCACCACAACTGAAGAATAACAGTAAGTTGAGATGCCCAGAAAGTGCAGTGTAGAAAGCAAGAGTTGAATAAATGAAATGAAAGCCAGAAGAATGAATGAAAGTGTAAGTGTGTGAGAAAAAGAACACAAACCATAAATGCTACAGTTAAGTGCACACTAACCCTAGTTTTAATTAGTATTTAAATTTACATTTTGCATCATTGCATCTTCCCCTGGTGTGTGAGAAAAAAGATGAACGAGTGTGAGTGAAAAAAATAATAATATATATATATACAGGGTGATTCACTACCAGTGCGACAAACTTTCAGGAGGTGTAGGGGGTACAAAGACGAATCGGAATCACATAGCATTGCAGGGTCCGAAATGCCTTCGTCATGCGGTACAGAATGTTGAACGGGAGGTCGCATGAACAGCGATCCCGCTGGAAGTCAGCATTTGCGAACCGGTTCCCGAGGCAGTAGGATGGAAGAGTATTCAAACGTTGAACTGGCCGACATGCACCTCGCGTATGGAGCTGCGGACTGTAACGGTCGCGCCGCTCTGCGCTTGTACCAGGAACGTTTCCTGCACAGGCGTGCTCCTCATCATACGATTTTAATCATATGATGAGAAGGTTACGTGAGACTGGTTGTTTCACGAGAGGTACCATGAATCGAAAGCGGCCGACGAGGACACCAGACAATGAGGAGAATGTCCTACGTCTTTCAGAAGGCAATCCGAGTACGAGTACTCGAGCGATAGGCCAACGATTGGGTATTTCCCAATCCACTGTATGGAGGATACTGTCAACAAACCAAATGAGTTCATACCATCTACAACGTGTCCAATCATTGGAGCCTGCAGATTATCCACTCCGGAGGACTTTTGCTACTTGGTTTCTTCAACAGAAACGGTTCGCAAATGCTGACTTCCAGCAGGATTGCTGTTCACGCGACCTCCCGTTCAACGTCCTCTACCGCATGACGAAGGCATTTCGGACCCTGCAATGCAATGTGATTCTGATTCGTATTTGTGCCCCCTACACCTCTTGCAAGTTTGTCGCACTGCCAGTGAATCACCCTGTATATAAATAAAATATAAGAAAAAAGTATAAAAATAGAATGCAAGTAGAGTGAGAATGCAGATTATGAATGAAGTAAATGTCTCTCTCCCAATCTTTCACCTGGTGGGTTCTGCGCTGCCAACTAACATATCCCACCCCCGTAGTGTGATGGGCAGCTTGACCTTCCTACAGGATTTGACACTACTTGGACATGACACCAATGAAGATATTCTGTGGATTTGCTGCCAACACTCCATTGGTGATCTGAACTGGGTACTCTAACCTGGTTCTCTTTAAATCCCCATCCCCGGGTAGGGGAGGGAGGACACAGGTCTCTGTTTCCTCTCCTCCCTGCCTACCCCCATACTTCACTTGGTGGGGCTTGTCTCCACTGACCTCTTTGAGGATGTCTACTCTATTGTCCCTATTCTTCTATCTGTCTCCCCCCCAGTCTTCAGTCTCTCCCCCTTCTCTCACTAAACCGACCGAGTACACCCCTTATCAATGCCGCCAAATTTTAATCAACGCCTAAATTCTACCATTTTCTTGTAAATCTTTTGGCCAAATTCTAGTGTACACCCCTTTTTTTCTTCTTATTTTTTTTAAGGCCTTGCCACTGAAATCCTTGGAAATTAGGTGGCAGTAGGGGCCCAATGACTAAATGGTCAGAGAAACAACAGAACGTAATGCTTCCCAACAGACCACTCCCCACACATTTTTTAAATCCCTGGCCTCCACAGAGTTCTGTGTCACTCACAAAGAATACAATGTGGAGATGGGGGAAACCCCTGGTGCCGTCAGACAATTAACACACTTTACACATAACTGCACAACTCTTTGTAATGTATATTACTTATTTCCTTCTGGATTGTTTTTCTTATTTCCTACTGGATCTGTGCAGATCTGTGATCTACAATGTTTTTTGTGATGTATGTTATTTATTTCCTTCTGGATTTTAATATAATTTGAAATGCAACATATATTTCATGGAATCTTTTGTGATTTAATAAAATATATAAAATAGCAACACATTCCTCAGTTCTTAGTTTGCTGACACTTTCTTAATATATTTTTCTTATTTTCTTCCTGGATTTTAATCATAATTGAAATATAGAGGCCGCTGTAGCCTAGTGGTCAGGCGCGCGGGTGCATAAGTACACGTGCCTTGAGTGACCGGGGTTCAAGCCCGTGACTGCTGAATACGGTGCTGTTTCTTGTATTCTGGCTATCTTGAGAACTCCTCTGACCGTTTGTTCGTCCTGGAGTATAAACAGAAAATTTATTTATTAATTCACGTATTTCGTATTTATGCTGTAGTAATTAATATAATTAACCTATCATTAGTCCTCGGAAAACTAGAAATTCCTCTGGTACATGAAAGTGAAAAAATCAGCAAAAAAATAATTCAAAAAATTGTTAATTTTTTTGATGCCACCAATATTTTCAAACTTTTCTGAACACATGTGAAAAAAATGCATGTTCTGTAAAAACATATGTTTAATTAATTTTTGAAAATTAAAATCTTTTTAGATCTGTTGAGCAAATGCAAATTTAAAAACTGTATGCTTCAACAAACCCTTTGATTTTGATTAGATGCCTAATCAAAGGGTTTGATTTTGATTAGGGATCTACTGTTTAAATCAAATGAGTACATACTACTAACATTTTAAATCAAATGAGTACATACTAATGTAATTATTTGATTTAAAATGAGTACAGTAGTATGATATTTATTTGTAATTTCCTGATTACTTGGCCTTTCTGATTGCTTAAAAAACCACAGTCTACTTCTGCCGTCATTGTGTTCTATTGATAAGAAGGTTCACATTTTGTCACCATTATTTTAGTATTCATATAGGATGGCATTTCCCAAACTGGGGTCCGCGAAACAGTGGTCAACCACTTATATATTCACATACAGGTAGTTCTTGACTTTACGAGTTAATTCGTTCCTAGCGCACGCGCTCGTAAAACAAAAACTCGTAAAGTGGGAATTTATTTCCCATAGACATAAGCTTAAAAACAGGGGTTATGTTCTCAACAATGAAATTATTTAGCTAATTAGTTTGTTTAAACAATGATTGATTTTTCAATCATTGTTTAAACAATTTTAAAAGTTCATTAAGAAATGAAAACGTAGCCTGTAAAATCAAGCAAATTATAATAATAGAGAAATTATTTACGACTTACAAATGTTAAAGAATATTTATTCTTCATCATCATCGACTAAATGCACACTTGTTGATCACTCATTATTGGCTCGGCACTTGTTGGTTTATTGCAGAAGGAGTCGTCGTCTTCAGAAATTTTTCAAGAGGCGTCTGTTTCCAAGATAATCTATTTTCTTTATAAATTTCACAATATCATGCATAAGCATTTTTTAACGGCACGCATAAATTGCAACTAACATGATTCGCATGAAGTAACAAGTTTACGAAGCTTAAAAAAAGGAACGAAGAGAAGATTCTGAAAATTTGTTTTTTATATGATTGAAAATTTCAATAAAGGGCAAACACATTTCACCGTAATAATGTGAAAACCACACAATTCCAGCTGTCGGTATTTTGGCAAATGCAATAACATTGAGTTTACAGGTGACCCCCGCTTAACACTGATCATTCGTTCCGGAAAAACAGAGCGCTAAGTGAATCCGCGCTAAGCGAGCGCGGCTTTCCCATAAGGTAACATATGTATTTATGAGCTGCGGTCAGTGCCATAGGATATAAACAGTAATGAAAAGATGCACAAATGTTGGTCAAAATATTTAATATTCAAATATTTGCACATATAAAATATTCTGCATTGCATACGTATAATTATGTGGTAACTACTTGCGTATCAAAAGTAAATTTAAAATTCCAATTAAAATAATGAATTTAATTTAATTGATGAATTTAATCATGAAAAATGTGTAAATTTTGAGTTGAACTTTGGCCCTCTTCCAAATAAACTAAAAGGGGTATTAATTTTAAATCCCCCGCAGCGTTACAACCAACAATAAAGTCAACCGATCCTTCGCCGCTTTGAAACCTGGCATGTTTTTTTCTTCTTTCAATGTGAAACTTCTTTTTAGGCATTCGTTTCCACAAAAGTCCTGCTTTATCTATGTTAAAAACGTATTGAGAAGGATAACACATAATACTGTACCCCTCTTCAATAATTTTAACAAGTTCTTTTTTGAAAGTTTCGGCTCCTTGATCTGCACTTGCGGCTTCTCCCTGGATTTTAAATCTATTCAACCAGCCCTTACTAGTTTTAAATGGTTCCACATTTTTTTTTTTTTTAGGCGAGTTTTCTTCAGATCATCATATTGGCTAATCTCTTTCTCTCTCTCTCTCTCTTTTAATATTTAACTTAACTGAATTCTGCATTGGAATATTATCTTCAATAAAATTAGTCTTTCCATTTCAATCCTAATAGCTGGCCTAGTCCTAGTTGCTTGCAGTGGAACAGCTATCTTTCCCGCTGCAAAAATTAATTCTTTATTTTTTTATAATTGTTCTTACAGTTAAAGTTGCAAGTCCTAAATTATGGCACACATCCGTTTGTCGTTGACCGGAATCGATTCGCTTCAAAACGTCTAATTTAATTTTCAAATTCAGTCTTTTTCTTACATTTATAGTCTTCGTACTGCGCCCAGACGTTGTTGCTTTTTCATTCCTTTCAGTCATTATTAGCTCTTCGAAAATGTAACTGCGTTGGTTGAATTAATTACGATACAATGTTCAAGTAAACTTTCCGTTACGCACGATGTCTAATACTCTACTGAGTGATGACTAGACTTCGGATAAATGCATATAACGCAAATATTACAAGCAATATACTTGATCATTTTTTAAAATGTTGATCTCGGAACTACGTAACAAGTCACTGTACTGAAACTAAATTAGCGTGCGAGAAAATTTCACTGAGCGTGGGAAAATTTCTCAAGTCGGCGTGGGAAACGTTTTAATGCTGTTTTGATATTCATTTTCAAGCTATCGACTCCATCAGATGAAATGATTTCGTTAATATGTCAAAAATGTAATCTGTAAAAGAGCGTTATAGTGATCTGTGACAGCATTATAGTCAGATACGGGTTATAATATAAGAACAGCGTTATAGCGAATCAGCGTAAAGCGAACCGCGTTATAACGGGGGCCTGCTGTACTACCCGTTTATAATTGCTTGCAGTAACAGAAAAGCCCAATGCACTGGAAAGTGCAAATTGTTTTTATTGTTTTATGGTTGTGACCTCCAGAAATGTGCTTTAGAAAAATATCACAAAGTCATTTAAAATTTACTTATGTTACTTATTGTTTGTTACTTATTGTTTATCATAATGCAAAAAAATTAGTTTTTTTGCATTATGATAGTATTTAGTATTTATGAGAGTTTAGTATTAGTAGTGGAAAATTATGCAAGAAAGCAAGCTTATAAAGTGTCAGCCAAAAAAAAAAAAAAAATCGCGTGCGTACCCCCTGTACACAGGAAAGATGTTTTATGTGTAAACATCTTTGACAACACCTACTAAATTTCTTACTTGATTCTTATAACGGAGCATATGATAAAAATTTCCTACTTGATTCTTATAACGGAGCATATGATAATGATGAAAGTGTAGTTCATTTTAATGATTTCAATTGGTAACTAATACAATTTACAAACCATGCTCACGACCTTTTAGATGGCCTTAAGGTCACGTTTGTGACCTTAAAATGACATTTTAGAGAGATAAATAGCTTCATTATACAGCGAAAATTTCAACTTCCGAGATCTTAAAAGGAATTACCAAAAAACAAGGTGTTATTCGGTTCACATTACGATATTTTAAATACGAGGGTGTCTCTGGAACTAATTAATATCGTAAACGGGGTACCCTTTATTGTATAACTATGCACATGGTTTAGAATGCGATATTTATGAATGTTTAACATTCAATTTTTTGCAATTAAATGTTCATATTTTTGATTTTGTTGATACTTGATACTTGGAAAAAAAAAAAAAAACTCGTAAAGCGAAAACTGCCTGTATATGAATATAACATACATGCATATGTCATATATATATATACTATCATTGATTTGTATTAAATATTAACATAAATTAAATTATCATAAAGGGAATAAATAAATAATTAGGCGTTCATTAGAGGCAGCGACATGCAATTCCTCCATATGAAGCTGAAATACATCCAATATTTTAAATTAAATAAAACATAAGCCAGTAGTATGGCAAAAACTATAGAGCGAAAATTAACATAAAAATAACCCAAATAAACAAACAAACAAAAAAAGAAATAGTCATAATAGTAGCCCGATAACCCTTATGTAATTTCGAGTTTTAAATCCGATTAATAAAACTATACAAATTTTAGAATAATGCCAATTATATAATAATTTAGCGGTACCCCCCAGAGGTACCAGTTTCCGAAAGACGTTATCGTTTGGTAGTTCCTTTAACCCTCTTTTGGTGGGTTTGAAATAAATTGAAATAAAATATAGACTGATGGTCAGTCTATATTTTATTTCAATTTAGTTTGATTTTGTTATCGTTTGGTAGTTCCTTTAACCCTCTTTTGGTGATATTTCACGTCTTTCGGAACTGGTACCTCTGGGGGGTACCGCTAAATTATTATATAATTGGCATTATTCTAAAATTTGTATAGTTTTATTAATCGGATTTAAAACTCGAAATTACATAAGGGTTATCGGGCTACTATTATGACTATTTCTTTTTTCGTTTGTTTGTTTATTTGGGTTATTTTTATGTTAATTTT
Source organism: Mastigoproctus giganteus (assembly GCF_048544385.1). NCBI lineage: Eukaryota > Metazoa > Arthropoda > Arachnida > Uropygi > Thelyphonidae > Mastigoproctus > Mastigoproctus giganteus. The sequence goes on from NC_143580.1 coordinate 81,623,236, forward strand.
CGCTCTATAGTTTTTGCCATACTACTGGCTTATGTTTTATTTAATTTAAAAAAAAAAAAAAAAAAAAAATATATATATATATATATATATATATATATATCTGATAATTAAAATAAATATGATATTTAAAATAAAAAACAATAAAAAACATCAGCCAGTAGTACGGCAAAAATGCAGAGCGAAACGAAACGCAAAATAATATAAGATAAACAAACAGGGAAGGGAAAGTAGAGATAAGACAAAAAGGTAGTCGATAATCCCCTGTATAATTTAGTAATTAAACCCAATTAATAAAAACGATGTAAATTTAAAATAATGCCAATTATATATAATTTAGCGGTACCCCCCTCGAAGGTACCAGTTCCAAAAGACGTGAAATATCACCAAAAAGGGGTTAAAGAAACTACAAAAACTAAAATATCAAAATAATAGACTGACCATTATGCCCCATATCGACAGAGGACCATGAGGCCAATAATGGTCATGGAATATATATATATATATATATATATATATATATATATATAGGGGTCTGTAAAAATTTTTTTGATATCTGAAGGGGTCTGTGAACTTTTTGGTTTTTGAAAGGTTCCGTAGATCTCAGTAGTTTGGGAACCACTGATACAGGAGATACTTGTAGAGTTATTAGTTTTTAATTATTTGTGTAATCAGTATTAGAAGAGGCTTATGAATTATATAATTTATAGCAATGCATACGTGTTTCAATAATTTAGCTTTATCACATAGTACATAACATACGACATTAATATTCATACAGCTATTGGTATCAGGGATTTGGTGTAAATATAGCATTGCATAACTAATATAGTGGAATTGTAGGTTTTTAATAAAAATATATATAATAGCATATTATATAATAATATATAGCATATATATATATTTTTTTTGTTTTAGCTAATAACCCTGCCTGTTACTTTGAATTTGTTTGTTACTTATTGTTTATAATCGCTTAAGAAACCACAGTCAACTTGTGTCATCATTGTTTTGTATTGATAAGAACATTTTAATTTTGTTACCATTTTTATAGTAATGAGGGCATGGTAGGGGAATTCTGGTGTTTTAATTGTGGAAAATAAGTAGCTCAAAAGTTCGTATCACGTCCATTAGATAAATTTATTGTCTGTTATAATTACTTAGAACTTACAAATGTAATGGTTTAGCATTGGTAGAGGCATATGATGCAAGAAAGCAAGCTTATACAGCATCAGCCAAAAAAAAAAACCCCTTCCCATTTCACCCATCCATTTGCTCCAAATTGTTTGTCTAGTTCTGCCTTGAATTTATTTAAGCTCTCAACTTCTACAACAACAGATGGAAGTTTGTTCCAGTAAACAACCACTCACTGACTAAAGAAAAATTTCTGCACATATATTCTACAACTGTCTTTCCTCAATTTTAATTTATATTCCTTGAGGCAATTAATCTGGGCAAGAGGAAGAATTCCATTAGCATTGAGCTTGCTCAAACACTTCAAGGCCCTTTACATCTCAATCAGATCACATCGCCGGTGCCTAGTCTCCAGACACTGTAATTTGAAAATCTTAAGCCTTTATTTGTAATCGCAACCCTTTGTTCCATTCATTACATAACGTATATAACGTAAACTGAGAGATAACAAATGCATGCAATGTAAACTTGATATTGCAATATGAATGTATGTTTAATAACGTAAACTTCTCAACATGATACATATTACTGCGGCACAACTGGTGCAGAGTGTTATTACTGCATTGGGTATGTTAGTTTAGTAGTGTAGTATTTTTAAATAAATTGAATTTGAATGGATATTGTGCCTTAGACTAGAGCAGCAAAGCAAAGGACTCAAAAATAGTGGGAGAACTGAGGAGGGCAGTTGTCCTCTGAATCATGGCATAAAATATACTGTTTGTTCCATGTTTGTGGATGGAACAGGACATGATATCGACAAGGAGGATGTCATTATATGTGTGTTCAATGTAAAGAGTGTTAGGATATTAGGGGCCAATCAGCATTGTTATGGGCCTTTATGAGAGCTTGAAGAACAGGGTGTATGCCCTCAAGGGATTTAAATTGGGGCCCCATCAAGCTCTCGGTGCTTACCTCAATGACAAAGCTTGCACTTGAGCATCGGGCAACAGAGGCAACCATCAAGGCAGAAAGCGCAGGTCCCATATACAGCAACTAGTTGTTATTAGTGGCTCTATTGTCAGGGAAACAGGAAATGTATTGTGCAAACAGGATAGATTGAATAGGACCAGGGTATGTCAGCCAGAGACAACAGTTGATGACATTATAGGGCAGCTGTTGTCTTTTAAGGGCACAAAAGGTGATATATTGTTATACACGGCACTAATGACATTAAGAGTAGGAGTTCAGCAGATATACATAAAAAGTACAGGGCAACGTTGAAAAAAAAGTCATAAGTTAGGGTTAAATTTGAAAGTGTCTGCAGTTCTGTCCAGACACGATAGGAGGGAGTATATGATAGCCTTGTCAATCACTTTGACCCTGGAGATAGTGTGCAAGGCTCGTGGGGTAGAATTTTTCTCAGCATGGTCTGTAATTGTTAACAGGAGAGATTGCTTCTACATGGATGGGATACACTTAAATAGAAAGGGTGCAAGAATATTTTCTGATGCTATTGAGGCAGTGTTAGGTGGGTCAGAAAACTGCTAGCTTGAAGGAATTCACAGACTGATAGATTAATAGTAGCACAGACAGAGGTGAAAGTGATTCTTGCACTGCTTCTATTGGAATGAGCAGCAGCCTGGAAAGCAAGGTGCTGGGGATGTCAGGGACTACTGGGAGTCATGGAACAAATAAATACATGGGCTGTGTTAGGGTAAATAAGAGTAAAGACAAGTGCATGTATACTTGCATATACACCAATGCACAGCATTGGTGTATAAGCAAGTATATACACCTCAGATATTGCTTTGTTATTTAAACCTACATTTCCGCTTATAAAACAAATTAACAGACAGGCTGTCGGTTAATTTTTTTTTATTTTTATTTATTTGATTAATTTGTTTTATTTGTTGAAAGATTTTAAATACCAAAGTGTTTTTGTTTATTCTCCATTAATATAACACGATATTTAAGTTAGTCTTATTTCTGTCAATAGTGAAGAGCAATTGGGGTTATTTGTAGCTGATAATTTTTTTTTTTTTTTTACTTGTTCCCAAGAATCATACTAGCAACTGTGCACGTGGTTATCACTACATGTATAACTTTAGTAATTCATTTCAACTATGATAAAATGCCTCAAAGACAAATTATCTAGTATAATGAATATATCACTTCCAGTCCATTTTTATAAATAGTTTTTTTGCATTATGATAGTATTTAGTATTTATGAGAGTTTAGTATTAGTAGTGGAAAATTATGCAAGAAAGCAAGCTTATAAAGTGTCAGCCAAAAAAAAAAAAAAAAATCGCGTGCGTGCACCCCCTGTACACAGGAAAGATGTTTTATGTGTAAACATCTTTGACAACACCTACTAAATTTCGAACAGCTAGAACTGAAATCACGAACGATGTAATTTATGCTCATGTCCGTTACTTACCCTACCAAACCAATAGGCGCCTCCGTAGCCAGGTGGGAAGGAGCAGCAGTGCGTAGCACACGCTTCTTGATTAGACCGGGGTTCGAGCCCGTCACCACCAAATATGGAGGATGCAGAAAGATCAGGGAATGACCACCGCATATCCCGGAGCAATATGGCCTTAGTTGCTAATGCTCCTAAAAACCAAATAACTAACTAACTAACTAACCAAACCAATGTTAGTGATAAATAGGATGCATGCTCCTGCTGCTTACTGTACCAAATCAATTTGTTTTGAAGAGGTTAGGCCAATAGCCTAATTGCCCATTTGATTGTAGAGTAAGCAGCGGGCTTTTGTATTCTATTTATCACTATTATTTATTCGGTAGAGTAAGTAGTGGGAGTGAGCATAAATTACATCGCTGCTATTCATTCAATCATGATCCAGCATGATGCTGGATCCAAGAGCACATCCAAGATCACCTCCCATGATCCTTTGCTTTAAATGCTTTACTTTACGTTAAATTTTGCAAGATATCCATTTCTCCAGTTACCAAAAGGTTTCTACCACGGGTGGCAATGGTTAGTTCAAATTGCAACAATACAAGTATTTGTATTGTTACAATCATGCTATCATGTTGAATCATGTTACTCTGTCATGCTTTATCGCAAATTATACATGCAATGCTATGAGATCTACAAGAAATGACAGTATCCACTCATAATACGCTATCAAAACTGACTTTGCTCAGGATCTCAACGAGTATAAGCATGAGATGGTAATGCTGCACATTCCATTTTGCAATGGGGAACCAGAGATACTGTCAGAGATGAAATATGTCAAGATCTACAACGACAATGAAGAGCTCATACTAGATCATAAATTGTATGAATTGGACTTGGACATTAACAAAACAATTGAAATATGTAAGATGTGTCGAGACAATGACGACATTGACCCTGATGAAGCATTCAGACCTGCATAGCCTTTAATGCAACTGCGAGAAGAAGACTCCTTTCGAAATTTTTACAATCATCCAAACAGTGAGATGAATGAGGATCTACAGCTCACCATGCTCAACTAACTCAGCACAATTGCAAAAAAATGCAAAAACTTGATGACAAACGAAGACTTCTGAAACTTAATGAGAATGACCAATGAGAAGCAAAAGATTCTGCTCATACATGTAATTTGGAGTCTTATCTCCCAATCATGAACCAAATCAAATATTTTTGACCGGCCCAGCTGGTTACAGAAAAACGTTTATGATTTGCTTCTTGATGGAAATATACAACCCCTTTCAGTAATACAGATGGGTACCGTAACACCTACATTACATGTGCTTCAACTGGTAAGGCTGAAGCGCATGTAATGTAATGATATTGGATGTGCTCAGAGTTGGTTTATGTCAGTTCTGAGCACATCTAAGATCACTGCCCTCGAGATATCCATTTCTTTGGTTACCAAAAGGTTTCTGCTATGGGTGGCAATGGTGAGGCCAAAGCTACCTAAGTGGTAGCTTTGCTGCTGGTTGCAGAAAAATGTTTTTCTGCAACCAACCGGTTTTTTGCTAGCTTTGAGCACATCCAAGATACCCCTGTAATCCTTTGCACGATCTCCTCTCCCAACTCCATTCTTTTTGCCTTTCCCATGTTTTTTACGCAACTAGCTGGTTCATGCCAGCTGTGAGCACATCCAAGATCACCTCCCATGATCCTTTGCTTTAAATGCTTTACTTTACGTTAAATTTTGCAAGATATCCATTTCTCCAGTTACCAAAAGGTTTCTACCACGGGTGGCAATGGTTAGTTCAAAGCTACCTAAGTGGTATGCCCCAAATCATAAACATTTTTCTGCCACCAGCTGGTTTATGCCAGCTCTGAGCACATCCAAGATCACCTCCCATGATCCTTTGTGGGATCTCTTCTCCCAACTCCGTTTTTCTTTGTTATGAAACGGGAATGACATAATTTCAGTCGCAAAATCGTGACAAATTGAGTTTACTACCGTCCAAAATTTAGTAGATGACGCCAAACACATCAAAAAAAAAAAAACAAACATCCACACACTTCACCCATCCATTACCCTCCAAGAATCTGTCTAGTTTTTCTTTGAATTTTTTCAAACCACCCACTTCCATAACAACAGATGGAAGTTTGTTCCAACAATCAACCACCTGCTGACTGAAGGCAAACTTCTGCACATCTATCCTGCAACCATACTTTTGCAACTTGAATTTATGCTCCCTCATGTGTGTAGTCTCAGCAAGAGGAAGAATGCTAAAATATATAGCTTATTCAATCAATTCAAGGCCCTTAAAGACCTCAATCAGATCTCCTTACAGTGCCTAGTCTCCAGATGCTGTTATTTGAAGGGCTAAAGTCTCTCTTGGTAAGAGCAACCTTTTGCACCCTTCACCAATCTGGTTCCCTTTCTCTGTATCCATTCCAGCAGATCCACCTCCTTCCTAAACTGAGGTCTCTAGACCTATATACATCTTCAGGATGCACCTAACCATGGCTTTGTACAAAGGGATAATCACTTTCTTATCCCTGCTAGCAAAGTTTCTGTATATCATTGACAAAACTGCATCAGCTGTCCTGGCAGCCTGTCTGCACTGCTCAGAGAATTTCATATCTTACTGCACAATTACCCCCCATTTGTTAGCTCCTTGAGTGTAGTACCACATAACTGGTATGTTAAAATTTGTCAGGTTTTATCAATCTTATTGGCTGCTACTGGGTACTTAAATTTAATGCTAAAAGTTACTAGAAGTTATCAAAAGTTCTGTTGTATTTTATAAAATAAAAAAAAAAGTCTGCTAATATATAAGAAATATGATAAAAGTTAATCAATGTTTTTAGGTATGAGCGTCATTTGAAAAGAAAAAGAGAGGAAGAGGAGGGGGAGCAACAAAGAGATGCTGAAAAATGTCTTGAAAATTTAGAAGTATCAAGGGATTATTGGAGCCATGTTGACAAAAGTGAGCATTCGGATGATTATAGTGAAGATGATGATGCAGATGATAACATGCATGAGCAAGAACAGGATGGTCAAAAACAGTGTATGGTAAAAGTAATCATTGAGAATAATGAATTGCCAAAAGAAAATATGAAAGATGATGTAAAAAGAAAGAGTGAGCAGAATAGTGTTACAGAATTAACAGGTTTAGATGAGAATAAAAAAGTTAATATGACAGACTCTGAGAAGAAAGAATCTTTAAAAGACACCACAATAGCTGATGCTGACCAAGGGGATGAAATTAATAACAAAAGAGTAGATAACAAAAAAGGTGAACAGAGAGAAACACATAGCCACCATAGCGATGGTATAGATGTCAGCCAGTTGCAAAGCACTCCTCCAAGTTTTATAGTTGAGGATCCATGGCCTGTAGAAGAAATGCTCAAGTTAACATTTGAAGAGGTATGATTTTTAAATTTTGATCTTCCAAGTGATGTTTTTATTTCTGTATATACAGTAGTTTTATTTTTTTAGAAGTTAACAGTTAAACACCATTAAGTTATTAATCCTTTATATTAAATGAGTAAGTGAGTAATACTAGTTCATTATAGGTTAACTGGTAGATTTCTCTGTTGATAATTTCTGCATATATTTGTTCTTGTTATATTAATAAGTTATTACAAAATAAATTTGGCATTTTCTATAATAGATTTGAATATAGTTATTGTTAACTATGTACTAGCATTATAATCATGCTCTGCAAATACTCAATAAAAAACCGTTACATTTGTTCTGCACACTTTTTTAATTAGTGAAAAGAAATTTGATATATCTGTGTAAATGTGTTTGTTATACATATAGGAATATAAGTGTTTTTTTTTTTTTTTTGTAACAGTTTTTAAAATAATGCAAACATTTTTAAAGTGATTGCTTCATATCCTATTTGATGTTACTTAAACTAAAAATTTATCAAGTGAATTAAATTTTTTTATTTTACAAATTCGTAGTTTTCCCTTAAAAATATTTATTTTGGAAAAATTAGTTTAACGGATGGAATTTTATATTTCACTGTGGTTGAAACAGTGTAATCGTATTTATCCAGGAGTGATATCTTATGACTTGATTTTGTTTTGCACAGATACAAACAGTATCATCTCAGAATGCAAGCTTTGCTGGCGGTATATGGTATAATAAGTTGCTGTTGATATAAAAAATCATTAGTACAGAAAGAAAAAGTCTGAAATATGAAAATTTATATATATTTAAAACATGAAGCATATGCAAATATTGAACTTAGGATAAATAAAACAGATCTATAATGCTCAATGAGTTCTACACTTATATTAATAAAAAGAAATAAAGAGGAATTTAGCTCAGTGCTTTTTTGTAGACTGCTTCACTACAACACCCTCCTAAATTCAATCAGATATAAAATTATTTCTCAATGGTTTCCTTCCCTCACAGACATGAATGGTCCGATGTATCCACGATCAATAGTCAAGATCTCCCAACCCAACCATCAACACATCAAACCACCACCACATAACCCCGAGAGTCAGAAGATCATTTATATGTCTGTGAGGGAAGGAAGCCATTGACGAACCCACCGCTTGACAGTTAAATAGGTACACTGCATCACTGCATTCACTGCATTCACGTACATGGTAATTCGATGTCAGTATGGATAAACATTGTAAGTTAACCGACTTTAAAGAGGGATGATGGTGGGTGCCTGATGCATGAGTTACTCTATCGCAAAGGTGGGACAGAAATTGCACTATCCCCGTTTGCCCGTATCAGTAGGGTATCGGGAATATGCCATTTCTGGAATAACATCTCTGTGGCAGGAGAAAGGTGTTAGATGAACGTGGTTGCTGATGTCTGTTTTGCATTGTTTCAGCCAACCAGAGAGCGACAGTGGCACAAATCGCTGCCAAATTCTATGAGGGAGGTGTCAGAAACATCTCCACCAAGACCATCAGGTAATCATTAGCCACATAGGTTATGGGAGCCACCGACCCACCAGAGTCCCATTACTAACACCACGACACAGGACTCTGCTTCAATTGGGCAAAAGAATATCGGCACTGAACCTTGATTGATTGGAGACTGGCCTCCTGGTGTTTCGGGCAGACGGGAGGGTGTGTATCTTGTGGAAACAGTGTGAAGCTATGCACCCATCATGTTAACAAGGAACTGTTCAGGCAGGTGGACAGTTAGTAATGGTCTGGGTGTGTTCAACTGGCACACGTTGGGACCTCTGGTACATCTAAACACCATCTCTGAATGGTCCAGGTTATGTCTAAGTCCTTGCAGACCATCTGCATCTCTTCATGACCATCGTGCACCCACAGAGCAATGAACCCTTCCAGCAGGACAATGCGCCTCCCCACAGAGCTGTGGAGACTAGAACATGGTCCAAAAAGCAGTCCGCAGATTTTACCACCATGGAATGGCCTTCCTGGTCACTGGACATGAACCCTGTGGAGCATCTTTGGCATGCTGTGGAAAGGTCCGTTTGAGCTTTGGATACTCCATCCAGGAATGTGATGAAATTATGGACAACTGCGTAGCAGGCATGGATGGAAATACCTCTGGAACGCTTTCATGAACTAGTGGACTCAATGCCTCACTATGTGACTGCCCTTATCCGGGCAAAATGTGGGCCTGCCCATTACTAGGTAGGTATCCCATGATTTTTGCCCACTCAGTGTATACTACTGCAACAGGATCTGGAAAAGTTCAACAGTGGGCTGAGAGGTGGCAACTAAAGTTTTAACATTAACAAGTGTAAAGTACTACATATGGGTAGCAGTAACCCCAGAGTAACGTACCAACTGGGCGGCACTACACTGAGGGTAGTGGTGAAAGAAAAGTACCTGGAGTAATTACTCCAGGTATTGTGCAGTCAATACCTGGAGTAATTATTCCAGGTACTGACTGCACAATTGTGCAGTCAGATACAAAGTTTTCAGAGCAGTGCAGACAGGCTACAACAGTAGCTCATGGGGTCTTTTCAATGATATGCAGGAATTTTGCTAGCAAGGATAAGGAGGTGATTGTCCCATTGTATAAGGCAATGGTCAGGCCACACCTTGAATGCTGCATATGTCTGGAGGCCTCATTTTAGGAGGATATAGAGCTGCTGGAACGAGTACAGAGACGGGCAACGAGATTGATGAGTGGAACAAAGAGTTGCTGTTACCACGAGAGGCTTAAGTACTGCAAATTGCAGCATCTGGAGACTAGGCACCTGTGATGTGATCTAATTGAGAAGGCTTTGAATGGTTTGAGCTAGCTCAATGCTGATGATTCTTCCTCTTCCTTAGATTACTCCTCTGAGGCGACTTAAATTCAAATTGAGGAAAAACAATTGTAGAATAGATGTGTGGAAATACACAGCAGGCCCCCGTTATAATGCGGTTTGCTTTACGCTGATTCGATATAACGCTGTTCTTATATTATAACCCGTATCTGACTATAATGCTGTTACAGATCACCATAACGCTCTTTTACAAATTGCATTTTTGGCATATTTAACGAAATTGTTTCATTTGATGGAGCCGATAGCTTGAAAATGAATAGCAAAACAGCATTAAAACGTTTCCCACGCTAACTTGAGAAATTTTCCCAAGCTCAGTGAAATTTTCTCGCACGCTACTTTAATTGCAGTACAGTGACTTGTTACGTATTCCGAGATCAACATTTTAAAAAATGATCAAGTATATTGCTTGTAATATTTGCGTTATATGCATTTATCCGAAGTTTAGTCATCACTCAGTACAGTATTAGACATCGTGCGTAATGGACAGTTTACATGAACATTGTATCTTAATTAATGCAACTAATGCAGTTACATTTTCGAAGAGTTAATAATTGCGGATAAGTATGAAAAAGCAACAACTTCTGAGCGCAGTACGAAGACTATAAATGTAAGAAAAAGACTGAATTTGAAAATTAAATTAGATGTTTTGAAGCGAATCGATTCCCGTCAACGACAAGCAGATGTGTGCCATAATTTAGGACTTGCAAGTTTAACTGTAAGAACAATATAAAAAAATAAAGAATTAATTTTAGCAGCTGGAAAGATAGCTGTTCCACTGCAAGCAACTAGGGCTAGGCCGGTTATTAGGATTGAAATGGAAAGACGTTAACTAATTTTATTGAAGATAATATCCAATGCAGAATTCAGTTAAGTTAAATATTATTAAAAAAGAGAGAGAGAGAGAGAGAGAGAGAGAGAGATTAGCCAATATGATGATCTGAAGAAAACTCACCTAAAGAAAAAAAAATGTGGAACCATTTAAAACTGGTAACGGCTGGTTGAATAGATTTAAAATCTTGGGAGAAGCCGCAAGTGCAGATCAAGGAGCCGAAACTTTCAAAAAAGAACTTGTTAAAATTATTGAAGAGGGGTATTGTGTGTTATACTTCTCAACAAGTTGATAACATAGATGAAGCAGGACTTTTGTGGAAACGAATGCCTAAAAGAAGTTTCATATTAAAAGAAGAAAAAAGCATGCCAGGTTTCAAAGTGGTGAAGGTTCGGGTAACTTTATTGTTGTGTGGTAACGCTGCGGGATTTAAAATTAATACCCCTTTTAGTTTATTTAGACGAGGGCCAAAGTTCAACCCAAAATCGACACATTTTTCATGATTAAATTCATCAATTAAATTAAATCAATTAAAATTAATTTAGATCATGAATTAAACTGATTTTAATTGGAATTTTAAGTATAATTTTGATACGTAAGTAGTTACCACATAATTATATACGTATGTAATGCAGAATATTTTATATATGCAAATATTCGAATATTAAATATTTTGACCGACATTTGTGCATCTTTTCACTACCATTTATTATTGATTAGGAAATATCCTATGGCACTGACCGCAACTTACAAATACATATGTTACTTTATGGGAACGTGGAGCTCGGTTAGCGCGGATTCACTTAGTGCTCTGTTTTTCGGGAATGAATTATCAGCGTTAAGCGGGGGTCACCTGTACTTTTAGCCAGTGGGTGGTTGATAGTTGGAACAAACTTCCATCTGTTGTAGTGGAGGTCAACACTTAAATAAGTTCAAGGTAGAACTAGACAAACATTTGGAGTGAATGGATTTGTGAAATGGGAAGGGGTTCTATTTTTTTTTTTTTTTTTTTTTTTTGTTGATGGTATATAAGCTTGCTTTCTTGCATCATATGCCTCTAGTGATGCTAATGTTATTGTCACAATGTCTGAATTTGATGACTTATTCAGTACAGTACTTATTCATTCTTGTATGTAAAGGTTACTGCCTTTGCATACAAGAATTCTTTGTACCTCTTAAGTAAGTCCTTAGATTCTTCTACTCTCAACATCATTAGTGCCAACATGTACATCATCATCACTTTTTATGCCTTTAAAAGATCATATCTACTGTACAGCATTTGCACTTTTGCATTCTACTTTTGCTTCTGGCAGACATGTCCTTGTCCCATTCCACACAAACGTTTTGCACAGTATATTTACTTTTCCCTCTGACATTTATTTATACATCTACCTAATAATGAGGTGTAACCCCTTTAGCCATATTTGTCCATGTTTATTCAGTTGTTTACACAGATGTTTCAAATTGGTTGGTTGTGGATCTCTATTCTGAAGAGTTTGTTCCACTTCATCCTACCAAGGGCTCGGTTGGATTCACATGCTGACTGGGGAGACTCTCACAGCAGGCGGAATTTACTGTTATGTTTTTGGAACCAATTCTATGCAATGCTATCCTTTTGACATGATACATTATCCTGTTGGGAGGTGAACTCATTGCATTGTTAGAAACAGTTTCCAGATTATCTGATGTTGCTCCAGGATGTCAAAGGTGTCAAGAATAAAGATATCGACCATATCAATCCACCTGAGCACTTTGTAGGATGAAATGGAACAAGTTCTTCAGAGTACAGATCCACAACTATCCAATTTTCTGGTATCAAGGTTCCCACATCTGCAAAGATATGTACAAGACTTGCTGTTTTTGACATATTCTGCTCTTTCCAATAGCATGAAACAGCAGGAACCAGCAGTCATCAGACCAGGCAACATTTTTCCAATCCTCCATTAAGTATTGGTGTTTCTGACGCCACTGTAACTGTACTCTCTTGTTTTTAGCTGACAGGGATAGAACCTGGTTTGTTTGTTGGCTATAGTACCCCATCCTTGAAAATGTATGATGAATTGTGCATTCCGAAATACCTATTTGGTTACCTCTGTTCTACTGGGTTGTTATTTATTACCATGCACAAGTTTTGTCAGGCTCTGCTGGCCTCCTACATCAATGAACTATTTTTGATCAGAGGAATTCCATTGGTTGGTTGTTTCTTGGTTATTGGATAAATCTTAATACTCCTGAAACTGGTCCTTGAGGTTGTCACAGGCATTCTCAGATATGCCAGACAAGCTGTACTTGCTACCTGGGAGTCTAAAACGCTGATGATAAAAAACTGATATTCGGGTGACACTCAAGTCAAGTGGACCCAATTTCAGCTAAGTCCGGACGGTCTGTGACAGCCAAATTCTCTGCTTGCACCTTCATGATGGTGGGACTGTTAGTAATCCTGGGTATAACCTCCATGCACAAGTACATGGTGGGTGACCACCCAGTTATGAACCAATGTAAGCATGGGTCGAGGTGTGGCACCCACACCATGTGGAGGAATGCTGCCACTCTATGTTACCAGGCAGTACTAGGTGATAGATGACTCATCAACTGGTGCAATACCACCACCACTTTGCTTATTGGAGGCTTGAAGTGGTGGAACCCATGTTTAGTCTCTAGAGCTAAGTTCTGGTCATCTCTTCCATCATGCAGTATAATTGATGACATTTGAGGTTATGATGAACATCGTGGCGAGATCCAGTATTCCTTACATTTCGAGGGTACAGCTATAAAACGGTGTTCACAGGCCGGCTGTTAGTACACTGGACTGAACCTATTGGTAACTCTCTAGGAGGCTTCCGGATCAGCTAGTGTATAATCTTGTTACCTCTACTCTGCCAGATGGTGACTGGAGGGATTCAGAGTAGTGTATATGCGGGGGGCATTGTCGAGGCCACGTCATGTTAAGGATCTGGGTATATTCTTACCATGTGTACTCCATATCCAAAGATTTCATTACTTCATACAGCATGTCCCACCCACTTTTTTCTTACTATTGAATACACCATGAATTGTAAAACTAATAGAGCAAGCTTATCTGTGAAAAGATCTAAACCTCCCAAACACTTCCTAATTCGTTTCACAAATATACGTGGTCTCAATTCTAATCTCAACGATGTCCATTTCCACTTGCAGTCTGCGAAACCCCATGTACTTTTTCTGACAGAATCTCAGTTATCGGTTGATTCAACTACTGCTCATCTCACATGCCCAAATTATTCGCTGTATGATTTGTTTCGCCTCAAAGGTGGTACTTGTGCATATGTCTGTTCTGATATTCCCTGTCAGAGACTTGGTAATTTGGAATCTCCTCTCTTCGATGTTCTCTGGCTTAAAATCTCTTTACCTCATTGTGTCAAATTCATCTGTTGTTTCTACCGTTCTCCCAACTCTACTAATCTCTTGGAGCTCTTTGACTTCCTCTCTTTGCAACTTGATTTTCTCCAGTCCAACTTTCTTAACAGTGAGGTAATTTTCCTCGGTGATTTTAATGTTCACAACACCAGCTGGCTTCCATTTACTAGTCACACTGACCCAGCTGGTCAATATACTGAGGCTTTTGCAATTACTAATGACCTTGCACATATTGTTCGTTTACCTACAAGAATACTGGACAATCCTAATCATACAGTCAACACGCTTGATCTGTTTCTCACAAGCAACCCTTCTTAGTACACGGTTGAAGTGAGAGATCCTTTAGGCACTTCAGATCACAACTTGGTGATTGTCCCTTCTCCAATGGAGCCTTTATCTCATGGCTATTCCCAAGTTCGTGTTGTTTGGCATTACAAGAATGCAAAATGGGATGACCTGCAAGATTTCTTTTCCTTGGTCGGATTACTGTTTCAAAATTTCTGATGTCAAC